>NC_069500.1:488322947-488638780 GCF_027579735.1 Bombina bombina | reverse complement strand
CCTAAACAAATTTCTCAGGGTCCCATCCTTCAAGATGGACACAATCCGAACCATCCTCCCTATGATCCAGGAGGGTCAATATATGACTACCGTGGACTTAAAGGATGCTTATCTCCACATTCCGATTCACAGAGAGCATCATCAGTTCCTCAGGTTCGCCTTCCTAGACAGGCATTACCACCAGTTTGTGGCTCTTCCCTTCGGGTTAGCCACGGCACCAAAAGTCTTTACAAAGGTTCTAGGGTCCCTTCTGGCGGTTCTAAGGCCGCGGGGCATAGCGGTGGCTCCTTACCTAGACGACATCCTGATCCAGGCGTCGACTATTCAAATTGCCAAGTCCCATACGGACATTGTTCTGGCCTTTCTGAGGTCTCACGGGTGGAAAGTGAACAGAGAAAAGAGTTCTCTCTCTCCTCTCACAAGAGTTTCCTTCCTAGGAACTCTGATAGATTCAGTAGAGATGAAAATTTTTCTGACAGAGGTCAGGATATCAAAGCTTCTAACTTCCTGCCGTGTTCTTCATTCCACTTCTCGGCCATCAGTGGCTCAGTGTATGGAAATGATCGGCCTAATGGTAGCGGCAATGGACATAGTTCCGTTTGCCCGCCTACATCTCAGACCACTGCAACTTTGCATGCTCAATCAGTGGAATGGGGACTACACAGATTTGTCTCCTCTGTTAAATCTGGATCAAGAGACCAGGGATTCTCTTCTCTGGTGGTTATCTTGGGTCCATCTGTCCAGGGGAATGAGTTTCCGCAGGCCAGAGTGGACTATAGTGACGACAGATGCCAGCCTTCTGGGCTGGGGTGCAGTCTGGAACTCCCTGAAGGCTCAGGGTTCGTGGACTCAGGAGGAAGCCCTCCTTCCGATAAACATTCTGGAACTCAGAGCGATATTCAATGCTCTTCAGGCTTGGCCTCAACTAGCTGTGGTCAGATTCCTCAGATTTCAGTCGGACAATATCACGACTGTAGCCTATATCAACCATCAGGGGGGAACAAGGAGTCCCCTGGCAATGATGGAGGTTTCCAAGATAATTCTATGGGCAGAGGTTCACTCTTGCCATCTCTCAGCTATCCATATCCCAGGAGGCAGACTTTCTAAGGCGGCAGACCTTTCATCCGGGGGAGTGGGAACTCCATCCGGAGGTATTTGCCCAGCTGATTCAACTATGGGGCAAACCAGAACTGGATCTGATGGTGTCTTGTCAGAACGCCAAGCTTCCTTGTTATGGGTCCAGGTCAAGGGATCCCCAGGCAGCACTGATAGATGCTCTAGCAGTGCCCTGGTCCTTCAGCCTGGCTTATGTGTTTCCACCATTTCCTCTCCTCCCTCGTCTGATTGCCAAGATCAAGCAGGAGAGAGCTTCAGTGATTTTGATAGCACCTGCGTGGCCAGATCTGGTGGACATGTCATCCTTTCCACCATGGACTCTGCCGCTGAGGCAGGACCTTCTACTCCAAGGTCCATCCAAACATCCAAATCTAATTTCTCTGCGTCTGACTGCTTGGAGATTGAACGCTTGATTTTATCAAAACGTGGTTTCTCCGAGTCGGTCATTGATACCTTGATTCAGGCTCAAAAGCCTGTCACCAGGAAAATCTATCATAAGATATGGTGTAAATATCTTCATTGGTGTGAATCCAAGGGTTACTCATGGAGTAAGGTCAGGATTCCTAGGATTTTATCTTTTCTCCAAGAAGGATTGGAAAAGGGATTATCAGCTAGTTCCTTAAAGGGACAGATCTCTGATCTGTCTATTCTTTTGCACAAGCGTCTGGCAGATGTTCCAGACGTTCAGGCATTTTGTCAGGCTTTAGTTAGAATCAAGCCTGTGTTTAAACCTGTTGCTCTGCCATGGAGTTTAAATTTAGTTCTTAAAGTTCTTCAAGGAGTTCCGTTTGAACCTTTGCATTCCATAGATATCAAGCTTTTATCTTGGAAAGTTATGTTCTTTGGCTCGAAGAGTTTCTGAGATATCTGCCTTACAGTGTGATTCCCCTTATCTGATCTTCCATGCAGATAAGGTCGTTTTGCGTACCAAACCTGGGTTTCTTCCTAAGGTAGTATCTAATAAGAATATCAATCAGGAAATTGTTGTTCCATCACTGTGTCCTAATCCTTCTTCAAAGAAGGAACGTCTGTTACACAATTTTGACGTGGTTCGTGCTTTAAAGTTTTATTTACAAGCTACTAGGGATTTTCGTCAAACATCTGCATTGTTTGTTGTTTACTCTGGGAGGAGGAGAGGCCAAAAGGCTTCGGCAACTTCTCTTTCTTTTTGGCTGAGAAGCATAATCCGGTTAGCTTATGAGACTGCTGGCCAGCAGCCTCCTGAAAGAATTACAGCTCACTCTACTAGAGCGGTAGCTTCCACTTGGGCTTTTAAACATGAGGCCTCTGTTGAACAGATTTGTAAGGCGGCAACTTGGTCTTCGCTTCATACTTTTTCTAAATTCTACAAATTTGATACTTTTGCTTCTTTTGCTTCTTCGGAGGCTATTTTTGGGAGAAAGGTCTTGCAGGCAGTGGTGCCTTCCGTTTAAGTTCCTGCCTTGTTCCTCCCTTCATCCGTGTCCTAAAGCTTTGGTATTGGTATCCCACAAGTAATGGATGAACCCGTAGACTGGATACACCTTACAAGAGAAAACAAAATGTATGCTTACCTGATAAATTTCTTTCTCTTGTGGTGTATCCAGTCCACGGCCCGCCCTGTCACTTTAAGGCAGGTGTTTTTATTTTTAAAACTACAGTCACCACTGCACCCTATAGTTTCTCCTTTTTCTTACTTGTCTTCGGTCGAATGACTGGAGGTGGGGGTTAGGGGAGGAGCTATATAGACAGCTCTGCTGTGGGTGTCCTCATTGCAACTTCCTGTTGGGAAGGAGAATATCCCACAAGTAATGGATGAACCCGTGGACTGGATACACCGAAAGAGAAAGAAATTTATCAGGTAAGCATAAATTTTGTTTTTGACTTGAGTGTCCCTTTAAGGAGCAAGATCTTCCTCCGACAGAGAATCCATAGCAACACTGACCTGGTATCAGGAAGGCCTGGAGGATGTGGAAATGTTCGTCAAAGCTCGGTCACAGATCATCCAGGATGAGTTCAACAATTGTGTGAAACAGGACACAAATAGATGCAATTAAGAAAACACTTTAAATTAACATTAAGTATGTGCTTACCATCACCCCCCTGGGTTTGAATCGTGAATGGGACATGAGCTATTTTGTGGAGTAGTCACTTTAAGATCCATACATTTCTGTGAATGAGTGTATATCTGTACATATTTCTATATAATAAATTTAATTGTTCAGGGATATTTTCATATAACAATTATTTCATATTCAACATAAAATACACAGTATGTGTGTTGTTTTTTAAAAAATTATTTTTGAATAGAAGTTAACAATAATTGGTGAATCCGATTACATGTTAATTATGAAATCATGTGTATTTTTTACAAATTGGTCCTCTGAGGATTTGTTTGTTTGTTTTTTCAAGTGAATTTTTATCCCTTAACTTTATATAAAACTTTTCCATAATAATTGTTTTTTTACATATATGTTCTTTGATGGGCTTTCATAAATACCAATCATGGTTTGCAGTTTCAAATTGTTGAAAAGAAATTCTTTTTGCAAATCATCATAAATAAATTTCTTTTTTGGTCTTTTTTTGATGATCCATCAAACTGCATAATTAATGATCCAGTTTTATAGCAATTCTGGATTTATGCATAGAATAGTTAAGCACCATTTGGAATGTGTCTTTTAGACCATGTAGTATTGGTGTCCCTTTTTTATGTGTATTTTTGCAGTATCAGACATATAGTAACATAAATAACATATATAACATATGATGAACAATGTAAACATATTCAAACTAGCTTGTGTGAGCTGCTTTTTCTTACTTAGAATTGGTGCATGCAAATGGAATTATTTGTTGTTTTTTTATGAGATATGCATATATTTGTATTTTATGTATGTGTGTTGTTTCATTTAATTGTATACAGGTGTATTGGTCCCTTTAAATAGAGGTACTATCACCTGACAAACTTACCCTATGATTAAGTGCCTATAGGGCACGAAACTAGTCAGGGAGTTTGGAGCTGTGTATTCTTTTAACATATGTTTAAATAAAAGTTATATTTTTTAACTATTGGATTGCCCTACTACTCCTTTGCCTCAATGCTGCTGTATATGCTTTTTGAATCTATGTGCTCACTATCACATCTGGTTTATGAGAATTGTCCCTTGCTAACCAACTACCTTACACAGATTATTTCCCTTAATCCCTAATTCCGTAAATGTATAGTTTGCTATATTCCATATTGTATAATTTTCTTCATTAAAAATTGAAGCTACTGAATTAACTTAAAGGACATTCTCCAGCGTTCTTAGTTTCTGTGTTATTCAGCTGATTCACTAAAGTCTCCTCTGTCCATTCGAGTGAATACCTTTGGAGCTGGTTGGGATGAAAAGGCAGAGGCTTCTTACTGTATTTTGCCCTCTAAAAGTTAAGGGTGCTCTGATATCTAACACACAAATGTTTCCAAAAGTGAACTATATATATATTGCCCTATAATGTCTTTTGTCAGTATGCCTTAATAAAAATATCAAATTAGTTAGAGCAAGTGATTTTAAGACTAGCACAAGGGAGTTAAACACATAGTAGAAATAGTACTCTGGATCCACAGAGTACTGCAGCTGTGTGACTAGCACAGCTGATTGTATCAGTGTTTTGTTCAGCTCAGAACCAGCAGACTGTCAAGTAAATTCTATGCAAAAGTACTTGACACTTAAAAGTCCAGTATTTTTAAAGTCCCCTCAATGTAAAGGGCCTCTGTGCATTTTCTATTATGTTTTACAGGCAGCAATGGTTGTATTAAAGGGACAGTCAACACCAGAATTTTTGTTGTTTAAAAAGAAAGATAATCCCTTTATTACTCATTCCCCAGTTTTGCATAACCAACACTGTGATAGAAATACACTTTTCTCCTACATTGGTGTATCCGGTCCACGGCTTCATCCTTACTTGTGGGATATCCTCATTCCCTACAGGAAGTGGCAAAGAGAGCACACAGCAAATCTGTCCATATAGCTCCCCCTCTGGCTCCGCCCCCAGTCATTCTCTTTGCCGCTCTGAACAAGTAGCATCTCACACGGGGGTGGTAAAGAGTATGTGGTGTTAGTTGTTTTTATTTCTTCTATCAAGAGTTTGTTATTTTAAAATAGTGCCGGTTTGTACTATTTACAACAGAAAGTGATGAAGATTTCTGTTAAAAGAGGAGTATGATTTTAGCACCAGTAACTAAAATCCATTGCTGTTCCCACGCAGGACTGTTGAAACCAGAGAACTTCAGTTGGGGGGAACAGTTTGCAGGCTTATCTGCTTCAGGTATGATCAGTCATTTTTCTAACAAGACCAAGTAATGCTAGAAGACTGTCAGTTATCCTTTCTGGGATAGGTAAGCCATTTTCTTAGACTCAGTAACAGAATTAAGGCTTATAACTAGGGCTCTATGCTGGTTCACACTATTGTGGGCTAAGTCGATTACTTTTTCTCATGTTTATGGGACATTTTAAGTGTTTTTCAGACTTGAAACACTTATGGGGAATTTTATTTACCCCTAAAAGTTGTTTAGACACCTAGTCTTGTCAGAAAGGCCCAGTGACGTGCAGTCACAGGAGGCAGGTGAAGCAGTGCCTCCCCTGGCCAATCTATGTAATTACAGCATTTATTTAAAATTAAAAAATTAGAATTTTTTTTTTCATATTTTTTTTTTTTTATAAAATAAGGTGACCCCCCCACCCCTCCACCAAATTGTCAACACTGTAAATTTTATTAAAACCGACCGTAATAACTTATTACATCAATACATTCATATTGCCCAAGACAAGGACAGCCGGCTGTCCTTGCATTGCGCAATATGAATGTATTGACTACTGTGGAAGTGTATGGGACGCTGAGAGACTGCCACCAAGAGGAGAAAAGTTGCTAATGCAGTGCTCTCCAATGCGCCCCATACGCTTCCACAGGAGGCTAGCCTCCGTCCTGGCTGCCTCTCAGTCTCACTACTAGTCTGACTCACTCTCAGCCAATCAGATTCAGAATTCAGAACTCATCTGAATCTGACTGGGGCTGGCTGTCTCTGAGTGCCGGGCGGGAATGAAATAGATCTTTCCGCGTGCGGTCACGTGTCAGAGCAGCTCAACGGCGCAGAGAGTCAGACGTGGTGGGTGTCAGTAGAGTCTGCTCTCTCTTACTACTACACTACAACAGTACTGAACGAAGTCAGTCAGCAACCGGAGCGTAGAACTTGAAGACTACTTCTTGTTGTTATCTATATTTGGCAATTGGCGCATCTTTTAGGTAGGTGTCAGTGGCGGTGACGGGCCTCAGCCTGGCGGCAGTGTGAGACAGAGACAGACCGGCTGTCCTTGCATTGCGCAATATGAATGTATTGACTACTGTGGAAGTGTATGGGACGCTGAGAGACTGCCACCAAGAGGAGAAAAGGTGCTAATGCAGTGCTCTCCAATGCGCCCCATACGCTTCCACAGGAGGCTAGCCTCCGTCCTGGCTGCCTCTCAGTCTCACTACTAGTCTGACTCACTCTCAGCCAATCAGATTCAGAATTCAGAACTCATCTGAATCTGACTGGGGCTGGCTGTCTCTGAGTGCCGGGCGGGAATGAAATAGATCTTTCCGCGTGCGGTCACGTGTCAGAGCAGCTCAACGGCGCAGAGAGTCAGACGTGGTGGGTGTCAGTCGAGTCTGCTCTCTCTTACTACTACACTACAACAGTACTGAACGAAGTCAGTCAGCAACCGGAGCGTAGAACTTGAAGACTACTTCTTGTTGTTATCTATATTTGGCAATTGGCGCATCTTTTAGGTAGGTGTCAGTGGCGGTGACGGGCCTCAGCCTGGCGGCAGTGTGAGACAGAGACAGACTGTCTGTAGTAGTTCTATTTAGTAGTACGCGTACTTTACTTGTAATGTAAGTTACAGTAAGTTGACTGTTCTGGTGTTGTTGTTGTGTTCGATTGTGTTGTTAACAGACTACTGTTGATGACTTAAAAAAACAGGCGCTACAGCTTTTATAGTGACTGAGCCTGCTGGGGCCCTGGGCCAATCTTTTATTTTAGGCGGCACTAAGTTGAAGTTAGATAACTTGAGTTGAAGTTGAACTTGATAATTTATTACAACGAACTTGCAGCCTCGCTGCCAAAATAGTCAAGTCACTCACTTCCCTTGACTATAGAGGCAGCGAGGCTGCAAGTTCGTTGTAATAAATGTATATCAAGTTCAACTTCAACTCAAGTTATCTAACTTCAACTTAGTGCCACTGCCGCCTAAAATAAAAGATTGGCCCAGGGCCCCAGCAGGCTCAGTCACACGACAAGGAAGTTGGTTTCTTATTCAAGCTGTTTCTTATTCGTGAAATTCTGTTTCTTATTCATGGAAGTTGGTTTCTTATTCAATTTTTTTGTCAGACTGCTTTAAATTTACTTTAAAATAAAAACATAGGTTTTATTAAAATAATAATATGATTCATATAATGTAGTTACACAGAGGTGGAATCTCTTTATATAACAATTAGATATACAAACTTGAAAAAAGGGCATACGTTGGCACCACTACAAATATTACTATTTTGAATAAATAACATATTTTCAAAGGGTTAATAACCATTGGGCCACTGATTTCACTATGAATATATACAGGGTAGGTAGATCCCCCTCCATGCCATGCAATTGTTTTTAGCCTGGCCCAATGGTGTTTTTGACACAGAAATTGATGTCAACCCTGGCATAGGTGCTCTAAGTCTCATTTTTGAATAAGTAACATATTTTCAAAGGGTTAATAACCATTGGGCCACTGATTTTCACTATGAATATATACAGGGTAGATCCCCCTCCATGCCATGCAATTGTTTTTAGCCTGGCCCAATGGTGTTTTGGGCACAGAAATTGATGCCAACCCTGGCATAGGTGCTCTAAGTCTCATTTTTGAATAAGTAACATATATTTTCAAAGGGTTAATAACCATTGGGCCACTGATTTTCACTATGAATATATACAGGGTAGATCCCCCTCCATGCCATGCAATTGTTTTTAGCCTGGCCCAATGGTGTTTTGGGCACATAAATTTATGCCAACCCTGGCATAGGTGACATAATTCTCAATTTTGAATAAGTAACAGATATTTTCAAAGGGTTAATAACCATTGGGCCACTGATTTCACTATGAATATCTACAGGGTAGATCCCCCTCCATGCCATGCTATTGTTTTTAGCCTTGCCCAATGGTTATTAACCCTTTGAAAATATCTGTTACTTATTCAAAAATGAGAATTATGTCACCTATGCCAGGGTTGACATCAATTTCTGTGCCCAAAACACCATTGGGCCAGGCTAAAAACAATTGCATGTCATGGAGGGAGATCTAACCTGTATATATTTATATTGAAATCAGTGGCCCAATGGTTATTAACCCTTTGAAAATATCTGTTACTTATTCAAAAATGAGAATTGTGTTACCTATGCCAGTGTTGGCATCAATTTCTGTGCCCAAAACACAATTGGGTCAGGCTAAAAACAATTGCATGTCATGGAAGGGGATCTGCCCTGTATATATTCATAGTGAAATCAGTGGTCCAATGGTTATTAACCCTTTGAAAGTATCTGTTACTTATTAAAAAATGAGAATTCTGTTATCTATGGCAGGGTTGCCATCAATTTCTGTCCCAAAAACACTATTGGGCAAGGCTAAAAACAATTGCATGGCATGGAGATGGATCTACCCTGTATATATTCATAGTGAAATCAGTGTCCCAATGGTTATTAACCCTTTGAAAATATCTGTTACTTATTCAAAAATGAGAATTATGTTATCTATGCCAGTGTTGGCATCAATTTCTGTGCCCAAAACACCATTGGGCCAGGCTAAAAACAATTGTAATATGTTTTCTTTCATGATTTAGAAAGAGCATGCAATTTTAAATAACTTTCCAATTTACATCTAATATCTGATTTTTTCCATTCTTTAAATATCCTTTGTTGAAAAGCATATCTAAATATGCTCAGAAGCTACTGAGCATATTTAGATATGAATTTCAACAAAGGATATCTGGTTTTCTTCATTCTTTTGATATCCTTTGTTGAAAAGCATATCTAAATATGCTCGGTGGCTACTGAGCATATTTAGATATGATTTTCAGCAAAGGATATCTGGTTTTCTTCATTCTTTTTATATCCTTTGTTGAAAAGCATATCTAAATATGTTCAGTAGCTACTGAGCATATTTAGATATGAATTTCAACAAAGGATATCTGGTTTTCTTCATTCTTTTGATATCCTTTGTTTAAATTCATATCTAAATATGCTCATTAGCTACTGAGCATATTTAGATATGCTTTTCAACAAAGGATATCAAAAGAATGAAGGAAATCAGATATCCTTTGTTTAAATTCATATCTAAATATGCTCAGTAGCTACTGAGCATATTTAGATATGCTTTTCAACAAAGGATATAAAAAGAATGAAGAAAACCAGATATCCTTTGTTGAAAATCATATCTAAATATGCTCAGTAGATACTGAATGGTGGCTGCATATAGATATTGGCTCGCCCATGTGCAATTGCTATTTCTTCAACAAAGGATATCTAAAGAATGAAGGCGTATCCGATTCCTAGACACTGCCTCACCAGCCTCTGAAGTCACCGCACATCACTGGAAAGGCCCCTTCACTCTGGAATGCAGAGGAAGGAGGCCTCATTTTCGCGCCTCAGTTGCGCAGTTGCTTTTCACTAGGCAGTTCATGCAGCTTCACGTGGAGTATCCAGAGGCTTGGAAAAGGACTTCAGAGAGGCTTATTACTTATTTGAATAACCCCTAAGGAAGGTAAACGCCGCAGTAGAGACTGTGGCATGGGACTGTAGTGTCTTTAACCGGTTAATTACTGTTATTAGCTCCGGTTTGGGCATTTAAGGGTTAAATTGTCTGAAAATTGGTGTGCAATACTTTCAAAGCATTAAGACACTGTGATGAAAATTTCATAAAGATTGGATATTTCTTTGCTGGTTTTCTGTCGTTTCAGTAATAAAGTGTACTCTTATTATTTAAAGAGACAGTAACGGTTTTGTATAAAATAATTTTTATTGCATTAAAACTCTGCCTAAGTCTGTCTAACATGTCTGTGCCTTCAGATAGCCTATGTTCTGTGTGCATGGAGGCCAAGGTGGTTCCCCCATTAAATTTATGTGTAAAGTGTGCAATATCGTCCAAACAGATAAAGGACAGTACTGTCACTTTTAAAAATGTTGCCCAAGATGATTCTTTAAATGAAGGTAGTGGGGATAGTTCATCATCCTCTCCTTCTGTGTCAACGCCAGCTTTGCCCGCGCAAGCGATACCTAGTACATCTGATGCGCCTATGGCTGTTACTATGCAGCAATTAGCAGCAGTAATGAATAATTCTTTAGAAGCCTTTTTATCCAAACTGCCAGTTTATCCTAGAAAGCGGGATTGCTCAGTTTTAAATACAGAGGATGAGCAAGCAGACGCAGGGGATAATTCATCTGTGGTACCCTCACATCAATCTAAGTTGGCGGTGAGGGAGGGCCTGTCTGAGGGAGAAATTTCTGACACAGGAAAAGTTTCTCAGCAGGCAGAGACTGATACCATTGCATTTAAATTTAAACTAGAACACCTCCGCGCCCTACTTAAGGAGGTGCTAGCTACACTCGATGATTGTGATCCTTTGGTGATTCCAGAAAAATTGTGCAAAATGGACAAATTTTTAGAAGTCCCAGTGCACTCTGATGCATTTCCGATACCCAAGAGGGTGGCGGATATAGTGACTAAGGAGTGGGAGAAGCCAGGTGTACCATTTGTTCCCCCTCCTATATTTAAGAAAATGTTCCCCATTGTTGACCCCAGAAGGGACGCATGGCAGACGGTCCCTAAGGTAGAGGGGGCAGTTTCAACATTAGCTAAGCGCACAACTATACCAATAGAGGACAGTTGCACTTTCAAAGATCCTATGGATAAAAAACTAGAAGGGTTACTTAAGAAAATTTTTGTTCAGCAAGGTTTCCTTCTGCAACCAATTTCGTGCATTATTCCTGTCACCACGGCGGCGTCTTTTTGGTTCGATGAACTAGAAAATTCGCTCCAGAAGGAGACTCCTTATGATGAGGTCATGGACAGAATTCACGCACTGAAGTTGGCTAATTCCTTTATTTTAGATGCCGCTTTTCAATTAGCAAAATTAGCGGCGAAAAATTCAGGTTTTGCAACCCAACCCAAACCAGCATGGAAACCATTGCAAGGCTGGAACAAGGGAAAACAGGCCAAAAAGCCTGCTGCTGCTACCAAATCAGCATGAAAGGATAGCCCCCGATCCGGGACCGGATCTGGTAGGGGGCAGACTCTCTCTCTTTGCTCAGGCTTGGGCAAGAGATGTCCCAGACCCCTGGGCTTTAGAGATTGTCTCTCAGGGGTATCTCCTAGTATTCAAGGACCTTCCTCCAAAGGGAAGGTTTCACATGTCTGGCTTGTCTTTAGACCAGACAAAGAGACGGGCATTCTTACATTGCGTAGAAGACCTTTTAAAGATGGGAGTGATACACCCAGTTCCAAAAGCAGAACAAGGACTGGGTTTTTACTCAAACCTGTTTGTAGTTCCCAAAAAGGAGGGAACGTTCAGGCCAATTCTGGATTTAAAAATCCTAAACAAATTCCTCAGAGTTCTATCATTCAAAATGGAAACTATTCGAACAATTTTACCAATGATCCAGAAGGGTCAATATATGACTACCGTGGACCTAAAGGATGCATACCTGCATATTCCGATCCACAAGGTTCACCATCAGTTCCTAAGGTTCGCCTTCCTGGACAAACATTATCAGTTTGTGGCTCTTCCCTTCGGATTGGCCACTGCTCCAAAAATTTTCACAAAGGTGTTAGGGTCCCTTCTTGCAGTGCTAAGACCAAGGGGCATTGCGGTAGCACCTTACCTAGACGACATCTTAATTCAGGTGTTGTCCTTCCACAAAGCAAAGGCTCATACGGATATTGTTCTAGCCTTTCTAAGGTCTCACGGGTGGAAGGTGAACGTAGAAAAAAGTTCTCTGTCCCCGGTCACAAGGGTTCCCTTCCTGGGAACAATAATAGACTCGGTAGAGATGAAAATTTTTCTGACGGAGGTCAGGAAGTCAAAACTTTCAAATGCTTGTCGAGTTCTTCATGCCATTCTTCAGCCTTCTGTGGCTCAGTGCATGGAGGTAATCGGTCTAATGGTTGCGGCAATGGACGTAGTCCCTTTTGCCAGAATTCATCTCAGACCACTGCAACTGTGCCTTCTCAAGCAGTGGAATGGGGATTATGCAGATTTGTCTCCCCAGATACAAATGGACCAGATAACCAGAGACTCGCTCCTCTGGTGGTTGTCTCAGGATCACCTGTCTCAGGGAATGAGTTTCCGCAGACCGGAGTGGATCATTGTCACGACCGACGCCAGTCTCTTAGGCTGGGGCGCGGTCTGGGACTCCCTGAAAACTCAGGGTCTATGGTCTCGGGAAGAATCTCTTCTCCCGATAAACATTTCGGAACTAAGAGCGATATTCAATGCGCTCCTGGCATGGCCTCAACTAGCGGAGGCCAAATTCATAAGATTTCAGTCAGACAACATGACGACTGTAGCGTACATCAATCATCAGGGGGGAACAAAGAGTTCCCTGGCGATGAGGGAGGTATCCAGGATCATCAATTGGGCAGAGGATCACTCCTGCCACCTATCAGCAATTCACATCCCAGGTGTAGACAACTGGGAAGCGGATTATCTGAGTCGTCAGACTTTCCATCCGGGGGAGTGGGAACTTCATCCGGAGGTTTTTGCCCAGTTAACTCAACTATGGGGCATTCCAGATCTGGATCTGATGGCGTCTCGACAGAACTCCAAGGTTCCACGCTACAGGTCCAGGTCCAGGTCCAGGGATCCCAAGGCAACATTGATAGATGCTTTAGTGGCGCCTTGGTCGTTCAATCTAGCTTATGTCTTTCCACCGTTTCCTCTCCTCCCCAGGCTAGTAGCCAGGATCAAAAAGGAGAAGGCTTCGGTAATTCTAATAGCTCCTGCGTGGCCACGCAGGACTTGGTATGCAGACCTGGTGAATATGTAATCGGCTCCACCATGGAAGCTACCTTTGAGACAGGACCTTCTAGTACAAGGTCCATTCGAACATCCAAACCTAGTTTCTCTGCAACTGACTGCTTGGAGATTGAACGCTTGATTCTAGCCAAGCGTGGGTTTTCGGAATCAGTTATAGATACTCTGATCCAGGCTAGAAAGCCTGTCACCAGGAAAATTTACCATAAGATATGGCGGAAATATCTTTGCTGGTGCGAATCCAATAGTTACTCATGGAGTAAGATTAGGATTTCAAGGATACTTTCCTTTCTCCAAGAGGGATTGGAGAAAGGTCTGTCAGCTAGTTCTCTAAAAGGACAGATATCTGCTCTGTCTGTCTTGTTGCACAAACGTCTGGCAGCCGTGCCAGATGTTCAGGCGTTCGTACAGGCGTTCGTACAGGCGTTAGTCAGAATCAAGCCTGTCTACAGACCTGCGACTCCTCCATGGAGTCTAAACTTAGTTCTTTCAGTTCTTCAAGGGGTTCCGTTTGAACCTTTACATTCCATAGATATTAAGTTACTATCTTGGAAAGTTTTGTTTTTGGTTGCTATTTCTTCTGCTAGAAGAGTTTCTGAATTGTCGGCTTTGCAATGTAATTCACCCTATCTGGTGTTTCATACGGATAAGGTAGTTTTACGTACTAAGCCTGGTTTTCTTCCAAAAGTGGTTTCCAATAGGAATATTAACCAGGAAATAGTTGTTCCTTCTCTGTGTCCAAATCCATGTTCTAAAAAGGAACGTTTGTTACACAATCTAGATGTGGTTCGTGCTTTAAAATTCTATCTAGAAGCAACAAAGGATTTCAGACAGACATCATCCTTGTTTGTCGTCTATTCTGGTAAGAGGAGAGGTCAGAAAGCTACTGCGACCTCTCTCTCCTTCTGGCTTAAAAGCATCATCCGATTGGCTTATGAGACTGCCAGACGGCAGTCTCCCGAACGAATTACAGCTCATTCTACTAGAGCTGTGGCTTCCACATGGGCTTTCAGGAACGAGGCTTCTGTTGAACAGATCTGTAAGGCAGCGACGTGGTCTTCTCTGCATACATTTGCAAAATTTTACAAATTCGATACTTATGCTTCTTCGGAGGCTATTTTTGGGAGAAAGGTTTTACAAGCAGTGGTGCCTTCCGTTTAGGTTACCTGACTTGTTCCCTCCCTTCATCCGTGTCGTAAGTTTTGGTATTGGTTCCCACAAGTAAGGATGAAGCCGTGGACCGGATACACCAATGTAGGAGAAAACAGAATTTATGTTTACCTGATAAATTTCTTTCTCGTACGGTGTATCCGGTCCACGGCCCGCCCTGGCATTTAGTCAGGTTTAAATTTTTATTTTTGTACACTACAGTCACCACTGCACCCTATGATTCTCCTTTTTCTCCTAACCGTCGGTCGAATGACTGGGGGGCGGAGCCAGAGGGGGAGCTATATGGACAGCTTTGCTGTGTGCTCTCTTTGCCACTTCCTGTAGGGAATGAGGATATCCCACAAGTAAGGATGAAGCCGTGGACCGGATACACCGTAGGAGAAAGAAATTTATCAGGTAAACATAAATTCTGTTTTTACCTCTGTGATTACCTTGTATCTATGCCTCTGCAAACTGCCCCCTTATTTCAGTTCTTTTGACAGACATCCATTTTAGCCAATCAGTGCTCACTCCTGGGTAACTTCATGTGCATGAGCTCAATGTTATCTATATGAAACTCATGAACTAATGCCCTCTAGTGGTCAAAATGCATTCAGATTAGAGGCAGTCTTCGAAGTCTAAGAAATTAGCATATGAACCTCCTAGCTTTAGCTTTCAACTAAGAATACCAAGAGAACAAAGCAAAATTGGTGATAAAAGTAAATTGGAAAGTTGTTTAAAATTACATTCTCTATTTAAATCATGAAAGTTTTTTTTGGACTTGACTGTCCCTTTAAATCATTGCTGTGTGTGCTCCTGGCTGTCAGGTGGGTCAAATAACTACTGTGTATCTGTTACTGGCAACCAAGGGGGTAAATTGACTGCTCAGTTGTGAAAAATATATGTGGTAGAAACAAGGGTGGGGCCTAAGATTGAGCTTTTGTGGGTACATTGTGTAAACCCAACTATTACTTGTGTCCAGTCACCTATAGGTCATCCATTATTCTTAAGGAGCAAAGCTGGCAACCTTATATGTGGTGGCTTAAACATACAGCATCAACAGTCATTTAGTCTTAACATGTTTCGACTATAATGGCCCTTTAGGAGTTTGTGCCTCAAACTGTAAAAGTGCCTTCAATGAAACTACATATTTTGGTTATTTTTTTTATTTTTAATTAACCCCTTAACTGTTGAGCAATTTCCACCCATGTGCTAAGCTGTTTTAGATTTTTTAAAAGTTGCTCCCATTTAAGCCCTACTATATGTAACTATTCAGTGTGGGGTGGGGGGGAATTCTTCAGCAGATTTAAACCATATCATTATTTTATCAATATATCATGACATAAGAACTCTGAAAGAAAATGTATATTTTCTCTAAAATTTAACAGGTTTGTAAACGATCATGTGTATGTGTGCTCTTTTCTTAACACTATAGCCAAAAGTAGAAGGGGTTATCATCATATAAATAAGAGCCCTAAGGTATAGTTGTATAACTTTTGTGCACATATGGGTTCCCATGAGCCTCTACTCAAATAAATGCAGATTTACTCATGTCAGGTAATGTCTATTACCATGGTGACCACCTGGCTATTAAAACATATAAAGGGGCTTCTGGATTTTAAAACAAGGGTACTTGGGGGTCTCATTAAAAACATATACATTACATTTTTAACCCTAGATGCCATTAGGACATTCCATAGCGTCCTAAAATTGCGCTTTAACGCTGTCCCAGCAAAAATAATTAAAAACATAATTTATGCTTACCTTATAAATTCATTTCTTTCATTGTGGTGAGATTCCATGATCCATTACTCCAGGGAATTACTCTTCCCTACCACTAGGAGGAGGCAAAATTCCCAAACCCCAAGAACTCCAACCTCACTAGTACCTCAGTGTAACGTATAGCCAAACACAAAGATGAAGGAAAAGTAATAAGAACAAACTCTTGTGAGAACCTGCAGTCATGGCAGGCGAAGGGGTTGATAAATCAACCCTTAATTAGCTAAAAGAAACAAAACTTCCAGAAATAATTTTTAATCTACACCTGATATATAGTCTCAAAAGGAGGAACCTGCCAAATCCTCAAAACCAAATTAAGGTTCCATGGAGACAAAATGGATAACAACATGAATGTCAGGAAGATTAGTAATCTTGTTATGGAACTTAACTAAAAACGGCAGAAAACTGACCTTTTAAAGTGCTGACGGATAAACCCTTATCCAAAATATCCTCTAAAAACAACAAGAATTCTAGGAAACCTAAAAGATTGCCAAGAAAAACCTTGATTCAAACACAAAGAACTTCTACGCCTTTAAATAAAAATTCCCCTAGTCACAGACTTACGAGCCTGTATAAGAAACTCAGTAACTGAACAGATAGTACAAAGACAGAGGGTTTCTGATTCTATATCCATGCCATCAAGCTGAGATATCTAGAATCCAGATGAAAAAAACGGACCTTGAAATAGAAGGTCTGGATGCCAAGGAGAGAAACTGGACATCAGAACCAGATCTCCATACCAAATTGTGTTGGATCAAGCTAGAGCAATCAGAATTACCAAAGCTCTTCCTGCAAGATTAAGGCAATTACCCTGGAAAAAAAGACGAGGAGGTGGAAAAAATAAAGGCTAGCCAAAAAAACCACAGAACTACCAGAGCATCCACAAACACAGTTCTTGGGAAAATTTAAGATTAAACTGAGAAGCCATCAGAACTATCTCTGAAAGATCTATTATCTGATTGAACATAAAGTCCCACAGCACATAAAAGTATAACTCACTTTATTTGCAAGGTGGAGGTCCAAAAAAAAACAGCGACGTTTCGAGCTATACACCCTTATCCATGCTATAATATATGTTTCAAACTGCACACATTTATAAAGCCACATAGAACCAACACGTTTCTTAATTACCTGCAACACTATACCTGTGCACAAACCTACAATCACTTATGAAAATTGCACCATCTAATTGCAGCTATTACATCCCAGACAAGGGTAACACCCCAGGTTTTTCTCTGTCAACTTTTTATCAGTACCAATGTCTGTCTGTACAAGCATAGCTTTAAGGTTACAATTTCTTTTGTAGGCCACCATAGGGATATGTTGAAAACTGCTAATATTTGGATTACAGTCTTTCAGGATATGCCAATGTCTGTAAACCATATTTCTAATCTCTCTACTATTTTTACCATACTTAGAAACCAGGACCAATCTGTCCTCTTTATTTCTTTCTTTTCCTTGTTTCTAATAAGCAAGGAAGCACTATCAATATTACTTACTGCTGCAATTTCTCTATCAATAAGAGCTTTTGGATAGGCCCTATCCAAGAATTTGTTGCCCATTTCTCTTAATCTATCTTGTATACTGCAATCCTGGCTCACAATACATTTAACTCTAATCAACTGAATCCTGGGTAGGGAGTTTAAAAGTACTTCTGGGTGAAAGCTATGGTAGTGGAGTAAATTATTTCTATCTGTGGTTTTAGTATGTATATTACATCGCAAATTACAGTCTTCCTTCACAACTTTAGTATCCAGGAAGGCAGCAGTAGTCTCATGCCACATAAGAGTAAATTTAATACCCCTAACTACCAAATTCAGCTCAGCTACAAACTCATGCAAGGAGTCAATGTTAAACCCCCACATATGCCAAACACATCATCGATAAAATTCCACCAAGTGGCTCCACATTTTATATATAATGGATTTTCATATACATACTTCTCTTCAAAATTACCCATGAATATGTTGGCATATGTGAGGGCAACATTAGACCCCATTGCAGTCCCCTGATTCTGAATATACCATGTATCTTGAAATAGAAAATAGTTATTAAACAAAACTAGTCTTAGAAGTTCTTCCAAAAATAATAAATTGTAGCATATTATATCTCCCAGTATTGAACAATAACTTCTTGACACAGGCTATGCCACTCATGTTTTATAGATGTATATAAACTCTGCACATCTATAGTATATAGAATGCATTTTCCTGCGTCAAGAGCAATACTTTCATGTTTGTTAATGAAGTCACCCGTATTCTTGATAAATAAGGACAAATTCTCAACATAGGGTTGTAAATTCCTATACAAAAATGTAGAAATATTTGAGAGGATTGATTCTGTGCTAGCCACAATGGGCTAACCAGGGGGATACTTTTAATATCCTTATGGACTTTGGGAAGAGTATAAAAAATTGGCGTAATGGGGTGATCAACTATCAAAAATGTCTTTAATTCTTTATCAACCAAACAATTTCTTTCAGCAACTACCAATAATCTCCTGTTGAATCTTAAATTTTGGATCCCAATTAAGTACCACAGAGTCACCCAGTTGTTTATGACATTCCCTCAAGTAGTCACTCTTTAACACAACTGTAGCCCCACCCTTATCGGCAGATATATAAGGAACAGCACCAAGTGTTCTATCTTAACGCTCCCTCACAGGTAGTCTTCCCTATGATTACCGTTAAAAATATACAAATAACAAAACAATATAAAGTTTAGGAGCGCTGTAAGCTGAATAAGATAATCTGGAGACTGATAAACAATTTAACAAAAGTACATTTATTTAAAACATAAAAACATTAAAAAATAGTGAAAAAGGTTTTTACATGGGACGTCTCCCTACGTGGTAAAAACATAATTTATGTAAGAACTTACCTGATAAATTCATTTCTTTCATATTAGCAAGAGTCCATGAGCTAGTGACTTATGGGATATACATTCCTACCAGGAGGGGCAAAGTTTCCCAAACCTCAAAATGCCTACAAATACACCCCTCACCACACCCACAAATCAGTTTAACGAATAGCCAAGAAGTGGGGTGATAAGAAAAAAGTGCAAAAGCATATAAAATAAGGAATTGGAATAATTGTGCTTTATACAAAAAAATCATAACCACCACAAAAAAAGGGCGGGCCTCATGGACTCTTGCTAATATGAAAGAAATGAATTTATCAGGTAAGTTCTTACATAAATTATGTTTTCTTTCATGTAATTAGCAAGAGTCCATGAGCTAGTGACGTATGGGATAATGACTACCCAAGATGTGGATCTTTCCACGCAAGAGTCACTAGAGAGGGAGGGATAAAATAAAGACAGCCAATTCCTGCTGAAAATAATCCACACCCAAAATAAAGTTTAATGAAAAACATAAACAGAAGATTCAAACTGAAACCGCTGCCTGAAGTACTTTTCTACCAAAAACTGCTTCAGAAGAAGAAAATACATCAAAATGGTAAAATTTAGTAAAAGTATGCAAAGAGGACCAAGTTGCTGCTTTGCAGATCTGGTCAACCGAAGCCTCATTCCTAAACGCCCAGGAAGTAGAAACTGACCTAGTAGAATGAGCTGTAATCCTTTGAGGCGGAGTTTTACCCGACTCGACATAGGCATGATGAATTAAAGATTTCAACCAAGATGCCAAAGAAACGGCAGAAGCTTTCTGGCCTTTTCTAGCACCGGAAAAGATAACAAATAGACTAGAAGTCTTTCGGAAAGACTTAGTAGCTTCAACATAATATTTCAAAGCTCTAACAACATCCAAAGAATGCAACGATTTCTTCTTAGAATTCTTAGGATTAGGACATAATGAGGGAACCACAATTTCTCTACCAATGCTGTTGGAATTCACAACCTTAGGTAAAAATTCAAAAGAAGTTCGCAACACCGCCTTATCCTGATGAAAAATCAGAAAAGGAGACTCACAAGAAAGAGCAGATAATTCAGAGACTCTTCTGGCAGAAGAGATCGCCAAAAGGAACAAAACTTTCCAAGAAAGTAATTTAATGTCCAATGAATGCATGGGTTCAAAAGGAGGAGCTTGAAGAGCCCCCAGAACCAAATTCAAACTCTAAGGAGGAGAAATTGACTTAATGACAGGTTTTATACGAACCAAAGCTTGTACAAAACAATGAATATCAGGAAGATTAGCAATCTTTCTGTGAAAAAGAACAGAAAGAGCAGAGATTTGTCCTTTCAAAGAACTTGCGGATAAACCTTTATCTAAACCATCCTGAAGAAACTGTAAAATTCTCGGAATTCTAAAAGAATGCCAAGAAAAATGATGAGAAAGACACCAAGAAATATAAGTCTTCCAGACTCTATAATATATCTCTCTAGATACAGATTTACGAGCCTGTAACATAGTATTAATCACAGAGTCAGAGAAACCTCTTTGACCAAGAATCAAGCGTTCAATCTCCATACCTTTAAATTTAAGGATTTGAGATCCTGATGGAAAAAAGGACCTTGCGACAGAAGGTCTGGTCTTAGCGGAAGAGTCCACGGATGGCAAGAGGCCATCCGGACAAGATCCGCATACCAAAACCTGTGAGGCCATGCTGGAGCTACCAGCAGAACAAACGAGCATTCCTTCAGAATCTTGGAGATTACTCTTGGAAGAAGAACTAGAGGCGGAAAGATATAGGCAGGATGATACTTCCAAGGAAGTGATAATGCATCCACTGCTTCCGCCTGAGGATCCCGGGATCTGGACAGATACCTGGGGAGTTTCTTGTTTAGATGAGACGCCATCAGATCTATTTCTGGAAGCTCCTACATTTGATCAATCTGAAGAAATACCTCTGGGTGAAGAGACCATTCGCCCGGATGCAACGTTTGGCGACTGAGATAATCCGCTTCCCAATTGTCTATACCTGGGATATGAACCACAGAGATTAGACAGGAGCTGGATTCCGCCCAAACCAGAATTCGAGATACTTCTTTCATAGCCAGAGGACTGTGAGTCCCTCCTTGATGATTGATGTATGCCACAGTTGTGACATTGTCTGTCTGAAAACAAATGAACGATTCTCTCTTCAGAAGAGGCCAAGACTGAAGAGCTCTGAAAATTGCACGGAGTTCCAAAATATTGATCGGTAATCTCACCTCCTGAGATTCCCAAACTCCTTGTGCCGTCAGAGATCCCCACACAGCTCCCCAACCTGTAAGACTTGCATCTGTTGAAATTACAGTCCAGGTCGGAAGAACAAAAGAAGCCCCCTGAATTAAACGATGGTGATCTGTCCACCACGTTAAAGATATCTCAATTAATATCTTTAAAACCGATTGTACGACACTCTCTGTGTAATCCCTGCACCATTGATTCAGCATACAGAGCTGAAGAGGTCGCATGTGAAAACGAGCAAAGGGGATCGCGTCCGATGCAGCAGTCATAAGACCTAGAATTTCCATGCATAAGGCTACCGAAGGGAATGATTGTGACTGAAGGTTTCGACAAGCTGAAATCAATTTTAGACGTCTCTTGTCTGTCAAAGACAGAGTCATGGACACTGAATCTATCTGGAAACCCAGAAAGGTTACCCTTGTCTGAGGAGTCAATGAACTTTTTAGTGAATTGATCCTCCAACCATGATCTTGAAGAAACAACACAAGTCGATTCGTATGAGATTCTGCTAAATGTAAAGACTGAGCAAGTACCAAGATATCGTCCAAATAAGGAAATACCACAATACCCTGTTCTCTGATTACAGACAGAAGGGCACCGAGAACCTTTGTAAAAATTCTTGGAGCTGTAGCTAGGCCAAACGGCAGAGCCACAAACTGGTAATGCTTGTCCAGAAAAGAGAATCTCAGGAACTGATAATGATCTGGATGAATCGGAATATGCAGATATGCATCCTGTAAATCTATTGTGGACATATAATGCCCTTGTTGAACAAAAGGCAAGATAGTCCTTACAGTTACCATTTTGAACGTTGGTATCCTTACATAACGATTCAATATTTTTAGATCCAGAACTGGTCTGAAGGAATTCTCCTTCTTTGGTACAATGAAGAGATTCGAATAAAACCCCAGCCCCTGTTCCAGAACTGGAACTGGCATAATTACTCCAGCAAACTCTAGATCTGAAACACATTTCAGAAATGCTTGAGCTTTCACTGGGTTTACTGGGACACGGGAAAGAAAAAATCTCTTTGCAGGAGGTCTTATCTTGAAACCAATTCTGTACCCTTCTGAAACAATGTTCTGAATCCAAAGATTGTGAACAGAATTGATCCAAATTTCTTTGAAAAAACGTAACCTGCCCCCTACCAGCTGAGCTGGAATGAGGGCCGCACCTTCATGTGGACTTAGAAGCTGGCTTTGCTTTTCTAGAAGGCTTGGATTTATTCCAGACTGGAGATGGTTTCCAAACTGAAACTGCTCCTGAGGATGAAGGATCAGGCTTTTGTTCTTTGTTGAAACGAAAGGAACGAAAACGATTATTAGCCCTGTTTTTACCCTTAGATTTTTTATCCTGTGGTAAAAAAGTTCCTTTCCCACCAGTAACAGTTGAGATAATAGAATCCAACTGAGAACCAAATAATTTGTTACCCTGGAAAGAAATGGAAAGTCGATTTAGAAGACATATCAGCATTCCAAGTTTTTTTTTTTTTTTTAATGAATATTTATTCAGTTTTAGAATGAAAGGTAACACTTGGGGACACACAGGACCCCTGTTCAAACATACACAAAGAAAAGGTTCGGACACGCAGGTCCGGTTGCAATAGCCATCAAAACATTGATACATCTTAAGTCATAAGTAAATTGCAAGGGATTGAGGTGAAAGTAATTCACCTAGGTTGAACCATGACGTGGGCTCTAGCTATGGGGGGGGGGGGAGCGGGGGATGAGGTGTGTAGAATAAATTTAAATTTAGTCCTCCAAAGAGCAAAGTTTTTATAAGTTGCTTTACAATATATAAATAAAATCGATCACATAAATTGAGGAGCAGATTCTGCAAACATACTAGACGACAAAAGGAGTGATTATTTTAAAGAAGAGGCAAGACTATTAGATAATGTCAGGGTTAGCTGTAGGAGATGACTGCTTAGGAACTACATACAGGACCTAGCACACGTAGCGCCTAGTACATACAGTACCAAGCGCACCTAGTACCTGGCACACACAGTACCTAGGGCACTCAGAACCTAGCCCACGCAGCAGCACCTAGCCCACGCAGCACCTAGCACACATAGTACCTAGCACACGCAGCACCTAGCACACATAGTACCTAGCACACGCAGCACCTAGCACACATAGTACCTAGCACACGCAGCACCTAGCACACATAGTACCTAGCACACGCAGCACCTAGCACACATAGTACCTAGCACACGCAGCACCTAGCACACATAGTACCTAGCACACATAGTACCTAGCACACATAGTACCTAGCACACGCAGCACCTAGCACACATAGTACCTAGCACACGCAGCACCTAGCACACATAGTGCCTAGTGCACGCAGCACCTAGCACACGCAGCACCTAGCACACGCCGCACCTAGCACACACAGCACCTAGCACACACAGCACCTAGCACACGCAGCACCTAGCACACGCAGCACCTAGCACACGCCGCACCTAGCACACACAGCACCTAGCACACACAGCACCTAGCACACGCCGCACCTAGCACACACAGCACCTAGCACACATAGTACCTAGCACACGCAGCACCTAGCACACATAGTACCTAGCGCACGCAGCACCTAGCACACATAGTACCTAGCGCATGCAGCACCTAGCACACATAGTACCTAGCGCACGCATCACCTAGCACACATAGTACCTAGCACACGCAGCACCTAGCACACATAGTACCTAGCGCACGCAGCACCTAGCACACATAGTACCTAGCACACGCAGCACCTAGCACACATAGTACCTAGCACACGCAGCACCTAGCACACATAGTACCTAGCACACGCAGCACCTAGCACACATAGTACCTAGCACTCGCAGCACCTAGCACACATAGTATCTAGCACACGCAGCACCTAGCACACATAGTACCTAGCACACGCAGCACCTAGCACACATAGTACCTAGCACACGCAGCACCTAGCACACATAGTACCTAGCACACATAGTGCTTAGTACACGCAGCACCTATCACACATAGTGCCTAGCACATGCAGCACCTAGCACACATAGTACCTAGCACACGCAGCACCTAGCACACATAGTACCTAGCACCCGCAGCACCTAGCACACAAAGTACCTAGCACACGCACAGTACCTAGCACACGCAGCACCTAGCACACATAGTACCTAGCACACGCAGCCCCTAGCACACATAGTTCCTAGCACACGCAGTACCTAGCACACACATATTAGATAGGACAAAATAAAGACCCCTATTTGTTATATGTCATTTCCAGTTAGGTTTGGATTTGAATAGAATGGTAGCATAGTATGAACATTACTAACCTACTCCTTAAAGTGTAACTCTTATTTAAGGGAAGGAGTCATAAATACAGGGACTGTCTCATATTAAGCATAGAAGAAGTTTCAAATTAATATAAGGTAAATGTAGCTGACAGGGAAAGAAAACCTCCCACAAAGTATACTTAATCTAGCAGTATCAAATAGTTGTGGCTGTAAAATGAGCCATATAGATCCCTTAACTCTGTGAGATTTTGAAACTGTTGTAGTATACACATGGGTGCATATAAACTTGGACACAGATACAAGGTTCAAATATATCTAGGGAGCATCTAATAAAAGGTTTCCTCAGTCGCTGGTTCTAAGTAATAGTAAACTGAATTTTACAGGTATGTTTAAGGTAGCAAACTATTGAACACATTATATATTGTAGACTGTCTACTTTATAAGTCTGGCTACCTAATATTAACGTTGAGCAGTAACATGATACCTAGATAATATGAAAAACAATTGTTCCAGAAGTAAATTAAATGAACATGCAGAGGGGTTTCACTACACATTCCCTGAGGGTTGATTTAGGCCTTTATCGATAGCTATGAAATCAATCCTTTAACCTATGCCCACAGTAGGTGTTACCCTAGTCTTTGGTAACGGCATTGGAAACAGTCAGAAGAAATAGGTGATAAAGTATTATTGTATCCCTCTACTAATGAGATTCCATTTTACATGCACATTTTAATGTTGTGTAGGGTTGAATTGGCCTTATTTTTGAACTTATCAGCATTGCTGATCTATGAGAGTCCAATGGATCTAAGGCTCAAAAGCAGGCACTAACTATAAGCACTATCTTTGGTCACTATAACCCAATAGACCCCCATATACTCATAAATATCACTCAGTTCGCTGTCATATAATAGGCTGTGTGAGAGGCCATAGACTGCTGGGAGATAGTTCTTAATTAAACTGTTACTTAGGAACAGGCTTATTTAAAACAATGTGGAAAATAACAATACCTAAACCATATAATCATCACTCAGAAATATAAGTAGGAGACTAAAAAGTCAATCTGTAGTCACAAACATCTCAGAGTAGAAATCAACCACGTGGGAATAAACATTGTCTTAAAAAACAAAAACAAATTAGTATGGTATCATGACCCAGTTAACAGGTTAGATCACAACTTGTTATAAATGAAAGTCTCAGACTTGTAGGATTAATAGAACCGGCTCATAGCCTTCGTACTGGACAGAACGTTGTAGAATATGGCTAGATCCATAATCTGAGCTATGTCCTCTATGTCCGACTAGCCAAGAGACAGTTACCCGATTCCCCTCCTACTGGTATCAGGCGCCACAGTGATACCGGGATAAGATGGGCTCATACACTTGAGATAAAACCTGCTGTTGACCCAGGAGAAAGCCTTCCAATCCTTTGCTGTGATTGATTTCTCCTTCATCGTCGTCACAGGGTTAGTATTAACCTTCACACTCATATCTATTGCAGCTGGTGTGTATTCAGGAATATTAGTTCCCTTAGTAGCCGCCTGAAGATCGCCCTCCGACTATGCTAACTTCACTGTGGTTCTAGTAGATCTTGCGCTGTCTAGCTGTGGGAGCGTTGGATGGTAGTTCCGTCTGGGCAGCCGGTGTCCCTTTGACAGGTATGTCTCTGATTCGATAGAGATGTCTGCGGTCTCACTGTATTCCATCCAGACCTGAGTAGCACTAGCAGCGCTCCTATCATAGGACTCGGTAGGGGCAGTGATATCCAGCCGTGACCCGGCGCCATCTTGGGGAGTATGTCGCACATCCATGTTCCTACCCCATTGAGTAAGTACCCTGCAAAGATCATCCAAATGATCTCTCAGTAGGTTGCAGAGCTTATCCTCGAGTGCGTCCACCATGGTTGTTAGGACAGGGCTGCGTGTAAGGGTCTCTTCCATGAAGTTAATGTCTCTGATATCAGCTCCCCCTGCCTCATGATCTGTTTCAGAAATCACATGGCCAAGTGAAGTATATAATACTCTCGACTTTTCTAAGAACTGCAGTATTAGTCCTCATTTAGGGATCTGAGATATATTTCACCAATGTAGTAAATCTTTGACTCAAAAACCCTAATAATCCATAATAAAGCCGAGAGCTCCTTCAATCAGCATTCCAAGTTTTAAGCCATAAAGCTCTTCTAGCTAAAATAGCTAGAGACATAAACCTGACATCAACTCTGATAATATAAAAAATGGCATCACAGATAAAATTATTAGCATGTTGAAGAAGAATAATAATATTATGAGAATCATGATCTGTTACTTGTTGCGCTAAAGTTTCCAACCAAAAAGTTGAAGCTGCAGCAACATCAGCCAATGATATAGCAGGTCTAAGAAGATTACCTGAACACAGATAAGCTTTTCTTAGAAAGGATTCAATTTTCCTATCTAAAGGATCCTTAAAGGAAGTACCATCTGACGTAGGAATAGTAGTACGTTTAGCAAGGGTAGAAATAGCCCCATCAACTTTAGGGATTTTGTCCCAAAATTCTAATCTGTCAGACGGCACAGGATATAATTGCTTAAAACGTTTAGAAGGAGTAAATGAATTACCCAAATTATTCCATTCTCTGGAAATTACTTCAGAAATAGCACCAGGAACAGGAAAAACTTCTGGAATAACCATAGGAGATTTAAAGACCTTATCTAAACGTTTAGATTTAGTATCAAGAGGACCAGAATCCTCAATTTCTAAAGCAATTAGTACTTCTTTAAGTAAAGAACGAATAAATTCCATTTTAAATAAATATGAAGATTTATCAGCATCAACCTCTGAGACAGAATCCCCTGAACCAGAAGAGTCATTAGAATCAGAATGATGATGTTCATTTAAAAATTCATCTGTGGGGGGCGGAGCCAACCGCTGCTGGGACCAGGCGTGCCTTTATGCAGCTCCTGATTATGGGAGCACTTTTTTTAAAATTTTCCTATATATTTGCACCCTGGAGCTATTATTTTTTGTATGCTGAAGACCTCAGATATATGCCTAATACTAACTATGATGTTGGAACACATCCTTTCTTTGGACATGTCGGCACTAAGCATCAATAAGTGAGGGGAAGCCATGCGGTGCTACCGCCATCTTTAATTTGTGTACTCCTCTCACATTTACAAATCAGCCTGACTGGCCAGTGATCACCAGCTATACTGCTGAAAATGGAGGAGTCCTACGCTGACATAAGAGTTTGCCTGATAGAAATGGATCACCGCATGACGAGCCATTTTGACTGTCTGACTAATATCATTAGATGCGGCTCAGAACCTAATGTGGCGTCTGCAGAAATAATGGTGAAGCAGGAGGAGTCTCAATCCCATACACCGTCATTGATGGCGCTAGCCGCCACACAGCAGAAGGTTGCTCCAGCACTGTTAAGCCAGAATCCGGTTACCTTTTCGCCTTTCATCTGGCGTGGAATGAGGGAAGCTCCATACTCAGTAGAAGTTGTAGGTCTGCGGTTGCCAGATACTAGATCACTTGCGTCTATCAGCAGCCTTACTGGAGTCGTTTCAATCTCAGGAGATCTTGGTCAGCGCACCAACGATTCTTTGAATCCTAATATGCTCAGACCTTGCACAAACCCTGCATGGCTCCTCTGGACAGCGACTGTCACTCCGTCAGCAGTAAAACCCTACACAGAGACGCTCCACATGCACAGATGGGCCATCGCGATATCCCTCTGGAGTCCATTTCTTCCGGACCACGAAGGGCACATTTTGGCTGGCAAAGCTCTATTCCCTATAGACTGGTCGCTTGGACTATTTGAGAAGGCAAACTATTGCAACTCTTATGTGGTATGTGGCATAGGCTGAAGAGGGGAAACTACACTTCTCTCGTACATGCTACCTGAGAAAGTGGATAAACTTTACGTATCTTTGATTGACTTTTTGGTTACTTCCCTGCCCCATAGACATATATTAATGATGCATGATCAAAATGTCTGATGTGTTGTCTACCATGCCCCAGTTGTTGAATTTCTGTTAATATACGCTTAACCTCCATTTAACTTTAGAGTACTAAGTGATTGTAGAGAGTTTAGTATAAGTGGGCCCAGGTTACAGCTGTGGATATTACCGACCACATTAACCTCTTGTTCAAACCTAACGTACTTGCTCTGGTAGGTGTTTAGGGCTTCTCCTGTATTAAATCAGTTTCCAGTTGCACTTCCCAGTGCCCGAGAAGTGTGAGGGAATTGTAACTAACTATTTGAACTGTACCCTGACTTTCTTGATTTACCTGTTCTTGTCGACAGTACATTATTTCCCAAAGATATATTGCTTCTCAGCAGGATGCACGAACTGTGCCTCCTTTTCAGCCATTAGCACAGATTTAGTAACCTTCTGTGTTAGACACAACAGGTCACATCTAAAGGTTTAAGCTATAATATTAAGTGCAAACCCTGAGCATTCAATTCTGTTTTTTTTTACATTTATTTTCACTTTAAGATAAGTACAAAATATTTAATATGTTTGCTAGGCAAGTTATACTATCTTGACTTATATCTAATAATCTTCTCCCACCCTAAACATTTGTATTGACTTATTCTTTAACTCTTAACTGTCAGCACACAATGGTCTTTTACTAGGCTAGTTCTGTGGTTAGATCTAGTAACACTCCTCACTATATCCTTCTGTTGATTTATATAGACGCCTAATTAAAGGCTTACTATGGTTTAGAAGTGTATGTTATTTATTGTTACTGTCCCTCATATTGACAGTTTAGAAGACATAAAGAGCCTGATTATTTGGTTAATGCTCCTGCTTCTCTCCATTCAGCACATTGTGTAGGAATCATTAAGCCATTAGCAAGTTCTCCAGTGTTTGTATGTTACTTAATGACCATGTTAACAATTAGTATGTGACATTAACACTCTCCTTCGTGACTGACACTGCTTCTATCAGCAAATCTCCTACTATAGATGTCCAATGTCTGAGTTAAATTGCTAGTTCCCTAAGTACTACCACTATGTCAGTTGAGTTGGTTAATCAACTCAAATATATATATTCAAACACTTGTTGCTCGTTTAGCTGGATATGTAGTTTGGGGTGCTGGACAGTTGGTAATATTTACTATCATACTTAGCTTCTCATAGGAGCATTTCATATAGATGAACTGAGGGGTTACATACGCTAACTATCCCTAAGCCTAGTTGTGGCAATTTTGGGAGTCACTAGCTGCGAGGTTATAGATGTTGGTGTTGTTATTATAGATACATTATAGTATGTCTTGCTTGTTAGAAAATATATCTACGATAGACATTACCTACACAGCTCTCTTTCTGTTACAACTGAGCCCCTCTCCTCCCTTTCCCGCCGGTACTGGTTGTCTGCGGGTCATATCCCTTCCCCTTTTTCCCACATCGTCTATAGTTGACATTTCCCCAGGAGAGGAGCTCACTTAGAGGTCCCTTATATCCCATACACACTAATATCCCCCCCTTCTATATAACCTTCTTAAGAGCTACCTTTAATTCTCTTATTGATAGTCCCTTAACTAAACATATAGACTATGATACCTTAAGCAGCTTTTGCCTATAAACTTGATATAATAATTGGCTCCGTCCTCCACCCCCCCCTCCATCCCCCCTACTCTAATTTGAGTGGCTCTTGCCCGCTGCATCCCCCTACCCCATAAAACTATAGAGCTACCTCCTCCCTAGCCCTATCCTTAGTTGAATAGATATCTTAATCTTTTCCTTACATAGCTGGGAGAGGATCATTACCGACTATTTTACATTAATGATTCTCCATAATAAAACCGAAGTCTTTCTACGAGACAGCCCACATGGTATAGTGACGTTTGAGATAAGTGAATATATTGTGTTACTAACTATACTATGTAAACATGGATATGTAAATGGTTTGGGGCTCACCCCATATTTTGTATCTTTTTATGACTTCAATAAAAATTATTTAAAAAAAAAATAAAAAAAATTCATCTGTATAAAGAGAAGTTTTAAAATATTTTTTATGTTTACTAGAAGGAGGAATAACAGACATAGCCTTCTTGATCGATTCAGAAACAAAATCTCTTATGTTATCATGAACATTCTGAACATTAGATGTTGATGGAACTGCAACAGGTAATGGTACATTACTAAAGGAAATATTATCTGCATTAATAAGTTTGTCATGACAATTAATACAAACAACAGCTGGAGGAACAGCTACCAAAAGTTTACAGCAGATACACTTAGCTTTGGTAGTTCCAGCACCAGACAGCGATTTTCCTGAAGTATCTTCTGACTCAGATGCAACGTGAGACATCTTGCAATATGTAAGAGAAAAAACAACATATAAAGCAAAATTGATCAAATTCCTTAAATGACAGTTTCAGGAATGGGAAAATGCCAAGGAACAAGCTTCTAGCAACCAGAAGCAAAGAAAAATGAGACTTAAATAATGTGGAGACAAAAGCGACGCCCATATTTTTTAGCGCCAAATAAGACGCCCACATTATTTGGCGCCAAAAAATGACGCCACTTCCGGAATGCCGACATTTTTTGGCGCAAAAGAACGTCAAAAATGACGCAGCTTCCGGCGACACTTATGACGCCGGAAACAGAAAAGATTTTTTGCGCCAAAAAAGTCCGCGCCAAGAATGACGCAATAAAATGAAGCATTTTCAGCCCCCGCGAGCCTAACAGCCCACAGGGAAAAAAGTCAAATTTTTAAGGTAAGAAAAATAATTGATTCAAGTGCATTATCCCAAATATGAAACTGACTGTCTGAAAATAAGGAATGTTGAACATCCTGAGTCAAGGCAAATAAATGTTTGAATACATATATTTAGAACTTTATTAAAAAAGTGCCCAACCATAGCTTAGAGTGTCACAGAAAATAAGACTTACTTACCCCAGGACACTCATCTACATGTTTGTAGAAAGCCAAACCAGTACTGAAACGAAAATCAGCAGAGGTAATGGTATATATATAAGAGTATATCGTCGATCTGAAAAGGGAGGTAAGAGATGAATCTCTACGACCGATAACAGAGAACCTATGAAATAGACCCCGTAGAAGGAGATCACTGCATTCAAAATAGGCAATACTCTCCTCACATCCCTCTGACATTCACTGCACGCTGAGAGGAAAACCGGGCTCCAACCTGCTGCGGAGCGCATATCAACTTAGAATCTAGCACAAACTTACTTCACCACCTCCATCGGAGGCAAAGTTTGTAAAACTGAATTGTGGGTGTGGTGAGGGGTGTATTTGTAGGCATTTTGAGGTTTGGGAAACTTTGCCTCTCCTGGTAGGAATGTATATCCCATACGTCACTAGCTCATGGACTCTTGCTAATTACATGAAAGAAATGCGCAATATGTATTAAAACAATTTATAAAATGAGCGCTCTAGTATCCTTTCAAGGTAATTCCACCTTAATCTAGCATTGAATTTATCTTATTCCACCTTAATAATTTTTAGCCGCAGTATTTATAGCTTTTTTCTTAGTGTTGCTATTTTGATCATAAAGAAACAATGTCTGTTTTCACAATCCAATAAGTTGTAATAAAGTAATTAACTTGTTGTAGCAATGTCTCTTGATGTTATTTAAAGCTTGCAGAGTTAGCTATATTTATGATAGTTTGGTGTACATTTATGGATGGGCTTACCGGGTCTTCTGACACTTCTGTGTCTGATGGAATCACAGTGTTTCTTACCGGTGTTTGTTTCTGCCTCTCCTCCTTGTGTAAAGTAAGTATCGCCGATATCGAAACCTAGACCACGCTCCTGCGTTTATGGGTTTCTTTCTCTCTGTCGGCTTGAAGTAACTTTGGCCCCTGTGATTTGGATTCTTTTTTTCCCAGGCAGCTTCTTGAGACAGGTGTTTGCGGTGCACGCTTCCAGCGTGTATATGGGAACTCGGACTTAGAATACAAACGGCCGTTTGTTTTGAGCTTTCTTTCCCTCTGCTCCTTTCAAAGCGGGATAGGTACAGTTGATGTCCAGTTCATTCAGGTGTAGAAAACGTCTACGCGTTTCGCCAATGGGCTTTATCAAGACGGATGATGTTTGTTGTTATCCCGGCAGTTTAAAAAGCCCTCCTTTCATTTCGATTGGTCAGTGGATATTCTGTTTTCATAGGTGTATTTTTTAAAGGTGGATTTCACTTGGTTCTATAAGGTGGAATATTTTTGCTTCCTTCTATGTTCTTTTGTATAGGATTTAGGTGTCTCATACTTGCGGTTTTTAAAAGCAATATCAACATTTTCTATATTTAGAATTTATGTGGTGGAATCACATAAATTAATTTTATTATACTGAGCTATATATAGAAGATATATAAATAGAAAAATAGCGATCCATATTGGAGAGATATTGAACTTTCAATTCATTATTCTTAGTATGAAATTTAACATTTATATTTTTTTCTTTAAACCAAGCTAATTGACTCTTATGTTTCATTAGTAACATGTACAACACATTATTCTCTGATATTACATAAATATTGATATAATAGTAAATTATTTCACCTTCTTTTTCTATATTTCTCCACTATTCATAATATGTATTTATTTTCTTATCTATTTGTTTATCTCTTCCTAAATCACTTATTATTCAAAAAATAATAAAATAAATAATAATAATGATAGTAATAATCCTCAGAGAGTGTTTGATCAATAATGTCCTTTCTATGTTTTTCTTATGTTGTATTTTCTGTTATTGAATTAAGTTTTAAAATAAGAGGAAAGGGGACAGATCTAATTCTGAGTTTAATCCTGAAGGATAGAGGGTTTGCATATTGTAAATTAATTCTGCTTCTGTTCTTAAAAGTTTTTCTTCAAAATTACCCCCTCTCCATTCAGGCTTAAGCTTTTTTATGCCCCAAAAAGTAAAGTCTTTTAGATTATTGTTGTGTATTTCCCTAAAATGGGTGTATAAATGTGTTTCTAGATTTCCTCTGTCTATGCATGATAGATGCTCACGTATGCGTTCCCTTAGGGTCCTGGTGGTCTCCCCTATATATTGTAATTGACATGTACATTGTATAATGTAAACAACACCCTTATCCTGACATCTTATGGTTTCTTTTATGTGATGAATTAGACCGTTTTTATTTGATTTGATTTTCTTACACTTGCTACTGAATTTGCAAGACCTACAGCCAAAACAGGGGTAGAAGCCAGCTACTAGCATACACAGTAGGTAAGCGCGGTGTAGCGGCGTCCGGAACCGGAACCGGTAATGGTAGGTAAAATGCTCCAATGGAATGGTCTGGCAGAGTGCCGTAGCCAGCGATCAACTCGAAATCGCTGTATATACAAGAACAGGAGGGCAAATGGCAGGTACTCCAATAACCAGATAGGCGCAACTATATTCGGTAAAAAATTCAAAACTTTAATGAAAAAATGTTTAAAAATTGTATATAAAATACACAATCAAGCTGGACACAAAGACAGGGGGTGAAAAAGACAGGCCTGACGCGTTTCGCGCCCCCTAGTGGCGCTTATTCATAGGCTGCAGCACCTAGTGTGTGGTGCCTTTTTAAAGGGCAAGGAAAACCATTAACCCTTAGTGTGCAAATCATTATTAAAAACAGTTACAAAATAAAAACAACAACAAATTTACATTGGGATTACTTACAAAAAATATAAATACAGATTCAGATACAGACATACCTGAGCCAGTGTGTGGAATAATGTGATACCTAGACATGATAATGAGAAATTAATATATACCAATTACCTAAGTTTGGATACTAGTGACTAAGAGATGTCCTAATTTTCTTAACTATGTATAAACCAACTAGTATTGTACACAATAGGGATATCACAATATTAATATAGTAAGGGAAATATATAATTAATTAATTAATAATCTCATGACTACATAGTGCCATTTCAGTTATCAGTGAAGTAGTTAATATCGCATGCTTTATTCATTCCTAGTGGTTAGCATGTATTAAGCTTTAATATCCAAAATATTTCTTTCTTATCTAAGATTTTTTGCCTATTGCCTCCTCTAATTGGAATTTTAGCGATATCAATGATTTGGACTGAAATATCAGCCTTGTGGGTGAAATGTAAACCATTAAAGTGACTAGCGACTGCGGAGTCCTTAGAATAGTTTTTGACGTCTCTAACATGTTCCCCAAACCTGGTTCTGACTTCGCGTGAGGTTTTACCTACATATTGACTTTTACAGATATTACACGTTAAAAGGTAGATGACAAATCTGGTTTTACAGTTAGCATAGAAATCTATGACATATTGTTTATTATCTACACTTGAGTAAAAATGTGTACCCCTAATGAGATTAGGGCAAGTTAAACAATCCCTGCTACCACATTTGTATAGCCCCTTCTTGGATAGCCAGTCTCCTGAGGGGACACTCGCAGTATCAGTAACCAAGCTGGGAGCAAGTACTTTCCCTAATGTCCTTGGTTTTTTAGGGACGTACCTGAAATTATTTACAAGTGGTTTGAGAATGTCATCTCCCAGAAAGATATGGGAATGCTTCTTTAAAATCTTTACTACTGCATCATAATTTGTTGAATACTCTGTTGTGAAGACTATAGTGTCACTAGTGACTTGGTTCTTCTTATGTGTAGTAATGGGTTGTTTATTATAAGCCTTAACTGCTAGTCTGCATTGTTCAAGCCTACTTGGGTTATAACCTCTCTTAGTAAGTCTATCTTTTAGCTCTAAGGACTGTCTGTCATAGATGGAATCATCTTGGGTATTCCTGCGTAGCCTAATAAACTGCCCTCTTGGGATGGCTTTTTTTACATGTTCAGGGTGTTGGGATGCCGCATGCAGGATTGTATTGCCTGCCATTGGTTTTCTATAGGTTTGAGTTACTATTTGATTATCACTAATTAATAAAGTAAGATCTAAATAGTTAATCTGTTTATCATTTACTTCACCTGTAAATCTTAAACCCATGAGATTATCACTCAAATATGACAGGAAATCATCCAAAATGACAATTTTTTTATCATTATTGACAATTAGCAACAAATCGTCTATGTAACAAACAAAAAGCACTACTTCATCCATCCAAGGGTTATTTGTTGAAAAAATATAAGTAAGTTCCCACCATGCCACATAAATATTTGCAAAAGCTGGGGCAAATTTTTGCCCCCATGGCGGTCCCCCTGATTTGTAAGTAGTACTCTTTGTCGAACATAAAATAATTGTGCGAAAGCATAATTGTAAGGTTTCACAAATATAATCAATTTCTTGATCACTCAGATCCGTGTCCCTTTTTAAAAAGTAGTTGACTGCTCTTATGCCTAAGTGCTGTGGTATACTGGTGTATAATGAAACTATGTCAGCTGTAATCCAACTATAGTTGTCTTTCCATTGGATTGTGTTTAATGTGGTAAGCAGATGTGATGTGTCCCTCAAATAGCTAAGTTGTCTTTGAGCTATAGGTTGTAATATTGTGTCAATCCATTCCCCTAGAGGTTCTAAAAGAGAACCTATGCCCGCAACTATGGGCCTTCCCGGGGGGGTATCCTTGTTTTTGTGTATTTTGGGGACATGATGAAATAACGGAGTGACTGGATAATCTGGTATTAATGCTGCCACATCTTCATTTTTAAAGATCCCCAAAATGACTCCATCTGCTACAAGTTTACCCATTTCTTTTTTGAAAGTATGGACAGGGTTGCCAGGCAACAACCTATATACACTGCTGTCTGAAAGTTGTCTCCGTGCTTCCTCGAAGTAGTAGGACTTATCCATGACTACGATGCTGCCACCCTTATCTGAATTTCTGATGACTATATCATCATTATTTTTAAGAGTTTTAATCGCTAGACGTTCATGATATTTCAGATTATGGGTGACAGCATCGTTGCCAGTGTCCATATCAGCTTCCAGCTTAAGTATATCATCTTGGATGAAGTAGTGCTTTTTGTTCGTTACATAGACGATTTGTTGCTAATTGTCAATAATGATAAAAAAATTGTCATTTTGGATGATTTCCTGTCATATTTGAGTGATAATCTCATGGGTTTAAGATTTACAGGTGAAGTAAATGATAAACAGATTAACTATTTAGATCTTACTTTATTAATTAGTGATAATCAAATAGTAACTCAAACCTATAGAAAACCAGTGGCAGGCAATACAATCCTGCATGCGGCATCCCAACACCCTGAACATGTAAAAAAAGCCATCCCAAGAGGGCAGTTTATTAGGCTACGCAGGAATACCCAAGATGATTCCATCTATGACAGACAGTCCTTAGAGCTAAAAGATAGACTTACTAAGAGAGGTTATAACCCAAGTAGGCTTGAACAATGCAGACTAGCAGTTAAGGCTTATAATAAACAACCCATTACTACACATAAGAAGAACCAAGTCACTAGTGACACTATAGTCTTCACAACAGAGTATTCAACAAATTATGATGCAGTAGTAAAGATTTTAAAGAAGCATTCCCATATCCTTCTGGGAGATGACATTCTCAAACCACTTGTAAATAATTTCAGGTACGTCCCTAAAAAACCAAGGACATTAGGGAAAGTACTTGCTCCCAGCTTGGTTACTGATACTGCGAGTGTCCCCTCAGGAGACTGGCTATCCAAGAAGGGGCTATACAAATGTGGTAGCAGGGATTGTTTAACTTGCCCTAATCTCATTAGGGGTACACATTTTTACTCAAGTGTAGATAATAAACAATATGTCATAGATTTCTATGCTAACTGTAAAACCAGATTTGTCATCTACCTTTTAACGTGTAATATCTGTAAAAGTCAATATGTAGGTAAAACCTCACGCGAAGTCAGAACCAGGTTTGGGGAACATGTTAGAGACGTCAAAAACTATTCTAAGGACTCCGCAGTCGCTAGTCACTTTAATGGTTTACATTTCACCCACAAGGCTGATATTTCAGTCCAAATCATTGATATCGCTAAAATTCCAATTAGAGGAGGCAATAGGCAAAAAATCTTAGATAAGAAAGAAATATTTTGGATATTAAAGCTTAATACATGCCAACCACTAGGAATGAATAAAGCATGCGATATTAACTACTTCACTGATAACTGAAATGGCACTATGTAGTCATGAGATTATTAATTAATTAATTATATATTTCCCTTACTATATTAATATTGTGATATCCCTATTGTGTACAATACTAGTTGGTTTATACATAGTTAAGAAAATTAGGACATCTCTTAGTCACTAGTATCCAAACTTAGGTAATTGGTATATATTAATTTCTCATTATCATGTCTAGGTATCACATTATTCCACACACTGGCTCAGGTATGTCTGTATCTGAATCTGTATTTATATTTTTTGTAAGTAATCCCAATGTAAATTTGTTGTTGTTTTTATTTTGTAACTGTTTTTAATAATGATTTGCACACTAAGGGTTAATGGTTTTCCTTGCCCTTTAAAAAGGCACCACACACTAGGTGCTGCAGCCTATGAATAAGCGCCACTAGGGGGCGCGAAACGCGTCAGGCCTGTCTTTTTCACCCCCTGTCTTTGTGTCCAGCTTGATTGTGTATTTTATATACAATTTTTAAACATTTTTTCATTAAAGTTTTGAATTTTTTACCGAATATAGTTGCGCCTATCTGGTTATTGGAGTACCTGCCATTTGCCCTCCTGTTCTTGTAGAAGCCAGCTAGTTTGTTGCCTAGTAGATCTTTTTCTAATGTAGAATTCGTTTTAGTCTGTCTGAACTCACTGGGAGCTAGTATTTTTTTGAAATTTTTTGAAAATGATTTTTGGGTTATCTGTTATTTTTTCCCCTATAAGGGGATCTGTTTGGACTAGATGCCAGTGTTTTTTCATTATTTTTTGTAAAGTATAGTGATCACAATTATAGTCAGTTATTAGTGCAACATTGAATTTATTTTCTTTCTCTTCTTTATTATCCAATTTGTCAGGGTTTGTATTTTTATATGTGAGTAGACTATTTCTCTCTTTTTGATCAACCTGTTCTTTTGCTTTTCTTATTGACTATGTTATATCCTCTGTCAATAAATTTCTTCTCAAGTATCTCAATTTGTTCTAAATAATCTGAGGTTTTTGTACAATTGCGCTTTATTCTGAGGTACTGGCCTTTAGGGATATTTTCCTTCCATTTGTTTAAATGGCAGCTATTGAAATGTATTAGGTTGTTAGCGTCTACTTTTTTAAAATGTGTTTTGGTAATTATTTCCCTTTCAACAATCTCAATATCCAGATCTAGGAATGTTATTTTTTCTTTACTTATGATATGTGTGAAATTAATTCCTATATCATTTTTATTCATGTCTGAAATGAATTTGTCTAGCTCTGTGGATGTCCCTTTCCATACAAAGATGATGTTATCAATGTACCTTTTATGGAGCACGAGATTTGCACCAAGCTCATGCTTGGGGTTGAGCTCTTCTTCCCATTTGCCCAAGAATAAATTTGCATAGCTCGGCGCAAATCTCGTGCCCATAGCGGTTCCCCTTGTCTGAAAATAGAATCTATTGTTAAAAGAAAAGTAATTTTGGTTCAAAATAAAATTAATACCTTGTAGTATAAAGTCTCTTTGTTTTTTATTTAATGTATTGTCCCTAGTCATGTACATTTCTGCTGCTTTTATGCCTAAATGATGTTGTATGCTTGTGTATAAAGATGAAACATCGCACGTGCCAATCAGATAATTATCTTTCCATTCTAGATTATTGAGATTTTGTAATATGTCCGTGGTATCTTTAAGGTAAGAAGGTAGAATTTTTACATATTTTTGCAGGAAATTGTCAATGTATTGTGATAAGTTTGCAGTTATAGACCCTATTCCAGATATTATAGGCCTGCCCGGTGGATTGATGAGATCTTTATGTAGTTTTGGCAGGTAATAGAACACAGGTATTTTTGGGTATTTGGGACAGAGAAACTCAAATTCCTTTTTATGGATTATATTTTGACTTTGGGCATCTTTTAGTATGTTTGTTATTTTATTCATAAATTTTTTTGTTGGATCCATTTTAATTTCTTTGTAGGTATCTGTGTCTCCTAGGAGTCTATTGGCCTCATTGATATAACTTGTTGTGTCTAAAAGGACTATGCCTCCTCCCTTATACGCAGCCTTAATTGTCAGTTCTTTATCTTTTTGTAAGATTTTTTTATTATTGTATTTTCTTTTCTGGACAAATTTCTTGGTCTATATTTATTATGTTTTAGTTTTGCAATATCATTTTGTACTAGTTTTTCAAAAAGCTCGAGGTTTCTCCCTTTCTCATTAGTTGGGTAAAATTTTGATTTTAATTTAAAATTTGTATGTTTTATTTCTGGGGTTGCTGTGTCTGTATTTGTGATTATTCTATTTGAAGTTATTTGTCTTTCTATTGGGTTTTTTGCAAAAAAACTTTTTAAAGTTAACTTTCGGACAAATTGGCTTATGTGTATATGTGTGTTGAATTTATTCATTTTGGCCGTAAGGGCGAAACTTAAACCTAGTTGTAACACTTTTTCTTCTTCTTTTGTTAGTGTTTTACTGCTTAAATTAAAAATCCCTATTGAAGGGTTTACTTTGTTTTCTTGACATTTTGTTGTTGTTGTTGATCTCCCTCCTCTTGTTCCTCTCTGTTTCTTTTTCTTAACGGTGGTGCTTTTAGTGCCAGTTGGTTTTATGGTGTTTCTGGGTTTTTTGGGGTTAACCCTAAAAAATGTTCCTCATTTGTTGGGGTGCTTTGATCTACTTTTAAATTCTCAAATCTATTATGTGTTTCTAATTTATAATTGTGATCAGTGTTTTCTCTTGGTGTTTTTTCAAATATGCGGTTTTTAAAATTTCCCTTGTGATTCTCTCTGTGATGATTTTCTCTTGAGTAATTGTCATTTCTATAGTGATAATTATAATCCTTTCTATAGTTATTGTGCTGTTTTTCACCTTTTCGTGTGTATTCCCCTCTGTATGTGTCTCTTTCTTTATATCTGTAATTATCTTCATAATGTGTATAATCTCTAATTTGTGTATTAAACCTTCTATCATAATTGTAATCATTTCTATATTCTCTTGGTTGGTAATTACTGCGAGGGTGATTCCAATAATTGTAATTATTCCTTTCTCTATCATAATTTTGTCTTTCATTTGACCCTTTTTCATATTTATAACCTTTATAGTTTGTGTTTTTTCTGTCTTCATAATTTCTTTGTGTTTGAATTTTGTTTCCTATATGTTTGTTGCTTACTAGCATTAGTAGTCATATCATGTGTATCATATCTATGGGATCATGGTTTTGTCCTGATGTCATATCGTCTATTTGTGTTTCACCCCCTCTTTCTGATTCTTGGTAGTCTTCCTCATCTCTTTTATATTTTCTCCATTTTGTCTCTAATATATCTTTATTTAATTTGTTTAAATTAAGAATGATTTCTTTCTGTCTACTTTTAAATTCATTGTCGTCTCTTACTTCAGCTAGTTCATTTTTAATTGCTGTAATATTCTCACTTAATTGTTCTAAAGATTCTTCCCTAGAGCGTTTCAAAATATCTAGTAAAGTTTGTGTAGTTTCTTTCAATGCTGTGTCCCATTCTATTTGGAATTCATTTTTTAGGTCAAATGTGCATTTCTTCTTTAATCTAAGGCCTCTTGGTGCCCATTTGTTTGCTATATATTTATTAAGAAAATTTAATTCTATTTTTTGTTTAAGTTCACTCGTCATATTTTTCTCTAGTTTAGACATTTTAGTGTTTATGTCTATGGGTTCTGTCTCACTTCTATTGGATTCATTTTCAGTTATTTCTTTTAATATTTGTTCTCTCCAAGCAAATATATCGTTCTCCATTACTAGGCTGCTATTACTTATGCTTAATTGAATGAGCTAGGGAAAGTGTACAGTTATAAATAGATATATAAGGAACAGCGCCAAGTGTTCTATCTTAAAGCTCCCTCACAGGTAGTCTTCCCTATGATTACCGTTAAAAATATACAAATAACAAAACAATATAAAGTTTACGAGCGCTGTAAGCTGAATAAGATAATCTGGAGACTGATAAACAATTTTTTTTTTTTATTAAATAATTTTTTATTGAGACAATGGATAGAAGTAACAGAAAAGGGAGTGTGTCCCAGCACAAGACAAATACAAAAAGAAAAATAACTGTTACAGATCACATATGAAAGGTACATAAGAATTAAGACATTGGTGTGCTAATATAGGATTTGTTAAGATATTATCTAGACCAGTGCTTTCCAAACTGAGTGTCGTGACACATTAGTGTGTCGGCAGCAGTGTGTAGGTGTGTCCCTGCTCCAGCACAATTTTTTTTTTATTTAAATTTTTTTACATTTTTTTTTTTTTGGTTTCCAACTTTCTGCCAACCTGCTACGCATATCACATGGTTGACACATGATTTATACCTAGTGAGTTACAGATCATCTTAACCTGTTGGCGCAGCTTAGTGGGAACTGAAACTATTCACATTGGCGGCACATTGGCTCCTCACTGCACGTGTAGTCTCCTTAATCAACTTATGACTGCATGTGTAGTCAGTGAGTGGGACAGCAGTGTGTTTGCAGCGTGGGCAGTAGTCAATCGGACTCACCAAGCTCTGAGGGCGGCACCTTAAACGCTGAGCTGAAGTCAGAAGTCAAAGTGGGGTGTTTTTTGCAACTAGCTCCCAGTAGTGCACTGCTGCTCCTGCTGTTGATATATGGATAGGAAGTGGAAGCTTAAAAATGCTTGATGATAAAATGCGAGTATCATTATCTAATATTCGACCAAATATTCAGAAACTGTGTTCATCCCATCAACCTCATACATCCCATTAAAATAGTAAGTAGCTATTGGTGCTATTTTTTTTTTATTCTTGCACATACATACTGTTACTTGTAAATACATTTCATTATTATATAATTTATGTATGTGTCCGTATCTCTTAAAACAAGTTAGTTTAACCTCTTTTTTGGTAGTACAACTGAATTACTGTGCCGCAAAATGATGAAGGTCTAAAAAGTGTGTCACCAACATGAAAAGTTTGGAAAGCTCTGATCTAGACAATAGAGTTTCAATATTTATATAATAATAGGAGTCAATGATATGGAAGATATCTAGGTTGAGAACAGAGAGATAACGTTTGACGTAAATTATAGCACCAACTTTATGACCTTAAATACAGAATGCGCACAGTGAGATCAAAACATGTGTGACTGGGGCATATAGAAATGAAGTCTCAGTTTTATAATACAGGTAACTAGTGGTCCCTACTCTCAAATAAGGGGTATTCTATACGCTGAAAATAGTGAGAGGAAGGGAACTGGTATTTATCAGGCCTCCCGTAGGCCTGCGTATATAGGGGGATGAGGGATGCAGCGGGCAAGAGCCGCTCATAATGGGGGGGATAGGGGAGAGGGGAGAGGGGAAGGGAAGGGGGGGGCGGAGCTAGATAATTTGTCTTAAGAATATAAACTACAGGGCGGTGTGAAATGGAATGGAGTAGGATCTCAGGGCTTTTGAGTATACTCCTGGGAAACATCTCTAAGATATGAAGCCTTGACCTACAACATCATTTGGCAGAAGGAATGAGAAAAAGGGTTTTTAGATAGTGAACAAGTTTCTTACATCTACTGGGAGCACAACATTAAAGTATGAGGAAAAAGGCTCTAAGGGGGAATTCAGCTCCTGTATAGAAAAGGATCATAAATTGGAATCCAAATTTAGAGAACTATAGCTTAATATATATAATTAAATCTACAAACAGGAGACTGTGCCCGACAGACAGGCCACATCTTATACACTAAATAGAATTGAACCTGAGACTAGAACCTATATCTCTAGTGAAGTTAAATGAGGAGCGACACTAAGATAGGCTACCTAGATAATAGAGCAGTTGTGATCTAAAACTATAGTTTACATGACCTCACACAAATGTCCCTTATGATAGGTATATCACCTAGATGTGGGGAACCTAAAGACGTGTCTTAGTAGTATCCCAATAATGGTCCCAGTGGGCGTAACTATGCAAGGTAAAAACCAAATGTTGCAGTCTGGCATGTGAGGGGAACACTAATGATGGATGTCCCATGGGCTTTGGCCTTATTATATGTCCACTCAATCAGGTCCCTAGACTTCATGGGCCTATAACATAAGTAAAGGGGGTCTGAGTAAATACAAACAAGGGAGGATAACTAAGTATATGAAAAATAGAGACAAATAAATAAGGCCCTCACTTAGTCAGATATCTCCAACACCAGAAATTCTGTTAGTTACTACATATATATCCGGGCTAAGGTCATTAATTTATCAGATATACTGAGCCGTGCCTTCCCAGTTAACACAGCCCAGCAGTAACCTTTATAACATGTAGTAAGAGACCTCAGTAGAGTCAATGCCGGCTTTCAAACTGAAAAGTATTGTTTGGAGATATTTAAGTAGCATGCTTTTCAAGCAAGAACAAACTCAACATCAGAGATAGGTTTAAACATTTCGGGTATCAACAGGATATATACTATAAGAGAACTGATTCATGTCTGTTAGCAAGATCTGTTGGAACTTAACTAAATGTATGCGTCATGGATCCAGCCAGGACACTAACCCAGACACTAAAGATATAGCGAAGATAAGGGAGCAAATGTAAAGGTGGCTATATTTCAGACATTGAGGAGTGGGAGTATAAACTGTTTGCTAGTCTCTGACATAGATAGAAGGGAGAAGTTTTAATACTCAATTCTCAGCTGGGGGCAACAGGAGTACTCAAAAGACAAGCTAAGTAAGGCTAGGGGGTCTAGCATAGTGATTAGATTGTAACAGGAGTTCATATGATGGTATTCAAAATATATTTAACTATAATCCTAGTCTAGTGCCAAAGGGAAATAATTCTATTCATATACTTTTTCCAACTGTAGACTGATATAGATAATAGATATATAAGTGTCACAAAATATCCATATGGGACACAGCTTCATGAGGAGTAGAGTTTAAGCTAGGATAAAAAGAAGTGATAAAAACCTACATAGTATCTAACTATCTAATATCAAAGTCAGTACTGAGTAATAAGTTCACCTGTAGGGAATTGTGACAGCGGGAGTAGGAAGCTGAGGCTGCAATAGCTTACTGATGTGATCCCTGGAGGGTGCAAAGGGAGAACTAAATTGCATCAACTCAAAGAGTTGCTTTTATTACCCATAGTACTTTAAATGGTGTGTGTCACCTTTAAGAATAATTGTCTACATAATGCAGTATGAGAAATCTGGAAATACAGGCACTCAAGAAAATACAAGTGTGGAGAAAGAATGTACCATCCCCTGAGAGAAAACAGAATTTATGTTTACCTGATAAATTACTTTCTCCAACGGTGTGTCCGGTCCACGGCGTCATCCTTACTTGTGGGGATATTCTCTTCCCCAACAGGAAATGGCAAAGAGCCCAGCAAAGCTGGTCACATGATCCCTCCTGGGCTCCGCCTACCCCAGTCATTCGACCGACGTAAAGGAGGAATATTTGCATAGGAGAAACCATATGATACCGTGGTGACTGTAGTTAAAGAAAATAAATTATCAGACCTGATTAAAAAACCAGGGCGGGCCGTGGACCGGACACACCGTTGGAGAAAGTAATTTATCAGGTAAACATAAATTCTGTTTTCTCCAACATAGGTGTGTCCGGTCCACGGCGTCATCCTTACTTGTGGGAACCAATACCAAAGCTTTAGGACACGGATGAAGGGAGGGAGCAAATCAGGTCACCTAAATGGAAGGCACCACGGCTTGCAAAACCTTTCTCCCAAAAATAGCCTCAGAAGAAGCAAAAGTATCAAACTTGTAAAATTTGGTAAAAGTGTGCAGTGAAGACCAAGTCGCTGCCCTACATATCTGATCAACAGAAGCCTCGTTCTTGAAGGCCCATGTGGAAGCCACAGCCCTAGTGGAATGAGCTGTGATTCTTTCAGGAGGCTGCCGTCCGGCAGTCTCATAAGCCAATCTGATGATGCTTTTAATCCAAAAAGAGAGAGAGGTAGAAGTTGCTTTTTGACCTCTCCTTTTACCAGAATAAACAACAAACAAGGAAGATGTTTGTCTAAAATCCTTTGTAGCATCTAAATAGAATTTTAGAGCGCGAACAACATCCAAATTGTGCAACAAACGTTCCTTCTTTGAAACTGGTTTCGGACACAAAGAAGGCACGACTATCTCCTGGTTAATGTTTTTGTTAGAAACAACTTTCGGAAGAAAACCAGGTTTAGTACGTAAAACCACCTTATCTGCATGGAACACCAGATAAGGAGGAGAACACTGCAGAGCAGATAATTCTGAAACTCTTCTAGCAGAAGAAATTGCAACCAAAAACAAAACTTTCCAAGATAATAACTTAATATCAACGGAATGTAAGGGTTCAAACGGAACCCCCTGAAGAACTGAAAGAACTAAGTTGAGACTCCAAGGAGGAGTCAAAGGTTTGTAAACAGGCTTGATTCTAACCAGAGCCTGAACAAAGGCTTGAACATCTGGCACAGCTGCCAGCTTTTTGTGAAGTAACACAGACAAGGCAGAAATCTGTCCCTTCAAGGAACTTGCAGATAATCCTTTCTCCAATCCTTCTTGAAGAAAGGATAGAATCTTAGGAATTTTTACCTTGTCCCAAGGGAATCCTTTAGATTCACACCAACAGATATATTTTTTCCATATTTTGTGGTAAATTTTTCTAGTTACAGGCTTTCTGGCCTGAACAAGAGTATCAATAACAGAATCTGAGAACCCTCGTTTTGATAAAATCAAGCGTTCAATCTCCAAGCAGTCAGCTGGAGTGAGACCAGATTCGGATGTTCGAACGGACCTTGAACAAGAAGGTCTCGTCTCAAAGGTAGCTTCCATGGTGGAGCCGATGACATATTCACCAGATCTGCATACCAAGTCCTGCGTGGCCACGCAGGAGCTATCAAGATCACCGACGCCCTCTCCTGATTGATCCTGGCTACCAGCCTGGGGATGAGAGGAAACGGCGGGAATACATAAGCTAGTTTGAAGGTCCAAGGTGCTACTAGTGCATCTACTAGAGTCGCCTTGGGATCCCTGGATCTGGACCCGTAGCAAGGAACCTTGAAGTTCTGACGAGAGGCCATCAGATCCATGTCTGGAATGCCCCACAGTTGAGTAATTTGGGCAAAGATTTCCGGATGGAGTTCCCACTCCCCCGGATGTAATGTCTGACGACTCAGAAAATCCGCTTCCCAATTTTCCACTCCTGGGATGTGGATTGCAGACAGGTGGCAGGAGTGAGTCTCCGCCCATTGAATGATTTTGGTCACTTCTTCCATCGCCAGGGAACTCCTTGTTCCCCCCTGATGGTTGATGTACGCAACAGTCGTCATGTTGTCTGATTGAAACCGTATGAACTTGGCCTTTGCTAGCTGAGGCCAAGCCTTGAGAGCATTGAATATCGCTCACAGTTCCAGAATATTTATCGGTAGAAGAGATTCTTCCCGAGACCAAAGACCCTGAGCTTTCAGGGGTCCCCAGACCGCGCCCCAGCCCATCAGACTGGCGTCGGTCGTGACAATGACCCACTCTGGTCTGCGGAAGGTCATTCCTTGTGACAGGTTGTCCAGGGACAGCCACCAACGGAGTGAGTCTCTGGTCCTCTGATTTACTTGTATCGTCGGAGACAAGTCTGTATAGTTAAACACTAAAAAACTCTAAGCCATCTCCGTGGAGATGTTGCCTGTACAACGGCAAAGAGAATGACTGGGGTAGGCGGAGCCCAGGAGGGATCATGTGACCAGCTTTGCTGGGCTCTTTGCCATTTCCTGTTGGGGAAGAGAATATCCCCACAAGTAAGGATGACGCCGTGGACCGGACACACCTATGTTGGAGAAAACAAATATAAACGTTCTAATAAATACTGCAGGTTATCTCCTCTAATAGGAGCAGGTAGAGGGGTCTTGACACTTACTTAACCCACAGATTAACTCAACAGAATTAAACAGAATAGGAAACTGATCAAATTATAAACAACACTGAACTTGTAAATGACTTTGTATAGCCTCTGCCATATATAACATAATGGAGGCATTTATAATTAATGAAGTTCTTTAGCCAACTCCAGTTGCCAGGAGGCCAAAGTAGGGAGCAATGAGTTGAAGTCTCTGTACTCGGATCGAGCCCTTCAAGGGGTAATTATATGGGAAAAAGGAAGAGGTTAGTAAGGCCCCATTGTACAATAGGGCCTCCACAGTTCTCGAATGTCTACTGTTGTCAGAGCTCCCCTTCACTATGTGACCGTCATTTTCCCAGGCAGTGTAAACCAGCAAGCTCTGTCTAGTTTCTAGCGGTTTAGCTCCGATAGCAAAGAACTCGTCAAGAGTGTCTCCACCAATGCTACAAGACACAAGATGAGATGCATCCCCCAGGTTCTCAGGACACTCACCACAGCCAGAGCGTGGAGCGGGTCTCTCTTCTGACGTAAGCGTATGCTGCGGTGACTGGACATCGCTGTCAAAAGAGGCAGAGTAGTGAGCACCCGTGTACGGGCGATCCAGATCACGGCCAAGTTCAAGTTCCTGCAGTGTAAATGAGGGAGAACCAACTGAAGTCATGCGGCTGAGGCCATCCATATACTGTGAACTCCACACGCTGGGTCCGCTCTCCTCTAGCGCCGGATTCCGGTTAGAAGTAAGTTCTCCCCGTAGCAAGAGGAATTGGGTGTCGAGCTTATCTCCTAGCTGCTGAAGGAGTAGTATGATCTCCGCCATTTTGGGCGTAGCTTAGTTCCACGATGGCGTAGCAGATCCAAAATAAGTAGCGTTATGGGTATTTATACTAAACAATACTGTATAGCATAATAGTAGAGCTGCTCCTTAATGAGACTACTGGTGTTGTCACGAAGCTCTCCGGGCAAGAATGTATAATACCGCGTGGGTATCAGATCAAAGAGCTGAATCTCCTGTAGTTTTCTGCGCTTCTGGCTGTCTTTAAGCTCAGCGAGTGGCGTTAACCTTTCAAGATCTTAGTTTCCAGGTCTTTTTATGAGAAATACATGAATAAAGGTTGTTTTAAAGAGTATAAATGCAGGAGCTCTTTCAGGACACGTCTTACTCCCTTGATGGCTAGCTCCGCCTCCCACTGATAAACAATTTAACAAAAGTACATTTATTTAAAACATAAAAACATTAAAAAATAGCGAAAAAGGTTTTTACATGGGACGTCTCCCTATGTGGTAAAATACGCAATATGTATTAAAACAATTTATAAAATGAGCGCTCTAGTATCCTTTCTAGGTAATTCCACCTTAATCTAGCATTGAATTTATCTTATTCCACCTTAATAATTTTTAACCGCAGTATTTATAGCTTTTTTCTTAGTGTTGCTATTTTGATCATAAAGAAACAATGTTTATCTATACACACACACACACACACAGGAACATAAACAAATACACACACACAGGCAAATAAAACACACATACAGTCACACAAATACAGATATAAAGACATATGCACCCACACACATATAAAAATGTACAGACACAGTCTTACACACACAGACACACAAATACACACATATACATACACACACAAAGGTACACACACAAATACATACACATCACAGGCATACAAACACATACATACACACACAAAGGCACACACACGCACAAATACATACATATACATACACACACACAAAGGTACACACACAAATACATACACATTACAGGCATACAAACACATACATACACACACAAAGGCACACACACGCACAAATACATACATATACATACACACACACAAAGGTACACACACAAATACATACACATCACAGGCATACAAACACATACATACACACACACACAAAGGCACACACACATGCACAAATACATACATATACATACACACACACAAAGGTACACACACATGCACAAATACATACATATACATACACACACACAAAGGTACACACACAAATACATACACATCATAGGCATACAAACGCATACATACACACACAAAGGCACACACACAAAGGCACACACACATGCACAAATACATACACACACACACAAAGGTACACACACAAATACATACACATCACAGGCATACAAACACATACATACACACACAAAGGCACACACACACAAATACACAGGCATACAAACATATGCACACATACACAAAATCTAGCTGAGTTAGTTGGATATACTGATTTTCAGAGCAGCAGTTCACCACCAGGTACCCTAAGATTGGACCAAGTATAAATAGTTATCAGTGGAGAGTCTGGGGACAGTTATTTAAAATAAAAAAAATATACATTTATACTTCTGCTTATATGAACATCAACACTCTTATCTTGAGGAACAACAAGTCATAGGAGGTGGAGCTCTGTTGTAAGCAGTGGCACTTTCTGAGACTCTGAGGAAAAGCAGTGTGCTGTGCTTACACATTCATCAATTTATGCAAATGTTTGTGACATCTGTTTATTTTTATTATATCACCATATAAATAAATGTGTATATTTTAAAATCACCATAGGGCTTAAATGATGTAACCCAATATTATATACAAATAATACAGCAATCTGTACCAAAATATATCAATTTCTGTAAACAAAATGGGTTACATCACATTCCAGTTGTACACATAACAACAATACTCACTAAGTCTAAAAATATTTTTATTACTAACAGTTGTTAAGGAGACATCTGGAATATGATCTTGCCCAATGGGTTAACATTTTATTAGGACAAAACACAAAGTGAAATAATGTAATGATGGTTCTTTAGGAAGAGAGAGGTTGAAAGCCAGAGTCCCAACCTGCCTCTAGAGGGTTAATCAGGTGCTGCGTGGATTAGTGAGTGGGAGGGAGGGCTAGGTGCACCACAAACATCTGTTAATAAAAGGCAGACACAGCTACTGCTCAAGATCAAGAAAATAATTGTACTATGACCCCTGACCACACCAAAGGAAAACTAACAGCGGCAAATTAAGCAGGGCTAGTGTACTGAAGCCAGGAAGCAGTTACAACAAGCAGGGAGTGAACAAGATAAGCGGCTCGCACACACTGCTAGCAAAGTAGTCAGCACTGCTGTAGCACACTCATCTGGGCTGTAAGCAGACAGAGGCACGTAGGACAATGTGTGTGATTCTCAAAAAGTACTTCCTGCAGCCTGCCGAAACATAAATGAGCTAGCAGTTTCGGGCGAGCTGCAGGAAGTACATTTTGATAATCACACACATTGTCCCACATGCCTCTGCAACTTACAGCCCAGTGAGTGTGCTAGAGCAGAGCTGACTACTTCGCTAGCAGTGTCAGGAACTTAAGGCATAGCACAATAAAAAAGTCTGAAGTCACACTGACTCACTAGTAGTAGTGTACCGTCGATTGGTATTACGGCTGTCCAACTCCAACACAGGCAAGTTAGGCAGCAACCACTGGCACTAATCACAAGGGCTTCAGGCTTATGTGTCAGTCTCAGAGACATTCCTCCTCACTCACGCTGATGTCCACTACCTCACCAACACGTGTCTGCTTGTCTCAGTCTGCGCCTCTGTCGGCTCTTACATGATAAAGAGAGCTGGGCGCTGATTGGCTCCCGAGGCGCGAGAAGCCTCTATGGGAGCATTATTTGTTGCAAACAGAGACTTAAGCCAGTTAAGCGCCACTGGGTGGCAGTCTCTAGTAGCAGCTTATACGAAAATGTGCTATAGACATCCATATTGCGCAAAGGAGGGGAGCTGAACAGCTCACAGCCTCTCATTCTTTGCGCAATATGGATGGATGCCATATTCACTAAGGCAGACTTATTATAATTCATGGTAGCGGAGTCGGGGGGTGGGGGGTTTATATATAAATACTTTTTTTATTTTTTTTTAAATAAACATTTTTTCAAAAGTGTAATTACACACATAGGACAGGAGAGGTGCTGCCTCATCTGCCTCCTATGACGGCACGAGGTGTCGCCTTCTGAGTTGGTGCTGTCAGAAAAAGACTCACCAGAAGAACCGGTATCACTTGCTGACTCGGTGCCATGACGGCGTCTCCTGTCTGCTCGCCTTCTGCGGTAACCGGAAGTGACATCATTCCATTTTCCAGTATCGGCACTGCGCCACCGGCAAACTCTTCCCTGCGAGTAATCCAGCTCATCACGAGCAAACTTTTTCTTCTCTTCTTGGAGTTCCGTTTTCAGGGCTGTGATAATTTCATCTGTGTCTTTAATTATTTTATCGTATGCACCAACTGACATCGATTTTTTCAGCTCATCTTTGGTCTCTCCAATCAGCTGTTGAGCTTCAATCTCCTTCTACAGAAAATCAATCGTAAGCACAATTAAATCATAGGAGCATTTATTTAAAATCTTTTCAAATTTGTCGCAGTAGTCCTTATTATGTTTCAAGAGGGTAGGTCTGGTGCTCATTCTTAGGCCTCTCGGTATTTTTTTAACTCTAAAATACTCTGCCAAAGTAATAGCATGTAGATCCCAAGCAGCAGAGCTTTTCATCATCCTCACAATTTTTACTTGAATCTTCCACAGGTAATGATTTTACGAAATCTCTTGAGCCCCTAATTAGGGTAGTAATCCTTGCTGCTTCCACATCAGTATGTGTGAAAATATTGGACTCCTCCACTTCTTGTATATTCTCCATATCAGGATAATTGCACGTATTCCCAGCAGTGAGATAAATGCACAAAAACAAACCATAGGAAACAGCAATCAGTCCTTTTATAAAGTGCAAGGCAAGAGACGCACTGCAAGCCTCAAATACTGCATAAAAGAACACAAAGTCCCACAGCACATAAAAGTATAACTCACTTTATTTGCAAGGTGGAGGTCCAAAAAAAACAGCAACGTTTCGGGCTATACACCCTTAATCATGCTATAACATATGCTTCAAACTGCACACATTTATAAAGCCACATAGAACCAATGAGTTTCGTAATAACACTATACCTGTGCACAAACCTACAATCACTTATGAAAATTGCACCATCTAGTGGTACCTAGTGACTATAACCTACATTTTATAATAGAATCTTTTAAAAGCAAATCACATATACAGATGTTACATGTAAACAGACATATATTCCTTGTTCATGCCCAGTGGTCTAAGGGCATTCAACATAAAAATCCAATATAACTCCCTTCTCTTTGATAATAATTCCCTATCTCCCCCCTCCTGGGCATTTTAATCTGGTCTATTACTTGCCACCTTAATTGGCTGATAGAATGTTTAGCTTCTAAAAAATGGGATGACACTGGGGCATCCTTATCCCCACAACTGATGTTAGACTTATGTTCCCTTATTCGATCACCTGGTTTTCTGGTGGTCTCCCCAATATAAATTTTAGAACATGGGCATGCTGCTTGGTCTGCTCCTTGGGATCTACATGCTATTACCTTGGCAGAGTATTTTAGAGTTAAAAGAATATCGAGAGGCCTAAGAATGAGCACCAGACCTACCCTCTTGAAACATAATAAGGACTACTGCGACAAATTTGAAAAGATTCTAAAAAAAATGCTCCTATGATTTAATTGGTTGATTTCCTGCAGAAGGAGATTGAAGCTCAACAACAGCTGATTGGAGAGACCAAAGATGAGCTGAAAAAATTGATGTCATTTAGTGGAGTGTTTTTCAACCAGTGTGCCGTGAGAGATCCTCAGGTGTGCCGCGGCAGACTGACAACAGTGCAGGGGTGTCCCTCTTTCAAATTTTAAAATATTGGGAGGTATGTGACAGGCTCATCAGGCATCATTTACAACCATGACATGCACATTCATTAACAGACAATCATTATGATTGTTTGTGAATAAATGTCAATATGTAATGTATAGTTTGTAGGAGGCATGGCATGACAGCACAGTACAGTGTGTGTGTGTGTATATATATATATATATATATATATATATATATATACATACATACTGTGTGTATATATATATATATATATATATATATATATATATATATATATATATATATATATATATATATATCCTGTATTAGGCTACAATGTGTGATTTTGTAAAATTTTGGGATGGTGGTGTGCCACAGGATTTTTTTATGTAAAAAAGTGTGCCACAGCAAAAAAAAGGTTGCAAATCACTGTGCATACAATAAAATAATTAAAGACACAGATGAAATTACCACAGCCCTGAAAACGGAACTCCAAGAAGTACAGAAGAAAAAGTTTGCTCATGATGAGCTGGATTACTCACAGGGATGATTTTACCGGTGGCGCAGTGCCGACACCGGAAGTTGGAATGATGTGTCAGGGTTTTTTCCCTGTTGTTTGCCATGTGTTGCTGGCAGCCATTTTACTCACCTCTCTTCCTGACTATGGTGCATTGTGGGGGATGCTGCTCATTTCCTACACTTCCTTTTATGGCCAGACTGGTGTGCATCATCCATGTGAGACAGGATGCAGTCTCAGAATTGTGATGTCATCACTTATTATTTAAAGGGCCTCTGTTCAGTATGCTTTGCCTTTGCGTTGTCTCTGACCAGTTTGTGAGAGTTCCTGTGTATTACCTGGCTGCCTGACATCCTTCCTGGTTCCTGATCCCTGGCTTGTTCCTGACTCTGCTGTTTTCCTTGTTCCTGATTCCAGCTCGTCTGACTATTCGCTTTGGCTCCTAACTCGGCTCGTCTGACTACCAGCTCTGGTTTTGACTCCTGGCTTGTTATTTGACTTGTGAACTTTTTATTATTTTTTGCTATTAATAAAGGTGTGATTATTTTTGCACTTCTCGTCTCAGTCTGATTCCTGGCACCCTGACATGATGTCACTTCCGGTTACCACAGGAGGCGAGCAGACAGGAGACGCCATCATGGCGCCGAATCAGCAAGTGATACCGGTTCTTCTGGTGAGTCTTTTTCTGACAGCACCAACTCAGGAGGTGAGACCGTGGGGGCCGTAAGCACAGGAGGAGCCAGCAACAGAGCGGGGAGCCACAGGAAGAGAGGGGGCTTCACGCTCTGGGATGAACACCCACAATTGGCGACAGTAGGAGAGGAGGTAAAGGATCAACAGGCATTAGTCATTAATGCCTCACAGGTAGAACTGAGCCCTGGTGAACTGCAATTGCTTGAGAGGGTCTTATTTTGCCCCATGTCAAAGATTGATTTATTTGAGTTGGAAAAGGACTTGCATCGGTTTTGCACGACTTTAAGATTGAAAAGCTTATTTGTTGATTCTGTAATGAGTACTAATGTGCAAGGTGATAAGTATAATCCTAGATTCACGGCTAAAGGGGTGGATTTTGAAGTAAGGAAACATCGGTTGTGCCAACAATCTATTAAGGGTAATAAATTTACTGGGCATAACTTGAAGGAGGAGGAGTTTGATGCAATTTTTACCCTTAAAGATAAGAAAGATAAAATGGTGTTGAGAACTGCCGATAAAGGTGGGGCTACAGTTGTGTTAAATAAGAGTGACTACTTGAGGGAATGTCATAAACAATAGGGTGACTGTGGTATACAGTGTACTTAATTGGGATCCAAAATTTAAGATTCAACAGGAGATTAAGAGATTATTTGTATTCGCTGACAGAAATTGTTTGATAAAGAATTAAAGAAATGTTTGATAGTTGATCAACCCATTACTCCAATTTTTTATATCCTCCCCAAAGTCCATCCTCCAAAGGACATTAAGTATCCCCCTGGTCAGCCCATTGTGGCTAGAACAGAATCAATTCTCTCAAATATTTCTAAATTTTTGGATAGGATTTTACAACCCTATGTTAAGAATTTGTCCTCATTTATCAAGGATACGGGTGACTTCATTAACAAACTGGAAAGTATTGCTCTTGACACAGAATAATGCATTCTATATACTCTAGATGTGCAGAGAGCGCAAAAGAGAGAGAGAACGCAAAAGAGAGGGGGAGAGAGAGCATAAAAGAGAGGGGGAGAGAGAGCATAAAAGAGAGGGGGAGAGAAAGCAAAAGAGAGGGGGAGAGAAAGCAAAAGAGAGGGGAGAGAGGGAGCAAAAGAGAGGGGGAGAGAGCGCAAAAGAGAGGGAGGGGGAGAGAGAGCACAAAAGAGAGAGGGGGAGAGAGAGCACAAAAGAGAGAGGGGGAGAGAGAGCACAAAAGAGAGAGGGGGAGAGAGAGCACAAAAGAGAGGGGGGAGAGAGAGCACAAAAGAGAGGGGGGAGAGAGAGCACAAAAGAGAGGGGGAGTGAGAGCACAAAAGAGAGGGGGGAGTGAGAGCACAAAAGAGAGGGGGGAGTGAGAGCGCACAAAAGAGAGGGGAGAGAGAGCGCACAAAAGAGAGGGGAGAGAGAGCGCACAAAAGAGAGGGGGAGAGAGTGCAAAACAGAGGGGGAGAGAGAGCGCAAAAGAGAACGCAAAAGAGAGGGGGGAGAGAGAGAGTAAAAGAGAGGGGAGAGAGAGAGCGGAAAAGAGAGGGGAGAGAGAGAGCGGAAAAGAGAGGGGGGAGAGAAAGCAAAAGAGAGGGGGGAGAGAGAGGGGGAGAGAGGGAGCAAAAGAGAAGGGGGAGAGAGAGGGAGCAAAAGAGAAGGGGGAGAGAGAGAGAGCAAAAGAGAAGGGGGAGAGAGAGAGAGCAAAAGAGAGGTGGAGCGAGAGAGAATGCAAGAGAGGGGGGGACAGCGCAAAAGAGAGGGGGAGAGAGAGCAAAAAAGAGAGGGGGTGAGAGAGCAAAAGAGAGGGGTGAGAGAGAGAGAGCAAGGGGTGGGACCGATGTACTGCAAGAAATGGCCCATGTGATTGGGCTTTAGGACTAGTACATCTATAAAACATGAGAGTGGCATGGCCTGTGTCAAGATATAATATGCTACAATTATTATTTTTGGAAGAACTTATAAGACTAGTTTTGTTTAATAACTATTTTCTATTTCAAGATACATGGTATATCCAGAATTAGGGGACTGCAATGGGATCTAATGTTGCCCCCTCATATGCCAACATATTCATGGGTAATTTTGAAGACAAGTATGTATATGAAAATCCATTATATATAAAATGTGGAGCCACTTGGTGGCATTTTATCGATGATGTATTTGGCATATGGGGGGGGGGGGGGGTAACTGACTCCTTGCATGAGTTTGTAGCTGAGCTGAATTTGGTAGTTAGGGGTATTAAATTTACCCTTACGTGGCATGAGACTACTGTTGCCTTCCTAGATACTGAAGTTGTCAAGGAAGTCTGTAATTTGCAATGTGATATACATACTAAAACCACAGATAGAAATAATTTACTCCACTACCATAGCTTTCACCTAGAAGTACTTTTAAACTCCCTACCCAGGAGTCAGTTGATTAGGGTTAAACATATTGTAAGCCAGGATTGCAGTATACAAGACAGATTAAGAGAAATGCGCAACAAATTCCTAGATAGGGCCTATCCGAAAGCTCTTATTGATAGAGAAATTGCAGCAGTAAGTAATATTGATAGGGCTTCCTTGCTTATTAGAAACAAGGATAAGAAAGAAAGAAAGAAAGAAAGAGAGAGGACATATTGGTCCTGGTTTCTAAGCATAGTAAAAATAGTGGAGAGATCAGAAATATGGTTTACAGACATTGGCATATCCTGAAAGATTGTAATCCAAATATTAGCAGTTTTCAACATATCCCTATGATGCCCTACAAAAGAAATCATAACCTTAAAGATATGCTTGTACAGACAGACATTGGTACTGATAAAAAGTTGACCCAGAGTTACATAACAGAGAAAAACCTAGGGTGTTACCCTTGTCTGGGATGTAATAGCTACAATTCTATGACTAAGGGGGCCACATTTGCCCATCCCAGATCTGGTAAAATCTATAGGATAAGGGATCATTTTACTTGTAACTCCAACTTTATAATTTATTTAATCAAATACCCATGGTCTAACATTTATATTGGGGAGACCACCAGAAAAGCGGGTGATTGAATAAGGGAACATAAGTCTAACATCAGGTGTGGGGATAAGGATGCCCCAGTGTCATCCCATTTTTTTAGAAGCTAAACATTCTATCAGCCAATTAAGGTGGCAAGTAATAGACCAGATTAAAATGCCCAGGAGGGAGGGAGATAGGGAATTATTATTAAAGAGAAGGGAGTTATATTGGATTTTTATGTTGAATGCCCTTAGGCCACTGGGCATGAGCAAGGAATATGATATGTCTATTTACATGTAACATCTGTATATGAAGGGCCCTGAATATTGCACAGAGTTCTAAAACATTAATAGGTAACCTCACCTCCTGAGACCAAACTCCTTTTGCCTTCCCCAGAGGGCCCCATCCTGAAAAACTTGCATCTGTAGAGATTACAGACCAAGAAGGATGAACAAAAAAAGCACCCTGCAAAAAGAGCTAATAGTTTAGCCACCAAGACAGAAAAAGACTTGTTCTGGAATGCAAACAAGTCCTCTGAGACAACTATGTATGATCCCTGCATCAGCAAAAAATACAAAACTGAAGAGGGCTCAAAAGTTTGTCTGAAATCATTAGTAGCATCTACATAATACTTCAACATTCTAACAGCATCTAAATTATTAAGAAGCCTCTCTGAAGTATTTTTTGGATTAGGACACAAAGAAGGGAGAACAATTTCCCAAATTATATTGTCGGAAGGCACAGCCTTCCGTAAAAAGTCAAATTTGGTCCTTAAAACTGCTCTATCCTGATGAAAAATTTATAAAGGAGGTTAGAGTCCATGATCCATTACTCTTGGGAACTAATACCCATGCTGCAGAGTCCACATCTAATAACAGAAAGGGATGGATTAAAAACATCTGTTTTTCACTGAGAAATTAAATCCACAACCCCAATATTTTTTTTATTTAATGCACTTAAACTCAAACAGGCAAAAAAAAATAAAACTAAGACAACTGCCTGTCTGAAGAACCTTTCTACCAAAGGCTGCTTCAGAAGAAGCAAAAACATAAAAATTGTAGGACTTAGGAAAAGTATGCAAAGAAGTACAAGTTGCTGTCTTGCAAATGTGATCAACTGAAGCTTCATTCTTGAATGCCTCTGAAGTGGCAACTGACCTAGTAGAATGAGCAGTAGCTGACCTGCCTCTAAGTAAGTTTTGTGAATCAAGAGTTTAAACCAAGAGGCCAAAGAAACAGCAGAACCTTTCTGACCCTTCCTAGGTCAAGAAAAAAAAAGTTATGAACAATCTGGAAGTTTGTCTAAAGTCCTTTGTAGAATTAATGTAATATTTTAATGCTATAACAACATCCAAAAAATGCAAAGATCTCTCAGAAGCATTCTTAGGATTAGGACACAAAGATGGAACAACTATTTCTCTGCTAAAATTATCTGAAAAAAAAAACCATAGGCAAAAAATCAAATAATGTCTGTAAAACAGCCTTATCCTGATGAAACATCAGGTAAGGAGGTGCACAAAAAAAGAGCAGATAACTCAAAAACTCTTCTAGCAGAAGAAATAGCCAAATAAATAACAGTTTACAAGAAAGTAGTTTAATGTCCAATTTATGTCAAATCCCTTAAAACCAGGTAAAAAATCCATGGAGGAGAAATAGGCTTTATAACAGGTTTTATACGAACCTGAGCCTAAACAAGACTACGAATATCAGGAAGATTAGCAATCTTTCTGTGGAACAAGACTGAAAAAGCAGAAATCTCCCATTCTGAGAACTGGCAGATAGGCCCTTATCTAGACCATCCTGCAAAAATTGTAGTTTCCTAGGAATTATAAAAGAATGTCAAGAAAAACAATGATCCATACACCGGGAAATAAAGGCCTTCTAGACCTTGGGATAGAGCTTCCTAGTTAAAGGCATAGGAGCCTCAATCAAGGTTTCACAGAATCAGAGAAACCCCTATGTTTATGGACTAAGCGTACAATTTCCATGCCATCAAGTTCAAACACTTGAGATCTGGATGGAAAAACGGACCTTGGCACAGAAGGTCTGGTCCTAGAGGAAAAGGCCAAGGAGGGCAACTGGACATCTGAACCAGATTCACATTCCAAATCCTGCGAGGCCACGGTGGGGCAATCAGGATTACTGATGACTTATCTAGCCTTATCTTGGGAATTACTCTGGGAAGAAGAACCAGATGCAGAAACAGATAAGCAGGCTGAAAAGACCAAGAAACTACTAGAGCATCCACTAACTCTGCCTATGGATCCCTGGACCTCACAAAGTACCTGGGAAGTTTGTTGTTCAAACGAGAGTCCATCATATCTATCTTTGGGAAACCCTATAGATCCACAATCTGATTGAACACATCCTGGTAAAGAGACTAGACAAGAATTGGTTTCTGCCCATGAGAGAATTCGAGACACCTCCATTATTGCCAGGGAACTGCAGGTTCCCCCCTGATGGTTCACATAAGCTACTGCTGTGACATTGTCTGTCTGGAAACGAAGATGACACTCCCTTTTTAAGAGAGGCCAACCTTGAAGGGCCTTGAAAATTGCACCGAGTTTAGAACATTGACTGGTAACCTCGCCTCCTGAGACCCCCAAACAGATCCCCAACTTGAGACACTTGCATCTGTAGTGATCACAGTCCCGGTAGGATGAGCAAAAGAAGTCCCCTGAATAATTAACTGATCATCCAGCCACCTAGTTAGAGACTGACTTGTACTGGGATCCAATAAAGATCATTTGAGACAGCTACATATAAGTATAATCCCTGCACCTTTGATGCAGCATACAAAGCTGAAGAGGCCTCATGTGAAATCGAGCAAGTGGAATTGCATCTAAGGCTGCAATGATGAGGCCTAGAACTTCCATACACAAAGCCACTAAAGGAGATGAGAGACAAAGTTCAGACAAGCTGACACCAATGTTACCCTTACTCTACTCTGTTAGAGAAGGACTCATGGATACTGAATCTATTAGAAAACCAAAGAAAGTTACCTTTGTTTGAGGATCCAAAGAGTTGTTTTGTCCCTTAAACAAAAGGTAACTTTCTTGGGTTTGATCCTTTAACCATGCTGTTGAAGAAACAACAAGATTTGGTTGGTGTGAGATTCGGCTACAGGAAAAGATGGAGCTTGAACCAAGATGTCGTCCAGGTATGGAAATACTGCAATACCCTGACATCTGATCACACACAAAAGGGCACCCAGAACCTTTGTGAATATTCTTGGAGCTGTAGCCAAACCAAATGATAAAGCAACAAACTGAAAATACCTGGCCAGAAAGGCAAACCTCAGAAACTGGAAATTGTCTCTGAATAGGAACATAAAGGTAAGCCTCCTTTAAATCTATTGTGGACATAAACTGACTTTGCTGAACAAAAGTCAGAATAGTTTGAATAGTTTCTATTCTGAAAGATGGAATCCTTACAAACCTGTTCAGAGTTTTTAGATCTGGTCTGTAAGTACCTTCCTTCTTTTGAACACTGAAGAGATTTGGATAAAATCCCATCCCCTGTTCCAGCAAAGGAACTGAACAATCACTCCCATATCTTCCAGATCTGAGACAGACTGAAGAAAAGCTTGAGCTTTTACAAGATTCCTTAGAACACTGGACAGAAAAAAAACTTCCTCTGGGAGGCCTTGTTCTGATTATTATTCAATATCCCTAAGAAACAATATTCCGAACCCAAGGTCCTGGAACAGACTGAAACCAAGCCTTCTGAAAAAGGCTTAATCTGTCCCCTACCAGAACTTCTTGATCAAGGGCCTCACCTTCATGCAGTTTTGTTAGTAGGGATACATTTCTAACCCTGCTTTGACTTGTTCCAGTTAGCATTAGGTCTCCAGACTGAATAAGAGGAACCTTGCTTTTGAGCAGAGGAGTCAGCTTTTTGTTCCTTATTCTGATGAAAGGAACAAAAACAATTAGAAGCTTTGGATTTCCCTCTAGACTTTGTCTTGAGGAAGAAAAGCTCCTTTACCTTCCGTAACAGCAGATATAATAGAATCTGAATCAGAAACAAATAACTTATTTCCCTGAAAGGAAAGAGATAATCTAGATTTAGACACCATATCAGCAGCACAGGTTTTGAGCCACAAGGCTTTCCTTGCAAAGACTGCCAAATACATGCTTTTGACAATATTCTTAATATCAAATACAGCATTACAAATAAAAGAATTGACACTCTTAAGCAAACACAAAAGATTTGCACTAGCAGAGTTTTCAAAATACTGCTCTAGAAGACTAGACAACTAGAAAGTAGAAGTAGCATCTACATCAGCAATAGATGGACTGAGAGTATAACCTGTATGTAAAAAGGCCCCTCTATGAAAAGACCAACTCTCTGTCTAAAAAGTTTTTAAAAGAAATACTGTCTTCCAAAAGAATAATAGTATGTTTAGCCAGATTGGAAATGGCCCCGTCATCCTCCAAAAAAAACTTCACCATCTGAAGATAAAACAGTATCCCAGGTCTCAGAGCACATAGCACTTATAGAAGGTAAAATCTGAACTGACCAGTGGGCAAAGATCTTTCAACTACATAAAAAAGCATCATCCTCAGCCAAAATTCAAGAAATGAATTATAAATTCCTGTCCCGTTGGTACCTAACACCGCAGCGCTTACAGAAAATATACAAGAACGCCAGCAAACACTGCTGGAGGGGATGTGGTGGTTGCGCAGACATGCTACATATATGGTGGCAATGCGACAAATTGGGCACATTCTGAAGAGATGTAATCACACATTAATAAAACCTTATCTACACAAATCCCGATTGAACCATACATTTTACTACTTCATAAACTACCAAATACCAAAGATGAGTCAAAACAGTCACTACTGCATATAATGCTAAATAGTGCCAAAGTCTTAATTCTGCAGAAATGGAAAACTGCAGTGACACCGGACATCTCTTCTTGGAAACACCAGGTAGATAACTCACTTTTACTGGAAAGTTATCACTTTCTTAGAACTAACAAATTAGAGCAGTTTGAATACATGACAATGAGATGGTATGCACATAGAGATAACCACTAATGCACATCTATAGATGGGAAAGATGAAAAAACAAAAATCATAACTTAAAACACACAACAGAGAGCAAAACACATACACAAGGACCACTGGGATTACTTTTTGGGTGCATATTGGGACGGGTGACAAGGTAGTACCAAAGCTGTTGAAACCCTAGTAAACGGAATGTAAGCAATATATGTAAAACTGCTATGTGTAAGTAACAATTATGTCAGCAGATCAGAAGTACAAGACACTGTACAGAAAATAATACCTATGGACTTAATGATACATTAAAGATATGTATGAAGTTCAAAGATAGATGATAAATAACACGAATATTGTTAGTACTTCCTTTTGGTTTCTATATATGTAAACAACAAGGGCTTTGATGTAACCGCTGACGGAGCTGCATCTCCACAATATGTTATCTTTTTTGCATTAATAAACCTATTTAAAAATAAAAAAAATAAAAAAATCTGAACTGACCTTTTACGCTTGGCGAGCAGCCAACGCTTCAGAAACTGCAGCCTTGATAAAAAAATTCACATTAGGTGATACCACATCAGCATTATCCTGTATTGAGCAAACAGTAGGTGCATTAGTACCCAAAGAAACAGCATTTAATTGGTCTGATTGCATTAACAAATCTAAACATGAGCCACATAAATGAGCTGGAAAAAGCACTTCAGCTTTCTTACAATAAGCACACCTGATAATGGTAGAAAGGTGATCAATGCAATGCAATAAACACGATAACCCCTTAAAAACATAATTTATGTAAGAACTTACCTGATAAATTCATTTCTTTCATGTAATTAGCAAGAGTCCATGAGCTAGTGACGTATGGGATATACATTCTTACCAGGAGGGGCAAAGTTTCCCAAACCTCAAAATGCCTATAAATACACCCCTCGCCACACCCACAAATCAGTTTAACGAATAGCCAAGAAGTGGGGTGATAAAAAGGTGCGAAAGCATATAAAATAAGGAATTGGAATAGTTGTGCTTTATACAAAAAAATCATAACCACCAAAAAGGGTGGGCCTCATGGACTCTTGCTAATATGAAAGAAATGAATTTATCAGGTAAGTTCTTACATAAATTATGTTTTCTTTCATGTAATTAGCAAGAGTCCATGAGCTAGTGACGTATGGGATAATAACTACCCAAGATGTGGATCTTTCCACGCAAGAGTCACTAGAGAGGGAGGGATAAAATAAAGACAGCCAATTCCTTCTGAAAATAATCCACACCCAAAAATAAAGTTTAATGAAAACATAAGCAGAAGATTCAAACAAACCGCTGCCTGAAGTACTTTTCTACCAAAAACTGCTTCAGAAGAAGAAAACACATCAAAATGGTAGAATTTAGTAAAAGTATGCAAAGAAGACCAAGTTGCTGCTTTGCAAATCTGATCAACCGAAGCCTCATTCCTAAACGCCCAGGAAGAAGAAACTGACCTAGTAGAATGAGCTGTAATCCTTTGAGGCGGAGTTTTACCCGACTCGACATAAGCATGGTGAATTAAGGATTTCAACCAAGATGCCAAAGAAATGGCAGAAGCTTTCTGACCTTTTCTAGAACCGGAAAAGATGACAAATAGACTAGAAGTCTTTCGGAAAGACTTAGTAGCCTCAACATAATATTTCAAAGCTCTAACAACATCCAAAGAATGCAACGATTTCTCCTTAGAATTCTTAGGATTAGGACATAATGAAGGAACCACAATTTCTCTACTAATGTTGTTGGAATTCACAACCTTAGGTAAAATTCAAAAGAAGTTCGCAACACCGCCTTATCCTGATGAAAAATCAGAAAAGGAGACTCACAAGAAAGAGCAGATAATTCAGAGACTCTTCTGGCAGAAGAGATGGCCAAAAGGAACAAAATTTTCCAAGAAAGTAATTTAATGTCCAATGAATGCATGGGTTCAAAAGGAGGAGCTTGAAGAGCCCTCAGAACTAAATTCAAACTCCAAGGAGGAGAAATAGACTTAATGACAGGTTTTATACGAACCAAAGCTTGTACAAAACAATGAATATCAGGAAGATTAGCAATCTTTCTGTGAAAAAGAACAGAAAGAGCAGAGATTTGTCCTTTCAAGGAACTTGCGGACAAACCTTTATCTAAACCATCCTGAAGAAACTGTAAAATTCTCGGAATTCTAAAAGAGTGCCAGGAAAAATGATGAGAAAGACACCAAGAAATATAAGTCTTCCAGACTCTATAATATATCTCTCTAGATACAGATTTACGAGCCTGTAACATAGTATTAATCACAGAGTCAGAGAAACCTCTTTGACCAAGGATCAAGCGTTCAATCTCCATACCTTTAAATTTAAGGATTTGAGATCCTGATGGAAGAAAGGACCTTGCGTCAGAAGGTCTGGTCTTAACGGAAGAGTCCACGGCTGGCAAGAGGCCATCCGGACAAGATCCGCATACCAAAACCTGTGAGGCCATGCTGGAGCTACCAGCAGAACAAACGAGCATTCCTTCAGAATCTTGGAGATTACTCTTGGAAGAAGAACTAGAGGCGGAAAGATATAGGCAGGATGATACTTCCAAGGAAGTGATAATGCATCCACTGCCTCCGCCTGAGGATCCCGGGATCTGGACAGATACCTGGGAAGTTTCTTGTTTAGATGAGAAGCCATCAGATCTATTTCTGGGAGTTCCCACATTTGAACAATCTGAAGAAATACCTCTGGGTGAAGAGACCATTCGCCCGGATGCAACGTTTGGCGACTGAGATAATCCGCTTCCCAATTGTCTATACCTGGGATATGAACCGCAGAGATTAGACAGGAGCTGGATTCTGCCCAAACCAGAATTCGAGATACTTCTTTCATAGCCAGAGGACTGTGAGTCCCTCCTTGATGATTGATGTATGCCACAGTTGTGACATTGTCTGTCTGAAATCAAATGAACGACTCTCTCTTCAGAAGAGGCCAAGACTGAAGAGCTCTGAAAATTGCACGGAGTTCCAAAATATTGATCGGTAATCTCACCTCCTGAGATTCCCAAACCCCTTGTGCCGTCAGAGACCCCCACACAGCTCCCCAACCTGTAAGACTTGCATCTGTTGAGATTATAGTCCAGGTCGGAAGAACAAAAGAAGCCCCCTGAACTAAAAGATGGTGATCTGTCCACCACGTCAGAGAAGGTCGGACAATCGGTTTTAAAGATATTAATTGAGATATCTTTGTGTAATCCCTGCACCATTGGTTCAGCATACAGAGCTGAAGAGGTCGCATGTGAAAACGAGCAAAGGGGATCGCGTCCGATGCAGCAGTCATAAGACCTAGAATTTCCATGCATAAGGCTACCGAAGGGAATGATTGTGACTGAAGGTTTCGACAAGCTGAAATCAATTTTAGACGTCTCTTGTCTGTCAAAGATAGAGTCATGGACACTGAATCTATCTGGAAACCTAAAAAGGTTACCCTTGTCTGAGGAATCAATGAACTTTTCGGTAAATTGATCCTCCAACCATGATTTTGAAGAAACACCACAAGTCGATTCGTATGAGATTCTGCTAAATGTGAAGACTGAGCAAGTACCAAGATATCGTCCAAATAAGGAAATACCACAATACCCTGTTCTCTGATTACAGACAGAAGGGCACCGAGAACCTTTGTAAAAATTCTTGGAGCTGTAGCTAGGCCAAACGGCAGAGCCACAAACTGGTAATGCTTGTCCAGGAAAGAGAATCTCAGGAACTAATAGTGAGCTGGATGAATCGGAATACGCAGATATGCATCCTGTAAATCTATTGTAGACATATAATGCCCTTGCAGAACAAAAGGCAAGATAGTCCTTACAGTTACCATTTTGAATGTTGGTATCCTTACATAACGATTCAATATTTTTAGATCCAGAACTGGTCTGAAGGAATTCTCCTTCTTGGGTACAATGAAGAGATTCGAATAAAACCCCAGCCCCTGTTCCAAAACTGGAACTGGCATAATTACTCCAGCCAACTCTAGATCTGAAACACATTTCAGAAATGCTTGAGCTTTCACTGGGTTTACTGGGACACGGGAAAGAAAAAATCTCTTTGCAGGAGGTCTTATCTTGAAACCAATTCTGTACCCTTCTGAAACAATGTTCTGAATCCAAAGATTGTGAACAGAATTGATCCAAATTTCTTTGAAAAAACGTAATCTGCCCCCTACCAGCTGAGCTGGAATGAGGGCCGCACCTTCATGTGGACTTAGAAGCTGGCTTTGCTTTTCTAGAAGGCTTGGATTTATTCCAGACTGGAGATGGTTTCCAAACTGAAACTGCTCCTGAGGATGAAGGATCAGGCTTTTGTTCTTTGTTGAAACTAAAGGAACGAAAACGATTATTAGCCCTGTTTTTACCCTTAGATTTTTTATCCTGTGGTAAAAAAGTTCCTTTCCCACCAGTAACAGTTGAGATAATAGAATCCAACTGAGAACCAAATAATTTATTACCCTGGAAAGAAAGGGAAAGTAGAGTCGATTTAGAAGACATATCAGCATTCCAAGTTTTAAGCCATAAAGCTCTTCTATCTAAAATAGCTAGAGACATAAACCGGACATCAACTCTGATAATATCAAAAATGGCATCACAGATAAAATTATTAGCATGTTGAAGAAGAATAATAATATTATGAGAATCATGATCTGTTACTTGTTGTGCTAAAGTTTCCAACCAAAAAGTTGAAGCTGCAGCAACATCAGCCAATGATATAGCAGGTCTAAGAAGATTACCTGAACACAGATAAGCTTTTCTTAGAAAGGATTCAATTTTCCTATCTAAAGGATCCTTAAAGGAAGTACCATCTGACGTAGGAATAGTAGTACGTTTAGCAAGGGTAGAAATAGCCCCATCAACTTTAGGGATTTTGTCCCAAAACTCTAATCTGTCGGACGGTACAGGATATAATTGCTTAAAACGTTTAGAAGGAGTAAATGAATTACCCAAATTATTCCATTCTCTGGAAATTACTTCAGAAATAGCACCAGGAACAGGAAAAACTTCTGGAATAACCACAGGAGATTTAAAGACCTTGTCTAAACGTTTAGATTTAGTATCAAGAGGACCAGAATCCTCAATTTCTAATGCAATTAGGACTTCTTTAAGTAAAGAACGGATAAATTCCATTTTAAATAAATATGACGATTTATCAGCATCAACCTCTGAGACAGAATCCTCTGTATCAGAAGAATCATTAGAATCAGAATGATGATGTTCATTTAAAAATTCATCTGTATAAAGAGAAGTTTTAAAAGACTTTTTATGTTTACCAGAAGGAGGAATAACAGACATAGCCTTCTTAATGGATTCAGAAACAAAATCTCTTATGTTATCAGGAACACTCTGAACATTATATGTTGATGGAACTGCAACAGGTAATGGTACTTTACTAAAGGAAATATTTTCTGCATTAACAAGTTTGTCATGACATTTAATACAAACAACAGCTGGAGGAACAACTACCAAAAGTTTACAGCAGATACACTTAGCTTTGGTAGTTCCAGCACCAGGCAGCGATTTTCCAGTAGTATCTTCTGACTCAGTTGCAACGTGGGACATATTGCAATATGTAATAGAAAAAACAACATATAAAGCAAAATTGATCAAATTCCTTAAATGACAGTTTCAGGAATGGGAAAAAATGCCAGTGAACAAGCTTCTAGCAACCAGAAGCAACAAATGATGAGACTTAAATAAAGTGGAGACAAAATTGACGCCCACATTATTTGGCGCCTAAATGCTATTAGCGCCAAAAATGACGCCATATCCGGAACGCCGACATTTTTGGCGCGAAAAACGTCAAAAATGACGCAACTTCCGGCGACACGTATGAAGCCGGAAATAGAAAAAAAATTTCGCGCCAAGAAAGTCCGCGCCAAGAATGACGCAATAAAATGAAGCATTTTCAGCCCCCGCGAGCCTAACAGCCCACAGGGAAAAGTCAAATTTTAAGGTAAGATAAAAATGATATATTCAAATGCATTATCCCAAATATGAAACTGACTGTCTGAAATAAGGAAATGTTGAACATCCTGAGTCAAGGCAAATAAATGTTTGAATACATATATTTAGAACTTTATAAAAAAGTGCCCAACCATAGCTTTAGAGTGTCACAGAAAATAAGACTTACTTACCCCAGGACACTCATCTACATGTTGTAGAAAGCCAAACCAGTACTGAAACGAAAATCAGCAGAGGTAATGGTATAAATATAAGAGTATATCGTCGATCTGAAAAGGGAGGTAAGAGATGAATCTCTACGACCGATAACAGAGAACCCATGAAATAGACCCCGTAGAAGGAGATCATTGAATTCAAACAGGCAATACTCTCCTCACATCCCTCTGACATTCACTGCACGCTGAGAGGAAAACCGGGCTCCAACCTGCTGCGGAGCGCATATCAACGTAGAATCTAGCACAAACTTACTTCACCACCTCCATAGGAGGCAAAGTTTGTAAAACTGATTTGTGGGTGTGGTGAGGGGTGTATTTATAGGCATTTTGAGGTTTGGGAAACTTTGCCCCTCCTGGTAGGAATGTATATCCCATACGTCACTAGCTCATGGACTCTTGCTAATTACATGAAAGAAAAGTTCTTTTGGAAAGGAAACCACTCCAAAAAGTAGACTCACAGGTACAATGCATGCTAAGCCTAACTGCAAAACAAAGCAGGAGACTTTATTATTAATTCCAAGGACAGATAATTGTCCTTAGTGGACGCGGAAAAAAATGACAACTAAAAAGGAGATTTTGTGCACCAAAACCCGACGCACGCATAACTGAGAATGAACGTGCGCGCTAAACCAACGAACCAAAAAACTAACTAGAGAGACAAAAAAGCTGACACAGGCAAAAATAGCATGGGAGTAGTGAAAAGGATCTTCCCAGGGCCATATATATATTAGCAAATATATAAGTAACTTTCAAAGTGTCAAAAACATAGCTATATGAGTGTCTAGAAGTTAATTAATTGATACTTACCAATAGACACTCGTGCACTAGCAAACAAGCAGCAGACAGCCAAACCAGTACTGAAAAATACCAGCAGAAGTTGTGGAATAGGAGTATACAGTAGATCCATAAAGGGAGGCCAAAGGCAAGTCCATGAGAATTATTATAGAGGGTTTATGAAAAATTTCCCATGAGGTGAAAGAAAAAAAAGAATCACAAACCACACCCCATATACATCCCTCTGACAAGTATTGTACTCTGAGGGGAACCCGGGCCTCAATATAGACTGAAAACTCCTCTCTCTGAAGAATCAATTGCACATCTTAACTCTTCAACCACCTCCAGCAGAGGCAAACTAAAGACTAATGTATGTGTGGGAAATTTTGCCTCCTCCTAGGAGGTAGAGAAGAGTAATTCCCAATGGATTGTGCTCACCACCTTTATGAAAGAAAACCCTTATCTAAACCATCCTGTAAAAACTACAAAATCCTAGGAATTCTAAAAGAAAGCAAGGAAAAACCATGATCCATACACCAAGAAATAAAGGCCTTCCTCACCTTATAATAAATCTATTGGTCACAGGCTTATGGTCCTTTATCAAAGTCTCAATAACAGAATCAGAAAAACCTCTCTGCCTAAGAACTAACTGTTCAATCTCCATGTCATCAAGCTCAGAGACTTTAAATTTGGATGGGAAGCATAGAGGAAGTAACCGTGGGGAACAAGTAACAGCAACACCTGTGGAAGGCTTGTGACTAAATCCCAACAGGTGAAAAAACATAATTTATGTAAGAACTTATCAGATAAATTCATTTCTTTCAAATTGGCAAGAGTTCATGAGCAAGTGATATATGGGATATACAATCCTACCAGGAGGGGCAAAGTTTCCTAAACCTCAAAATGGCTATAAATACACCACTCACCACACCCACAATTCAGTTTAATGAATAGCCAAGTAGTGGGGTGATAAAGAAAGGAGTAAAAAGCATTAACAAAGGAATTTGGAAATAATTGTGCTTTATACAAAAAATCATAACCACCATAAAAAGGGTGGGTCTCATGGACTCTTGCCAATATGAAAGAAATTTATTTATCAGGTAAGTTGTTACGGTACCAACAGTGTACCAAGGGTTAATACCAGATGAACAATGTCCTGCATAGGGAATCAGCAATTCACAACCCAGCCAGTTTCAGGTTTAAAACAGAATGTCTACTTTATTTGAAGGCAGCACACAGATTTATACACCCTGGCTTCAGGTTACAAAGGGCATTGGTTTAACAGTAAAGCAAACATATGAACAATGCATCAAACCTCTAACAATTGTCTATTCACAGGTAAAACAGATTAACATATTAAGTTAATTAACTAGGGAAGAACGTTTACTCAGACAATCTGATGTTGGGCAGTCTAGTTAACATAATCACACAAGGACACAATCAGTTTACCCAGACAGACTCCTGAGACACAATCAGATCTGAAACATACATAGAATACATCTTATTACTGAATATAGGAACAGTTCTTATTAGCTATAAAGTCTTTTATGCCCACTTGGCTTATAGAGTCACAATTGCTCCCACAAGGGGCACTCACACCCTGTACCCATCCTGTATTTATGGATACAGGGTGACATAGACATAAGACAGAGTTATGAAAGTACATGGGGTGTCCAGCATATAAAATTCCATATTTCCATGCAGTCTCTGGGTATCCTTAAGCCCATGTACCTCCAGCCCAAAGAATGTTCCATAACAGGCCCTCCAATGTACAGTGGCGAGATTGGTTTTGTCACATCTCTCCCCTTTTCCAAACAGACTAACAGGGTATCTGACCTCCTGCCGGTCAGTGCCCTGGTTAGTCCAGCAACCCACCCATAAAACACAATTAGTAGTACAGCCCACCCACAATAAATGGTTACTACACCCGAGTACGGGGAAAACTTGTCCATGTCCAGGTACCTCACCACAGCTGTGTGGGGGACTGGTACGCTGAATTGGTGGGTTGCGAGGTGGGCAGAGACCAGCTGTACTCTGCCCGGGTGCCAGCACTACCATGGAAGTAGCCTGGTGGGAGCCTGGTTGCTGGAGGGGGAGACCGACTGTCTCCCCTTTGGATACATAGCTGTGCTGCTGGAGGGGGAGACCATTCGTCTCCCCTTTGGCTAAACAGCCATGTTGCTGGGGGACAGGACCAACTGTCCCTACCCCTTGTAACGCAGCCTGCCGCTGGGGAATGGAGTCTGGGCTCCCAAAGTCAGGCTCTGCAAAGGACTCCCATAACAAGCCAGGACCATCAAACTCCTCTCCCTCTGGTTTGTCATGCTCGGCTGTCCAGGGTATATAATGTGCCATATACCACCAGAGCGCCTGGTAGGCATGTCAGTTTGCTGGGACAATCCATCTGGATTCCCGTTATGAGAGAGAATTCCTGTCCATACAAACAAGGGTTCAAATTCCTCAGTGCCCAGACCAGGGCCAAACAGTCCTTCAAAATCCCATCAGCTTCTTTACGAGTTTTCTGTACCTGCTCTTTATAGGTATCCACAATCCCTTCATACTGACATAGGGTGCCCTTGAGTTGCTGCACCTCACTATGAGCCAGCGTCAGCTTCTCCTCAAGTGTCGCTAAGTTTGTCTTTAAGGTTTCATGTCCCACTCTCAAGCTGGTGTTTTCTGCAGTCTGTCGGTGCAGCTTGTCTAGCAGAGATTCACGTTCTAAACGTGCTTTTTCCTCTGCGCTCCTCTTCTCCTTCATCAGCGCATTGTAACGGGACCTCCACATATCAATAGCGGATAGAGATTTACTGAGCTCATCGTCCTGGGGCTTAGCAGCAGGTGGGTCAGTCTCTGCTGCATGGATCTGGGCACGGGTAGTCACAGAGTTAACATCAGCGGGACCCATAGGAGCGTAGGCAGAAACAAGGGGGGCCAAGTCATTTCCAAGAAGAACATCAGCAGGTAAGTCCTTCTTGACCCCCACATTCACAGGTCTAGCGCCCACTCCCCAATCCAAATGTACCCTGGCAACAGGTAGGCTGAACACATCGCCCCCTGCTAACCTCACAGCCACAGTGTCTCCCGTGTACTGTTTCTCAGACACCAAGTTCTTTTGAAGCAAGGTCATGGTAGCACCAGTATCCCGTAGACCACTGACCTTCTTCCCATTCACTTTAACCAGTTGCCGGTTATTCCGATGGGCAGCTTGCACAAGGTCTGCCTCATGTAGGATGCTCCAGAATTCTTGCGCCTCTACGTAGCGGGCCGTAGGCTGAGGATTACGTGGGATTCCGCCGGCGGGTCTTCTCCAGGACTGCGCTTGGTTCGCTGCATTTAGGGGACACTCTGGTCTTTTGTGCCCTAGTTGCTTACATCTAAAGCACCGAATAGGTTGTGAGTAGCACCGCAAATTGAACAGGGCTCTCTGAGGGTAGTTCGTGGCCGGAGGCCGTGTGGTATAGCGGTGCGCCGGGGTTTGGTAACTGGCAGCTGCTGGGGTGACTGGGGGTCTGTACTCCACTCTAGCAGGGGGCTTAGTGGTAGCAGTGTCCAGTTTGCGGGCATCCGTATACTCATCTGCCAAGCGAGCCGCTTCCTGCAGGGTGGAGGGCTTACGGTCCCGAACCCACTCTCGAACTCCTGAGGGTAACTTGTCGAAGCAATGTTCCAACAGGAATAGCTGCAGCACCTCTTCCCCAGATATGGCTTGGCACCCCGCTATCCAGTGAGCTGCTGTGCGGTGCACCTTACATGCCCACTCAAGGTAGGAATCTCCAGCTAATTTAACAGTGTCTCTGAACCGCCTCCGGTATGCCTCCGGTGTAACCGCATACCTGGAGAGCAGAGCCTCTTTTACAGTATTATAATCCCTGACTTCCTCATCTGGAATGGCCCGAAAAGCCTCTCTGGCCCGGCCGGATAATTTTCCAGATAATATCGTGACCCAGTCCTCTGCGGGTACCTTGTGTAGTGCACATTGCCTCTCAAAATCCGCAAGGTACCCATCAATCTCTCCTTCTGTTTCCAGGAAGTTTTTAAAAGCTGCAAAATTTACTTTTCTCTTTTCCATCTTAGTCAGTATTGTAATAATCCCCCTCTTCCTGAGGTTACTGGCTTGTGTAGTTGCTCTTCTGGGCGATAAGGTTCATTCCGTCGCTGCCACCAATGTTACGGTACCAACAGTGTACCAAGGGTTAATACCAGATGAACAATGTCCTGCATAGGGAATCAGCAATTCACAACCCAGCCAGTTTCAGGTTTAAAACAGAATGTCTACTTTATTTGAAGGCAGCACACAGATTTATACACCCTGGCTTCAGGTTACAAAGGGCATTGGTTTAACAGTAAAGCAAACATATGAACAATGCATCAAACCTCTAACAATTGTCTATTCACAGGTAAAACAGATTAACATATTAAGTTAATTAACTAGGGAAGAACGTTTACTCAGACAATCTGATGTTGGGCAGTCTAGTTAACATAATCACACAAGGACACAATCAGTTTACCCAGACAGACTCCTGAGACACAATCAGATCTGAAACATACATAGAATACATCTTATTACTGAATATAGGAACAGTTCTTATTAGCTATAAAGTCTTTTATGCCCACTTGGCTTATAGAGTCACAATTGCTCCCACAAGGGGCACTCACACCCTGTACCCATCCTGTATTTATGGATACAGGGTGACATAGACATAAGACAGAGTTATGAAAGTACATGGGGTGTCCAGCATATAAAATTCCATATTTCCATGCAGTCTCTGGGTATCCTTAAGCCCATGTACCTCCAGCCCAAAGAATGTTCCATAACAGGCCCTCCAATGTACAGTGGCGAGATTGGTTTTGTCACATCTCTTACATAAATTATGTTTTCTTTCATGTAATTGGCAAGAATCCATGAGCTAGTGACGTATGGGATAGCAATATCCAAGATGTGGAACGCCACAGAAGAGTCACAAGAGAGGGAGGGATAAAATAATAACAGCCATTTTCCGCTGAAAAAAAATAATCCCCAATAGTGATGTCGCAAACCTAAAATTTTGCGTTCGCGAATGGCAGACGAACGGGCGAACCGCCATAGACTTCAATAGGCAGGCGAATTTTAAAACCCACAGGGACTCTTTCTGGCCACAATAGTGATGGAAAAGTTGTTTCAAGGGTACTAACACCTGGACTGTGGCATGCCGGAGGGGAATCCATGGCAAAACTCCCATGGAAAATTACATAGTTGATGCAGAGTCTGGTTTTAATCCATAAAGGGCATAAATCACCTAACATTCCTAAATTGTTTGGAATAACGTGCTTTAAAACATCAGGTATGTACACTACTGTTACACCAGATATGAGTTGCACTGGGGTGACACTGTGCCCTGGCAGGCAGGCACTGAAACGCACACGTGTGAAGGAAACTGACTGCTATTATTTAACACAGTCAAAAAAGTTTTTTTTTTTTTTTAAATCTACACTACTGTTACACCAGATATGAGTGGTGGCACTGGGAAAGTGGGCACAGTATACGCTATGAGCCTGACACACACGCTGGCAGGCAGGCAGGCAACTGCAATTAGATTACACAGGAAAAAAAAAAGCCGCCCTAAAAAGGGCTTTTTGGGGTGCTGTCCTTACAGCAGAGATCAGATGAGTCCTTCAGGACTGTAGAGGACACTGAATACACTAGCTTAGCTATAGATTTCCCTACTAAATCAGCAGCAGCTACACTGTCCCTCCTCTCACTAACAATGCAGCTTCCGAATGAATCTAAAATGGATGCTGTCCAGGAGGTAGGAGGGTCTGGGTGGGAGGGTCTGCTGCTGATTGGCTGGAATGTGCCTGCTGACTGTGAGGTACAGGGTCAAAGTATTTCTCAATGATGACGAATAGGGGCGGATGGAACATCGCATATGTTCGCCCGCCGTGGCGAACACGAACATGCTATGTTCGCCGGGAACTATTCGCTGGCGAACAATTCGCGACATCACTAATCCCCAACCCAAATTATAAGTTTATTTTCATAATGAAAAGAAAAAACTTAAACATAAGCAGAGGAATCAAACTGAAACAGCTGCCTGAAAAACCTTTCTACCAAAAACTGCTTCTGAAGAAGCAAATATATCAAAACGGTAGAATTTAGTAAATGTATGCAAAGAAGATCAAGTTGCTGCTTTGCAAATCTGATCAACTGAAGCTTCATTCTTAAAAGCCCACGAAGTGGAGACTGATCTAGTAGAATGAGCTGTAATTCTCTGAGGTGGGGCCTGACCCGACTCCAAATAAGCCTGATGAATCAAAAACTTTAACCAAGATGCCAAGGAAATGGCAGAAGCCTTATGACCTTTCCTAGAACCAGAAAAGATAACACAGACTAGAAGTCTTCCTGAAATCTTTAGTAGCTTCAACAACAGAATTTATGCTTACCTGATAAATTACTTTCTCCAACGGTGTGTCCGGTCCACGGCATCATCCTTACTTGTGGGATATTCTCTTCCCCAACAGGAAATGGCAAAGAGCCCAGCAAAGCTGGTCACATGATCCCTCCTAGGCTCCGCCTACCCCAGTCATTCGACCGACGTACAGGAGGAAATATGCATAGGAGAAACCATATGATACCGTGGTGACTGTAGTTAGAGAAAATAATTCATCAGACCTGATTAAAAAAACCAGGGCGGGCCGTGGACCGGACACACCGTTGGAGAAAGTAATTTATCAGGTAAGCATAAATTCTGTTTTCTCCAACATAGGCGTGTCCGGTCCACGGCGTCATCCTTACTTGTGGGAACCAATACCAAAGCTTTAGGACACGGATGAAGGGAGGGAGCAAATCAGGTCACCTAAATGGAAGGCACCACGGCTTGCAAAACCTTTCTCCCAAAAATAGCCTCCGAAGAAGCAAAAGTATCAAATTTGTAAAATTTGGCAAAAGTGTGCAGTGAAGACCAAGTCGCTGCCTTACATATCTGGTCAACAGAAGCCTCGTTCTTGAAGGCCCATGTGGAAGCCACAGCCCTAGTGGAATGAGCTGTGATTCTTTCAGGAGGCTGCCGTCCGGCAGTCTCATAAGCCAATCGGATAATGCTTTTAAGCCAAAAAGAAAGAGAGGTAGAAGTTGCTTTTTGACCTCTCCTTTTACCAGAATAAACAACAAACAAAGAAGAAGTTTGTCTGAAATCTTTAGTGGCCTCTAAATAGAATTTTAGAGCACGGACTACGTCCAAATTGTGTAACAAACGTTCCTTCTTTGAAACTGGATTCGGACACAAAGAAGGTACAACAATCTCCTGGTCAATATTCTTGTTGGAAACAACTTTCGGAAGAAACCCAGGCTTAGTACGCAAAACCACCTTATCTGCATGGAACACCAGATAGGACCGGGAACACTGCAGAGCAGATAACTCTGAAACTCTTCTAGCAGAAGAAATTGCAACCAAAAACAAAACTTTCCAAGATAATAACTTAATATCTACGGAATGTAAGGGTTCAAACGGAACCCCTTGAAGAACTGAAAGAACTAGATTTAAACACCAAAAAACTCTTAGCCATCTCCGTGGAGATGTTGCCTGTGCAACGGCAAAGAGAATGACTGGGGTAGGTGGAGCCTAGGAGGGATCATGTGACCAGCTTTGCTGGGCTCTTTGCCATTTCCTGTTGGGGAAGAGAATATCCCACAAGTAAGGATGACACCGTGGACCGGACACACCTATGTTGGAGAAATAATATTTCAAAGCTCTTATCACATCCAAAGAATGTAAGGATCTCTCCAAAGAATTCTTAGGATTAGGACACAAAGAAGGGACAACAATTTCTCTATTAATGTTGTGAGAATTCACAAGCTTAGGTAGAAATTTAAATGAAGTCCGCAAAACTGCCTTATCCTGATGGAAAATCAGAAAAACATAATTTATGTAAGAACTTACCTGATAAATTCATTTCTTTCATATTAGCAAGAGTCCATGAGCTAGTGACGTATGGGATATACATTCCTACCAGGAGGGGCAAAGTTTCCCAAACCTTAAAATGCCTATAAATACACCCCTCACCACACCCACAATTCAGTTTAACGAATAGCCAAGAAGTGGGGTGATAAGAAAAAAGTGCGAAAGCATATAAAATAAGGAATTGGAATAATTGTGCTTTATACAAAATCATAACCACCACAAAAAAAGGGCGGGCCTCATGGACTCTTGCTAATATGAAAGAAATGAATTTATCAGGTAAGTTCTTACATAAATTATGTTTTCTTTCATGTAATTAGCAAGAGTCCATGAGCTAGTGACGTATGGGATAATGACTACCCAAGAAGTGGATCTTTCCACACAAGAGTCACTAGAGAGGGAGGGATAAAATAAAGACAGCCAATTCCTGCTGAAAATAATCCACACCCAAAATAAAGTTTAATGAAAAACATAAGCAGAAGATTCAAACTGAAACCGCTGCCTGAAGTACTTTTCTACCAAAAACTGCTTCAGAAGAAGAAAATACATCAAAATGGTAGAATTTAGTAAAAGTATGCAAAGAGGACCAAGTCGCTGCTTTGCAGATCTGGTCAACCGAAGCTTCATTCCTAAACGCCCAGGAAGTAGAAACTGACCTAGTAGAATGAGCTGTAATTCTCTGAGGCGGAGTTTTACCCGACTCAACATAGGCAAGATGAATTAAAGATTTCAACCAAGATGCCAAAGAAATGGCAGAAGCTTTCTGGCCTTTTCTAGAACCGGAAAAAATAACAAATAGACTAGAAGTCTTACGAAAAGATTTCGTAGCTTCAACATAATATTTCAAAGCTCTAACAACATCCAAAGAATGCAACGATTTCTCCTTAGAATTCTTAGGATTAGGACATAATGAAGGAACCACAATTTCTCTACTAATGTTGTTGGAATTCACAACTTTAGGTAAAAATTCAAAAGAAGTTCGCAACACCGCCTTATCCTGATGAAAAATCAGAAAAGGAGACTCACAAGAAAGAGCAGATAATTCAGAAACTCTTCTGGCAGAAGAGATGGCCAAAAGGAACAAAAAACTTTCCAAGAAAGTAATTTAATATCCAATGAATGCATAGGTTCAAATGGAGGAGTTTGAAGAGCCCCCAGAACCAAATTCAAACTCCAAGGAGGAGAAATTGACTTAATGACAGGCTTTATACGAACCAAAGCTTGTACAAAACAATGAATATCAGGAAGAATAGCAATCTTTCTGTGAAAAAGAACAGAAAGAGCAGAGATTTGACCTTTCAAGGAACTTGCGGACAAACCCTTATCTAAACCATCCTGAAGAATACTGTAATATTCTCGGTATTCTAAAAGAATGCCAAGAAAAATGATGAGAAAGACACCAAGAAATATAAGTCTTCCAGACTCTATAATATATCTCTCTGGATACAGATGTACGAGCCTGTAACATAGTATTAATCACAGAGTCAGAGAAACCTCTTTGACCAAGAATCAAGCGTTCAATCGCCATACCTTTAAATTTAAGGATTTCAGATCCTGATGGAAAAAAAGGACCTTGAGACAAAAGGTCTGGTCTTAACGGAAGAGTCCACGGTTGGCAAGAGGCCATCCGGACAAGATCCGCATACCAAAACCTGTAAGGCCATGCCGGAGCTACCAGCAGAACAAACGAGCATTCCTTCAGAATCTTGGAGGTTACTCTTGGAAGAAGAACTAGAGGCGGAAAGATATAGGGAGGATGATACTTCCAAGGAAGTGATAATGCATCCACTGCCTCCGCCTGAGGATCCCGGGATCTGGACAGATACCTGGGAAGTTTCTTGTTTAGATGAGAAGCCATCAGATCTATTTCTGGAAGTTCCTACATTTGAACAATCTCAAGAAATACCTCTGGGTGAAGAGACCATTCGCCCGGATGCAACGTTTGACGACTGAGATAATCGGCTTTCCAATTGTCCATACCTGGGATATGAACCGCAGAGATTAGACAGGAGCTGGATTCCGCCCAAACCAAAATTCGAGATACTTCTTTCATAGCCAGAGGACTGTGAGTCCCTCCTTGATGATTGATGTATGCCACAGTTGTGACATTGTCTATCTGAAAACAAATGAACAACTCTCTCTTCAGAAGAGGCCAAGACTGAAGAGCTCTGAAAATTGCACGGAGTTCCAAAATATTGATCGGAAATCTCACCTCCTGAGATTCCCAAACCCCTTGTGCCGTCAGATACCCCCACACAGCTCCCCAACCTGTAAGACTTGCATCTGTTGAGATTATAGTCCAGGTCGGAAGAACAAAGAAGCCCCCTGAACTAAACGATGGTGATCTGTCCACCATGTCAGAGAGTGTTGTAAAATCGGTTTAAAGATATTAATTGAGATATCTTTGAGTAATCCCTGCACCATTGGTTCAGCATACAGAGCTGAAGAGGTCGCATGTGAAAACGAGCAAAGGAGATCGCATCTGATGCGGCAGTCCTAAGACCCAACATTTCCATGCATAAGGCTACCAAAGGGAATGATTGTGACTGAAGGTTTTGACAAGCTGATATCAATGTTAAACTTCTCTTGTCTGACAAGGACAGAGTCATAGACACTGAATTTATCTAGAAACCTAAAAAGGTTACCCTTGTCTGAGGAATCAATGAACTGATTGGTAAATTGATCCTCCAACCATGAACTTGAAGAAACAACACAAGTCGATTCGTATGAGATTCTTCGAAAATGAGAAGACTGAGCAAATACCAAGATATCGTCCAAATAAGGAAATACCAAAACCCTATTCTCTGATTACAGAAAGAAGGGCACCGAGAACCTTTGAAAAAAATTCTTGGAACTGAGGCTAAGCCAAACGGTAGAGCCACAAAACTGGTAATGCTTGTCTAAAAAGAGAATCTCAGACACTAAAAGTGATCTGGATGAATCGGAATATGCAGATACACATCCTGTAAATCTATTGTAGACATATAATGCCCTTGCTAAACAAAAGGCAGGATAGTCCTACAGTAACCATCTTGAATGTTGGTATCCTAACATAATGATTCAATAATGATAGATCCGGAACTGGTCTGAAGGAATTGACCTTCTTTGGTACAATGAAGAGATAAAATAAGACCCCAGCCCCTGTTCCAGAACTGGAACTGGCATAAATACTCCAGCCAACTCTAGATCTGAATCACATTTCAGAAATGCTGAGCCTTTGCTGTGTTAACTGGGACACGGGAAAGAAAAGAATCTCTTAGCAGGAGGCCTTAACTTGAAGCCAATTCTGTACCTTTCTGAAACAATGTTTCTGAAACCAGAGATTAAGAACGGAATTGATCCAAATTTCTTTGAAGAAAACGTAATCTGCCCCATACCAGCTGAGCTGGAATAAGGGCCGCACCTTCATAGGTACTTAGGAGCTGGCTATAGGTTTCTATAAGGCTTGGATATATTCCAAACTGGAAATAGTTTCCAAACTGATACCGCTCCTGAGGATGAAGGATCAGGCTTTGATGTCAAAAGATGGTATCACCAATAAAATTATTAGCATGTTATAGAATAAAAATAATGCTATAAAATTATGATCTGTTACTTGTTGCGCTAAAGCTTCTAACCAAAAAGTTGAAGCTGCAGCAACATCCGCTAAAAATATAGCAGGTCTAAGAAGATTACCTGAACATAAGTAAGCTTTTCTTAGAAAGGATTCAATTTTCCTATCTAAAGGATCCTTAAATGAAGTACTATCTGCCGTAGGAATAGTAGTACATTAGCAGGAGTAGAGACAGCCCCATAACCTTAGGGATTTTTGTCCCAAAAAACTCTAATCTGTCAGATGGCACAGGATATAATTTGCTTAAACGTCTAGAAGGAGTAAATAAATTACCCAAATTATTCCATTCCCTGGAAATTACTTCAGAAATAGCATCAGGGAGATAAAACACTTCTGGAATAACTACAGGAGATTTAAAAACCTTATTTAAACGTTTACATTTAGTATCAAGAGGACCAGAATCCTCTATTTCTAATGCAAATAACACTTCTTTAAGTAAAGAACGAATAAATTCCATCTTGAACAAATACAAAGATTTATCAGCATCAACCTCTGAGACAGAAACCTCAGAACCAGAAGAACCATTATCAGTATCAGAATGATGATGTTCATTTAAAAATTCATCTGAAAAAAAGAGAAGTTTTAAAAGACTTTTATGTATACTAGAAGGAAAAATAACAGACATAGCCTTCTTAATGGATTTAAAAAATAAAATCTCTTATGTTATCAGGAACACTCTGAAAATTAGATGTTGACGGAACAGCAACAGGTAATGTAACAGTACTAAAGGAAATTTTATCTGCATTAATAAGTTTGACATGACATGCAATACAAATAACAGCTGGAGAAACAGATACCAAAAGTTTATAGCAGATACACTTAGCTTGGTAGCTCCAGCATTGTGCAGTGATTTTCCTGAAGTATCTTCTGACTCAGTTGCAACGTGGAACATCTTGCAATATGTAAAAGAAAAAAACAACATATAAAGCAAAATTGATCAAATTCCTTAAATGACAGTTTCAGGAATGGGAAAAAATGCCAAAGAACAAGCTTCTAGCAACCAGAAGCAATAAAAAATGAGACTTAAATAATGTGGAGACAAAAGTGACGCCCATATTTTTTCGCGCCAAATAAGACGCCCACATTATTTGGCGCCTAAATGCTTTTTGGCGCCAAAAATGACGCCACATCCGGAACGCCGACATTTTTGGCGCAAAATAACGTCAAAGAATGACGCAACTTCCGGCGACACGTATGACGCCGGAAACGGAAATAGAATTTTTGCGCCAAAAAAGTCCGCGCCAAGAATGACGCAATAAAATGAAGCATTTTCAGCCCCCGCGAGCCTAACAGCCCACAGGGAAAAAGTCAAATTTTAAGGTAAAAAATGTTAAATTAAAATGCATTATCCCAAATATGAAACTGACTGTCTGAAAAATAAGGAAAGTTGAACATTCTGAGTCAAGGCAAATAAATGTTTGAATACATATATTTAGAACTTTATAAACAAAGTGCCCAACCATAGCTAGGAGTGTCACAGAAAATAAGACTTACTTACCCCAGGACACTCATCTACATATAGCAGATAGCCAAACCAGTACTGAAACGAGAATCAGCAGAGGTAATGGTATATATAAGAGTATATCGTCGATCTGAAAAGGGAGGTAAGAGATGAATCTCTACGACCGATAACAGAGAACCTATGAAATAGACCCCTTAGAAGGAGATCACTGCATTCAAATAGGCAATACTCTCCTCACATCCCTCTGACATTCACTGCACGCTGAGAGGAAAACCGGGCTCCAACTTGCTGCGGAGCGCATATCAACGTAGAATCTAGCACAAACTTACTTCACCACCTCCATCGGAGGCATAGTTTGTAAAAACTGAATTGTGGGTGTGGTGAGGGGTGTATTTATAGGCATTTTAAGGTTTGGGAAACTTTGCCCCTCCTGGTAGGAATGTATATCCCATACGTCACTAGCTCATGGACTCTTGCTAATTACATGAAAGAAAGGAGATTCACAAGAAAGAGCAGATAATTCGGAAACTCTTCTAACAGAAGAGATAGCCAAAAGGAACAACACTTTCCAAGAAAGTAGTTTAATGTCCAAAGAATGCATAGGCTCAAACGGAGGAGCCTGTAAAGCCTTCAAAACCAAATTAAGACTCCAAGGAGGAGAGATTGATTTAATGAAAGGCTTGATAAAGACCAAAGCCTGTACAAAACAGTGAATATCAGGAAGCTTAGCAATCTTTCTGTGAAATAAACAGAAAAAGAGCGAGATTTTTCCCTTCAAGGACAATCCAAACCATCCTGAAGAAACTGTAAAATTCTAGGAATTCTAAAAGAATGCCAGGAGAATTTATGAGAAGAACACCATGAAATATAAGTCTTCCAAACTCAATAATAAATCTTCCTAGAAACAGATTTACGAGCCTGTAACATAGTATTAATCACTGAGTCAGAGAAACCTCTATGACTAAGCACTAGGCGTTTAATTTCCATACCTTCAAAATTTAATGATTTGAGATCCTGATGGAAAAATGGACCTTGAGACAGAAGGTCTGGCCTTAATGGAAGTGGCCAAGCTTGGCAACTGGACATCCGAACAAGATCCGCAATCCAAAACCTGTGAGGCCATGCTGGAACTACCAGCAACACAAACTATTGTTCCATGATGATCTTGGAAATCACTCTTGGAAGAAGAACCAGAGGCGGGAAGATATAAGCAGGTTGGTAACACCAAGGAACTGCTAACGCATCCACCACTTCCACCTGAGGATCCCTGGACCTGGACAGGTAGCTGGGTAGTTTCTTGTTCAGATGAGAAGCCATCAGATCTATTTCTGGAAGACCCCACATCTGAACAATCTGAGAAAACACATCTGGATGGAGGGACCACTCCCCCGGTTGTAAAGTCTGACGGCTGAGATAATCCGCTTCCCAATTGTCTATACCTGGGATTTGAGCTGCAGAAATAAAACAGGAGCTGGATTCCGCCCAAGCAAGTATCCAAGATACTTCTTTCATAGCTTGGGGACTGTGAGTCCCACCCTGATGATTGACATATGCCACAGTTGTGATATTGTCTGTCTGAAAACAAAATGAATGGTTCTCTCTTCAACAGAGGCCAAACCTGAAGAGCCCTGAAAATAGCACGGAGTTTTAAAATATTGATTGGTAACCTCGCCTCTTGAGGTTTCCAAACCCCTTGTGCTGTCAGAGATCCCCAGACAGCTCCCCAACCTGAAAGACTTGCATCTGTCATGATCACAGTCCAGGTTGGACGAACAAAAGTGGCCCCTTGAACTATACGATGGTGATGTAACCACCAAGTCAGAGAGAGTCGAACATTGGGATTTAAGGATATTAATTGTGATATCTTTGTATAATTCCTGCACCATTGGTTCAGCATACAAAGCTGGAGAGGTCTCATATGAAAACAAGCAAAGGGGATGGCGTCCAATGCTGAAGTCATGAGACCTAAAACTTCCATGCACATAGCTACTGAAGGGAATGATTGAGACTGAAGGTTCTGACAAACTGAAACCAATGTTATTTGTCTCTTGTCTGTTAGAGATAGAGTCATGGACACTGAATCTATCTGGAAACCTAAAAAGGTGACCCTTGTCAGAGGAATCGAGGAACTTTTTGGTAAATTGATCCTCCAACCATGTCTTTGAAGAAACAAGACTAGTTCACTTCATTCGTGTGAGATTCTGCAGAATGTAAAGACTGAGCAGGTACCAAGATATCGTCCAAATAAGGAAACACTGCAATACCCCGTTCTCTGATTACAGAGAGTAGGGCACCGAGAACCTTTGAAAAGATTCTTGGAGCTGTCGCTAGGCCAAATGGAAGAGCGACAAATTGGTAATGCTTGTCTAGAAAAGAGAATCTCAGAAACTGAAAATGATCTGGATGAATCGGAATATGAAGATATGCATCCTGTCTATTGTGGACATATAATGCTCTTGCTGAACAAAAGGCAGAATATAGTCCTTATAGTCACCATTTTGAAAGTTGGCACTCTTACATAACGATTCAAAATTTTCAGATCCAGAACTGGCCTGAATGAATTTTCTTTCCTTGGGACAATGAATAGAGTTGAATAAAACCCCACACCCTGTTCTTGAAACGGAACTGGTATGATTACCCCTGAAAACTCCAGGTCTGAAACACACTTCAGAAAAGCCTGAGCCTTTATTTGATTTGCTGGGATGCGTGAGAAAAAACATCTTCTTACAGGAAGTCTTAGTCTGAATCCTATTCGGTACTTGAGAGACAATACTCTGAATCCATTGATTCTGGACAGAAGCTGCACAAATGTTATGGAAGAATCTTAATCTGCCTCCTACCAGCTGAGCTGGAATGAGGGCCGCACCTTCATGCAGACTTGGAGGCTGGCTTTGGTTTCTTAAACGGTCTGGATTTATTCCAACTTGAAGGTTTCCAATTGGAAACATTCTTTGGGGGAAGGATTAGGTTTATGTTCCTTATTTTGTCTTAGATAAAATTCAAGTTTCCTATCTAAAGGGTCTTTAAAAGTACTATCTTCCATAGGAATAGTAGTACGTTTAGCAAGAGTAGAAATAGACCCATCAACTTTGGGGATCTTTTCCCAAAACTCCAATCTAACTGATGGCAAAGGATACAATTTTTTTAAACCTTGAAGAAGGAATAAAAGAAGTACCAGGCCTATTCCATTCCTTAGAAATCATATCAGAAATAGCATCAGGAACTGGAAAAACCTCTGGAGTAACCACAGGAGGTTTATAAACAGAATCTAAACATTTACTAGTTTTAATATCAAGAGGAAGAATATACTCCATTTTAAATAAATAAGTAGATTTGTCAGTGTCAATATCTGAGGAAGGATCTTCTGAATCAGATAGATCCTCATCAGAGGAGGATAATTCAGTATGTTGTCGGTCATTTGAAATTTCATCAACTTTATGAAAAGATTTAAAAGACCTTTTATGTTTATTAGAAGGCGGGATGGCAGAAAAAGCCTTCTGAATCGCATCAGCAATAAAACCTTTTATATTCACAGGGATATCATTTACATTCAATGTTGAAGGAACAACAGGCATTGTACTATTACTGATGGACACATTCTCTGCATGTAAAAGCTTATCATGACAACTATTACATACCACAGCTGGAGATATAATCTCCACAAATTTACAACAAATGCACTTAGCTTTGGTAGAACTGTTATCATGCAGCATGGTTCCAACAGTGATTTCTGAGACAGGATCAGATTGAGACATCTTGCAAATGTAAGAGAAAAAACAACATATAAAGCAAAATTATCAATTTCACTATATGGCAGTTTCAGGAATGGGAAAAAAATGCAAACAGCATAGCCCTCTGACATAGAAAAAGGCAAGAGGCATATAAGAATGGGGTTTTAAAATAATGAAAATATTTGGCGCCAAGTATGACGTACAATGCAACTGAAAAACTTTCGGCGCTAACAACATCCGGAAATGACACACTCGCGCCATTGAAGACACAACCTTGTGCAAAGAACACAGCGTCAACTAAGACGCCGGAAATGACGAATTTGCGTCATCAGACGTACCTTCGCGCTAAAAAAAACTTGCGCCAAGAATAACGCAATAAACTTTGGCATTTTACGCCCTTGCGAGCCTAATTTTGCCCACGAAATTTAATGAAAAAAGCAGTCAATTTGAAAAAAGACTAAACCCAAGTTAAGAAAAATATTTCCTAAATATGTTTTTTCCCCAAATATGAAACTTATAGTCTGCAAAAGGAAATATACATACACCTGACTCATGGCAAATATAAGTACAATACATATATTTAGAACTTTATATTAATGCATAAAGTGCCAAACCATAGCCGAGAGTGTCTTAAGTAATGAAAACATACTTACCGAAAGACACCCATCCACATATAGCAGATAGCCAGACCAGTACTGAAACGGTTATCAGTAGAGGTAATGGAATATGAGAGTATATCGTCAATCTGAATAAGGGAGGTAGGAGATGAATCTCTACGACCGATAACAGAGAACCTATGAAATAGATCTCCTGCGAGGAAAACCATTGCATTCAATAGGTGATACTCCCTTCACATCCCTCTTACATTAACTGTACTCTGAGAGAGACCGGGATTCAAAATGCTGAGAAGCGCATATCAACGTAGAAATCTTAGCACAAACTTACTTCACCACCTCCATAGGAGGCAAAGTTTGTAAAACTGAATTGTGGGTGTGGTGAGGGGTGTATTTATAGGCATTTTGAGGTTTAGGAAACTTTGCCCCTCCTGGTAGGATTGTATATCTCATACGTCACTAGCTCATGGACTCTTGCCAATTACATGAAAGAAATATGAGACTACACATACTGCAAATACATCCTTCCGCCAAAAACTGTAATATAAAGGGGAAATCGGCCTCAACTCAATCTGAGAACCACTCTCACTGAAGAATCAAACTGTACATCTATATTCTTGACCTTCCTCCAGCGGAGGCAAATACAAGACTGAGTTCCCAGTGAGGTGGGGGAGATTTTATAGGGCTCTTGGTTTGGGAATCTATGCCTCCTCCTTGTGGCAGTGAAGAGTAATTCCCAGGAATAATGAATCATGTACTCTCATAACCTGTATGAGAGGTAATAAATATAACATCTAAGTTTGCCCAGATTTTTGTGGCTACCCATACCCATTCTAGAATACCCTGGGTTGACTACTTTTGCAAATGGTATGCCACGATATGGTATTTTCCATCCTGGGCTGCCATACGATCCCAAATGTGACATAGGCCCAGAAAATCAATGTGTCTAATTTCCAAGTAAATGGGCAGGCTCCATATTTGGGCCTGTAACAACCTAAAATACCATAAAACCTGTACATGGGGGGTATTGTACTCGTGGGACATTGCTGAACAGAAATATGGGTGTTTTATTGCAGTACATTTAGGATTATGATATTCACAATAAAAAAACATAATTTATGTAAGAACTTACCTGATAAATTAATTTCTTTCATGGTGGTTAGAGTCCACAAACTGTTACTGATGGGATATAAATTCCTACCAGGAGGCGGCAAAGTTTCCCAAACCTCAAAAGCCTATAAATACCCTGCCCACCTCACACATACCTCAGTATAACGTATAGGAGAGTGAGTGAGAGTGTGAGATTGAAAAAAAATAAGAGGGAGCATTGGTGCGAGTCCATGAGCCATCACTTGTGGGATTAAACTCTAGTCCACTAGAAGGAAGCAAAAAAAAACACCTAACATACCAAGAACTTTTAATCCCTCCCACTTCCCTCTACATGGCCAAAATAGGAGAGTAACCAAAAAGCAGGAATGATCATAGTAGGGTAAATGAAGTGCAAACTAGAACTGGTGCCAACTGAATTGATAATAGGGTGGGTCTCATGGACTCTCACCACCATGGAAGACATTAATTGATTAGGTAAGCATAGATTTTGTTTTCGTTCATAAAAAGGTGGTGAAAGTCCACAAGCAATCACATGTGGAATCTAATACCCACATCTAATACCCAGGCTGTGGAGTCCACAAGATAACTATGAAAAGGGTGGGACAAAGTTAAGTGAAAAGGTTTTTGATTATGAATGATAAATGTTTCTAAAATTCTCTAGTCTTAATTTTTTTTTTATAATAAATGTTTTTATTCAGTTTCAAAAGTAGAAGTAACAATTGGGGACACTCAGGACCCCCGCTCCAATAGACACAAGCAAATGGGACGGACACGCAGGTCCGATTAATGTTATTGTCAAGACATTGATAAGTCGGGGAACCCTTCCTTAGTGAGGGAAGGGGACTTTAAACCAACTCCCCCAAGGTCAAACTAAGAAATAAAAGTTCAGACAGTCTTAGAAACAGAAGACATCAGATTGACTCACATTTTTCTGTTTAAAAAAAAAGTCAATATAGATCTGACCATTGGGGAACTCACGCTTCTATAACACACAAGGGGAAGAATTGGTAGAATGGGGGAGTTTGTGGTGAAAATAGTTCACCTAAATTGAACCCTGGCGTGAGCTCTGAATGTGGGGGGGGGGGGGGGAGCTAGGACACATGTATTAAGTGTAGTCCTCAAAAAAAACAAAACAGCACAGGCTATATGTGAGGCAAACAGAGGCTCTAAGAACAAAAGCTATTGTACTTCAGGTGCCCCATCTGATATGCAGCGCCGCCCACAAAAGCCGGCGACGCCGTTTTTTGCGCGGGTTTGGTATTCTATATACAGCGCCGCATATAAATGCAGCACGTATATTTCACCTGTCGGACGTAGTTTTTTTCCCCATAGACTAACATATAAAATCCGCACAATTTGGTATCCAATATCCAACGCAAGGCCTTACATGGCGAAAATGGAGAAAACTTACTCCATTTTCAACCCGACATAATATGCAGCCGTAGCAGGCCTTGTGCTGAGTATTGGAGCACCGTAACTCCCTAAAACGCCTGCAAAAAAAAAACTAACACCTAACGCATGCGCAATGTCTATCTACCTGTCAACCGCAATCCCCCACCGCTATACCTAATAAAGTGTATTAACCCCTAAACCGCCGCTCCCGGAGCCCACCGCCACCTACATTATATGTATTAACCCCTAAACCGCCGCTCCCGGACCCCGCCGCACCTAAATAAAGTGTTTAACCCTTAAACCGCCGCTCCCGGACCCCGCCGCCACCTATATTAAATTTATTAACCCCTAATCTGACCCCCTACACCGCCGCCACCTACATTAAATATATTAACCTCTAATCTGACCCCCCTACACCGCCACCACCTACATTAAATATATTAACCTCTAATCTGACCCCCCTACACCGCCGCCACCTACATTTAATGTATTACCCCCTAAACCTAAGTCTAACCCTAACACCCCCTAACTTAATTATTATTTAAATAAATTTAAATAATAATATTATTAACTAAATTATTCCTATTTAAAACTAAATACTTACCTATAAAATAAACCCTAAGATAGCTACAATATAATTAATAATTACATTGCAACTATTTTAGGATTTAAATTTATTTTACAGGTAACTTTGTATTTATTTAAACAAGGTACGATAGTTATTAAATAGTTAATAACTATTTAATAGCTACTAGTTAAAATAATTACAAAATTACCTGTAAAATAAATCCTAACCTAAGTTACAAATACACCTAACACTACACTATCAATAAATTAATTAAATAAATTAACTACAATTATTGAAAATAAAATACAATTAAATAAACTAAACTATATTACAAAAAAAACAAACACTAAATTACAAAAAATAAAAAAAATTACAAGTAGTTTAATCTAATTACACCTAATCTAAGCCCCCTAATAAAATAAAAAAGCCCCCCAAAATAATAAAATTCCCTATCCTAAACTAAATTACAAATAGCCCTTAAAAGGGCCTTTTGCGGGGCATTTCCCCAAAGTAATCAGCTCTTTTACCTGTAAAAAAAAGAAATACAATACCCGACACAACATTACAACCCAGCACCCACACACCCCTACTCTAAAACCCACCCGATCCCCCCCTTAAAAAAAACTAACACTACCCCATTGAAGATCACCCTACCTTGAGCCGTCTTCACCCAGCCGGGCACCAGTGGTCATCCGATGGGGCAGAAGAGGATATCCGGACCGGCAAAAGTCTTCATCCGGACCGGCAGACATCTTCATCCAAGCGGCATCTTCTATCTTCATCCATCCGACGAGGAACGGCTCCATCTTGAAGACCTCCGGTGCGGAACATCCTTCTAGGCCGACGACTACTAGATGAATGGCTGGTCCTTTAAATGACATCATCCAAGATGGCATCCCTCAAATTCCGATTGAACCAATCAGATTTTTCCTACCTTAATTCCGATTGGCTGATAGAATCCTATCAGCCAATCGGAATTTGAGGGATGCCCTCTTGGATGATGTCATTTAAAGGACCAGCCATTCGTCTGGTAGTCGTCGGCCTAGAAGGATGTTCCGCGCCGGAGGTCTTCAAGATGGAGCCGTTCCTCGTCGGATGGATAAAGATAGAAGATGCCGCTTGGATGAAGATGTCTGCCGGTCCGGATGTCCTCTTCTGCCCGGATAGGATGAAGACTTCTGCCGGTCCGGATGTCCTCTTCTGCCCAGATAGGATGAAGACTTCTGCCGGTCCGGATGATCACTGGTGCCTGGCTGGGTGAAGACGGCTCAAGGTAGGGTGATCTTCAATGGGGTAGTGTTAGTTTTTTTTAAGGGGTATCGGATGGGTTTTAGAGTAGGGGTGTGTGGGTGGTGGGTTGTAATTTTGGGGGGGAATTGTATTTCTTTTTTTTACAGGTAAAAGAGCTGATTACTTTGGGGCAATGCCCCGCAAAAGGCCCTTTTAAGGGCTATTTGTAATTTAGTTTAGGATAGGGAATTTTATTATTTTGGGGGGCTTTTTTATTTTATTAGGGGGCTTAGATTAGGTGTAATTAGATTAAACTTCTTGTAATATTTTTTTATTTTTTGTAATATCGTTTAGTTTATTAAATTGTATTTTATTTTAGATAATTGTAGTTTATTTAATTAATTTATTGATAGTGTAGTGTTAGGTGTATTTGTAACTTAGGTTAGGATTTATTTTACAGGTAATTTTGTAATTATTTTAACTAGGTAGCTATTAAATAGTTATTAACTATTTAATAGCTATTGTACCTAGTTTAAATAAATACAAAGTTAACTGTAAAATAAATATAAATCCTAAAATAGCTGCAATGTAATTATTAATTATATTGTAGCTATCTTAGGGTTTATTTTATAGGTAAGTATTTAGTTTTAAATAGGAATAATTTAGTTAATATTAATATCATTTAGATTTATTTAAATAATAATTAAGTTAGGGGGTGTTAGGGTTAGACTTAGGTTTAGGGGGTAATACATTTAATGTAGGTGGCGGCGGTGTAGGGGGGTCAGATTAGGGGTTAATATATTTAATGTAGGTGGTGGTGGCGGCGGTGTAGGGGGGTCAGATTAGAGGTTAATATATTTAATGTAGGTGGCGGCGGGGTCCGGGAGTGGCGGCTTTGGGGTTAATACATATAATGTAGGTGGCGGTGGGCTCCGGAAGCGGTGGTTCAGGGGTTAATACTAGGATGGGTTTATTGCGGTGTGGGCTATGGTGGTTTAGGTTAATAATTAGGCTTATTGCGTTGTGGGGGGTTGTCGGTCTAGGGGTTAATATATTTATTATTAGGAGTTAGAGGGGGGATTGCGGATATACGGGTATACGTGTTGGGCTGATTTTTGGGAGGTGTGTTAGACAGTTACGGGAGATTTAATATTTTAGTTAGCTTTTTTTAGGCGCAGGCAGTTTCTAAAGTGCCGTAAATCACTAGCGACTCCAGAAATTTGTAGTTACACTTATTTCTGGACATCGCTAGTTTGTCCGACTTACGGCACTTTAGCAACTGCCGGCAGGGTATATGTAATACCCCGATGTGCGAGGTGAAACTACGGGCGGCGTGGGTTCCCTCACTTGCGCCGAAAACTATGCCGTATATCGGATCGCGCCCCAGGAGGGGATTATAATCCTGCAGTTCATAATATAACGATCTCTCAATATACTATTAATATAAACTGAAGCAACAATGCATAGCAACATGAGGAAGGTAACAAGATAATCTTAAGACTGTACTTAGCACACACCATCCCTAGAACCAACAGTACCTAACACACACTGAAACTAGCACACACAGTACCTATTATGTTCTGCACCCAGCACACAAAGTGCCTAGCACTTCCGGTACCTAGGACACACAGTACCAACATCATCTAGCCCAGATATCACCTAGCATGAACAGTACCTAGCACCTAGCGCAAACAGTACCTCTCTAGTCTTCATTTTATGTTATGATGACTGGTGTAATATAAATGTAAAGGATGTTTAAAGGTAATGTTCTAAAAAATATATTTCTAATTAAAAAAGGACAACAGGGTTAATAGGAATCATATCCTCTGGAGGAAATTGGACAAAGTCAAATGAGATAAATATGGACAAAAGTAACATGATAAAGGCTGCAGGCCAGCCAAAACGCGTAGATGTGTATACTCTTGACTTGTCCTGAGAAGAGGATTGTAAAAACATAATTTATGTAAGAACTTACCTGATAAATTCATTTCTTTCATATTAGCAAGAGTCCATGAGCTAGTGACGTATGGGATATACATTCCTACCAGGAGGGGCAAAGTTTCCCAAACCTCAAAATGCCTATAAATACACCCCTCACCACACCCACAAATCAGTTTAACGAATAGCCAAGAAGTGGGGTGATAAAAAAGTGCAAAAGCATATAAAATAAGGAATTGGAATAGTTGTGCTTTATACAAAAAAATCATAACCACCAAAAAGGGTGGGCCTCATGGACTCTTGCTAATATGAAAGAAATGAATTTATCAGGTAAGTTCTTACATAAATTATGTTTTCTTTCATGTAATTAGCAAGAGTCCATGAGCTAGTGACGTATGGGATAATGACTACCCAAGATGTGGATCTTTCCACGCAAGAGTCACTAGAGAGGGAGGGATAAAATAAAAAGCCAATTCCTGCTGAAAATAATCCACACCCAAAATAAAGTTTAATGAAAACATAAGCAGAAGATTCAAACTGAAACCGCTGCCTGAAGTACTTGTCTACCAAAAACTGCTTCAGAAGAAGAAAACACATCAAAATGGTAGAATTTAGTAAAAGTATGCAAAGAGGACCAAGTTGCTGCTTTGCAAATCTGATCAACCGAAGCCTCATTCCTAAACGCCCAGGAAGTAGAAACTGACCTAGTAGAATGAGCTGTAATCCTTTGAGGCGGAGTTTTACCCGACTCGACATAAGCATGGTGAATTAAGGATTTCAACCAAGATGCCAAAGAAATGGCAGAAGATTTCTGACCTTTCCTAGAACCGGAAAAGATGACAAATAGACTAGAAGTCTTACGAAAAGACTTAGTAGCCTCAACATAATATTTCAAAGCTCTAACAACATCCAAAGAATGCAACAATTTCTCCTTAGAATTCTTAGGATTAGGACATAATGAAGGAACCACAATTTCTCTACTAATATTGTTGGAATTCACAACCTTAGGTAAAAATTCAAAAGAAGTTCGCAACACCGCCTTATCCTGATGAAAAATCAGAAAAGGAGACTCACAAGAAAGAGCAGATAATTCAGAGACTCTTCTGGCAGAAGAGATGGCCAAAAGGAACAAAACTTTCCAAGAAAGTAATTTAATGTCCAATGAATGCATGGGTTCAAAAGGAGGAGCTTGAAGAGCCCTCAGAACCAAATTCAAACTCCAAGGAGGAGAAATTGACTTAATGACAGGTTTTATACGAACCAAAGCTTGTACAAAACAATGAATATCAGGAAGATTAGCAATCTTTCTGTGAAAAAGAACAGAAAGAGCAGAGATTTGTCCTTTCAAGGAACTTGGAGACAAACCTTTATCTAAACCACCCTTAAGAAACTGTAAAATTCTCGGAATTCTAAAAGAATGCCAGGAAAAATGATGAGAAATACACCAAGAAATATAAGTCTTCCAGACTCTATAATATATCTCTCTAGATACAGATTTACAAGCCTGTAACATAGTATTAATCACAGAGTCAGAGAAACCTTTTTGACCAAGAATCAAGCGTTCAATCTCCAAACCTTTAAATTTAAGGATTTGAGATCCTGATGGAAGAAAGGACCTTGTGACAGAAGGTCTGGTCTTAACGGAAGAGTCCACGGCTGGCAAGAGGCCATCCGGACAAGATCTGCATACCAAAACCTGTGAGGCCATGCTGGAGCTACCAGCAGAACAAACGAGCATTCCTTCAGAATCTTGGAGATTACTCTTGGAAGAAGAACTAGAGGCGGAAAGATATAGGCAGGATGATACTTCCAAGGAAGTGATGATGCATCCACTGCCTCCGCCTGAGGATCCCGGGATCTGGACAGATACCTGGGAAGTTTCTTGTTTAGATGAGAAGCCATCAGATCTATTTCTGGGAGTTCCCACATTTGAACAATCTGAAGAAATACCTCTGGGTGAAGAGACCATTCGCCCGGATGCAACGTTTGGCGACTGAGATATTCCGCTTCCCAATTGTCTATACCTGGGATATGAACCGCAGAGATTAGACAGGAGCTGGATTCCGCCCAAACCAGAATTCGAGATACTTCTTTCATAGCCAGAGGACTGTGAGTCCCTCCTTGATGATTGATGTATGCCACAGTTGTGACATTGTCTGTCTGGAAACAAATGAACGACTCTCTCTTCAGAAGAGGCCAAGACTGAAGAGCTCTGAAAATTGCACGGAGTTCCAAAATATTGATTGGTAATCTCACCTCCTGAGATTCCCAAACCCCTTGTGCCGTCAGAGACCCCCACACAGCTCCCCAACCTGTAAGACTTGCATCTGTTGAGATTATAGTCCAGGTCGGAAGAACAAAAGAAGCCCCCTGAATTAAATGATGGTGATCTGTCCACCACGTTAGAGAATGTCGGACAATCGGTTTTAAAGATATTAATTGAGATATCTTTGTGTAATCCCTGCACCATTGGTTCAGCATACAGAGCTGAAGAGGTCGCATGTGAAAACGAGCAAAGGGGATCGCGTCCGATGCAGCAGTCATAAGACCTAGAATTTCCATGCATAAGGCTACCGAAGGGAATGATTGTGACTGAAGGTTTCGACAAGCTGAAATCAATTTTAGACGTCTCTTGTCTGTCAAAGATAGAGTCATGGACAATGAATCTATCTGGAACCCTAAAAAGGTTACCCTTGTCTGAGGAATCAATGAACTTTTTAGTGAATTGATCCTCCAACCATGATCTTGAAGAAACAACACAAGTCGATTCGTATGAGATTCTGCTAAATGTGAAGACTGAGCAAGTACCAAGATATCGTCCAAATAAGGAAATACCACAATACCCTGTTCTCTGATTACAGACAGAAGGGCACCGAGAACCTTTGTAAAAATTCTTGGAGCTGTAGCTAGGCCAAACGGCAGAGCCACAAACTGGTAATGCTTGTCCAGAAAAGAGAATCTCAGGAACTGATAGTGAGCTGGATGAATCGGAATATGCAGATATGCATCCTGTAAATCTATTGTAGACATATAATGCCCTTGCTGAACAAAAGGCAATATAGTCCTTACAGTTACCATTTTGAATGTTGGTATCCTTACATAACTATTCAATATTTTTAGATCCAGAACTGGTCTGAAGGAATTCTCCTTCTTGGGTACAATGAAGAGATTCGAATAAAACCCCAGCCCCTGTTCCAAAACTGGAACTGGCATAATTACTCCAGCCAACTCTAGATCTGAAACACATTTCAGAAATGCTTGAGCTTTCACTGGGTTTACTGGGACACGGGAAAGAAAAAATCTCTTTGCAGGAGGTCTTATCTTGAAACCAATTCTGTACCCTTCTGAAACAATGTTCTGAATCCAAAGATTGTGAACAGAATTGATCCAAATTTCTTTGAAAAAACGTAATCTGCCCCCTACCAGCTGAGCTGGAATGAGGGCCGCACCTTCATGTGGACTTAGAAGCTGGCTTTGCTTTTCTAGAAGGCTTGGATTTATTCCAGACTGGAGATGGTTTCCAAACTGAAACTGCTCCTGAGGATGAAGGATCAGGCTTTTGTTCTTTGTTGAAACGAAAGGAACGAAAACGATTATTAGCCCTGTTTTTACCTTTAGATTTTTTATCCTGTGGTAAAAAAGTTCCTTTCCCACCAGTAACAGTTGAGATAATAGAATCCAACTGAGAACCAAATAATTTATTACCCTGGAAAGAAAGGGAAAGTAGAGTCGATTTAGAAGACATATCAGCATTCCAAGTTTTAAGCCATAAAGCTCTTCTAGCTAAAATAGCTAGAGACATAAACCTGACATCAACTCTGATAATATCAAAAATGGCATCACAGATAAAATTATTAGCATGTTGAAGAAGAATAATAATATTATGAGAATCATGATCTGTTACTTGTTGCGCTAAAGTTTCCAAACAAAAAACATAATTTATGTAAGAACTTACCTGATAAATTCATTTCTTTCATATTAGCAAGAGTCCATGAGCTAGTGACGTATGGGATATACATTCCTACCAGGAGGGGCAAAGTTTCCCAAACCTTAAAATGCCTATAAATACACCCCTCACCACACCCACAATTCAGTTTAACGAATAGCCAAGAAGTGGGGTGATAAGAAAAAAGTGCGAAAGCATATAAAATAAGGAATTGGAATAATTGTGCTTTATACAAAATCATAACCACCACAAAAAAAGGGCGGGCCTCATGGACTCTTGCTAATATGAAAGAAATGAATTTATCAGGTAAGTTCTTACATAAATTATGTTTTCTTTCATGTAATTAGCAAGAGTCCATGAGCTAGTGACGTATGGGATAATGACTACCCAAGAAGTGGATCTTTCCACACAAGAGTCACTAGAGAGGGAGGGATAAAATAAAGACAGCCAATTCCTGCTGAAAATAATCCACACCCAAAATAAAGTTTAATGAAAAACATAAGCAGAAGATTCAAACTGAAACCGCTGCCTGAAGTACTTTTCTACCAAAAACTGCTTCAGAAGAAGAAAATACATCAAAATGGTAGAATTTAGTAAAAGTATGCAAAGAGGACCAAGTCGCTGCTTTGCAGATCTGGTCAACCGAAGCTTCATTCCTAAACGCCCAGGAAGTAGAAACTGACCTAGTAGAATGAGCTGTAATTCTCTGAGGCGGAGTTTTACCCGACTCAACATAGGCAAGATGAATTAAAGATTTCAACCAAGATGCCAAAGAAATGGCAGAAGCTTTCTGGCCTTTTCTAGAACCGGAAAAAATAACAAATAGACTAGAAGTCTTACGAAAAGATTTCGTAGCTTCAACATAATATTTCAAAGCTCTAACAACATCCAAAGAATGCAACGATTTCTCCTTAGAATTCTTAGGATTAGGACATAATGAAGGAACCACAATTTCTCTACTAATGTTGTTGGAATTCACAACTTTAGGTAAAAATTCAAAAGAAGTTCGCAACACCGCCTTATCCTGATGAAAAATCAGAAAAGGAGACTCACAAGAAAGAGCAGATAATTCAGAAACTCTTCTGGCAGAAGAGATGGCCAAAAGGAACAAAAAACTTTCCAAGAAAGTAATTTAATATCCAATGAATGCATAGGTTCAAATGGAGGAGCTTGAAGAGCCCCCAGAACCAAATTCAAACTCCAAGGAGGAGAAATTGACTTAATGACAGGCTTTATACGAACCAAAGCTTGTACAAAACAATGAATATCAGGAAGAATAGCAATCTTTCTGTGAAAAAGAACAGAAAGAGCAGAGATTTGACCTTTCAAGGAACTTGCGGACAAACCCTTATCTAAACCATCCTGAAGAATACTGTAATATTCTCGGTATTCTAAAAGAATGCCAAGAAAAATGATGAGAAAGACACCAAGAAATATAAGTCTTCCAGACTCTATAATATATCTCTCTGGATACAGATGTACGAGCCTGTAACATAGTATTAATCACAGAGTCAGAGAAACCTCTTTGACCAAGAATCAAGCGTTCAATCGCCATACCTTTAAATTTAAGGATTTCAGATCCTGATGGAAAAAAAGGACCTTGAGACAAAAGGTCTGGTCTTAACGGAAGAGTCCACGGTTGGCAAGAGGCCATCCGGACAAGATCCGCATACCAAAACCTGTAAGGCCATGCCGGAGCTACCAGCAGAACAAACGAGCATTCCTTCAGAATCTTGGAGGTTACTCTTGGAAGAAGAACTAGAGGCGGAAAGATATAGGGAGGATGATACTTCCAAGGAAGTGATAATGCATCCACTGCCTCCGCCTGAGGATCCCGGGATCTGGACAGATACCTGGGAAGTTTCTTGTTTAGATGAGAAGCCATCAGATCTATTTCTGGAAGTTCCTACATTTGAACAATCTGAAGAAATACCTCTGGGTGAAGAGACCATTCGCCCGGATGCAACGTTTGACGACTGAGATAATCCGCTTTCCAATTGTCCATACCTGGGATATGAACCGCAGAGATTAGACAGGAGCTGGATTCCGCCCAAACCAAAATTCGAGATACTTCTTTCATAGCCAGAGGACTGTGAGTCCCTCCTTGATGATTGATGTATGCCACAGTTGTGACATTGTCTATCTGAAAACAAATGAACAACTCTCTCTTCAGAAGAGGCCAAGACTGAAGAGCTCTGAAAATTGCACGGAGTTCCAAAATATTGATCGGAAATCTCACCTCCTGAGATTCCCAAACCCCTTGTGCCGTCAGATACCCCCACACAGCTCCCCAACCTGTAAGACTTGCATCTGTTGAGATTATAGTCCAGGTCGGAAGAACAAAGAAGCCCCCTGAACTAAACGATGGTGATCTGTCCACCATGTCAGAGAGTGTTGTAAAATCGGTTTAAAGATATTAATTGAGATATCTTTGAGTAATCCCTGCACCATTGGTTCAGCATACAGAGCTGAAGAGGTCGCATGTGAAAACGAGCAAAGGAGATCGCATCTGATGCGGCAGTCCTAAGACCCAACATTTCCATGCATAAGGCTACCAAAGGGAATGATTGTGACTGAAGGTTTTGACAAGCTGATATCAATGTTAAACTTCTCTTGTCTGACAAGGACAGAGTCATAGACACTGAATTTATCTAGAAACCTAAAAAGGTTACCCTTGTCTGAGGAATCAATGAACTGATTGGTAAATTGATCCTCCAACCATGAACTTGAAGAAACAACACAAGTCGATTCGTATGAGATTCTTCGAAAATGAGAAGACTGAGCAAATACCAAGATATCGTCCAAATAAGGAAATACCAAAACCCTATTCTCTGATTACAGAAAGAAGGGCACCGAGAACCTTTGAAAAAAATTCTTGGAACTGAGGCTAAGCCAAACGGTAGAGCCACAAAACTGGTAATGCTTGTCTAAAAAGAGAATCTCAGACACTAAAAGTGATCTGGATGAATCGGAATATGCAGATACACATCCTGTAAATCTATTGTAGACATATAATGCCCTTGCTAAACAAAAGGCAGGATAGTCCTACAGTAACCATCTTGAATGTTGGTATCCTAACATAATGATTCAATAATGATAGATCCGGAACTGGTCTGAAGGAATTGACCTTCTTTGGTACAATGAAGAGATAAAATAAGACCCCAGCCCCTGTTCCAGAACTGGAACTGGCATAAATACTCCAGCCAACTCTAGATCTGAAACACATTTCAGAAATGCTGAGCCTTTGCTGTGTTAACTGGGACACGGGAAAGAAAAGAATCTCTTAGCAGGAGGCCTTAACTTGAAGCCAATTCTGTACCTTTCTGAAACAATGTTTCTGAAACCAGAGATTAAGAACGGAATTGATCCAAATTTCTTTGAAGAAAACGTAATCTGCCCCATACCAGCTGAGCTGGAATAAGGGCCGCACCTTCATAGGTACTTAGGAGCTGGCTATAGGTTTCTATAAGGCTTGGATATATTCCAAACTGGAAATAGTTTCCAAACTGATAACGCTCCTGAGGATGAAGGATCAGGCTTTTGTTCCTTGTGAGGAAAGGAACGAAAATGATTATTTACCCTGGAAAGAAAGGGAAAGCAAAGTTGACTTAGAAGACATGTCAGCATTCCAAGTTTAATCCATAAAGCTATTCTAGCTAAAATAGCTAGAGACATATACCTGACATCAACTCTAATGATATCAAAAGATGGTATCACCAATAAAATTATTAGCATGTTATAGAATAAAAATAATGCTATAAAATTATGATCTGTTACTTGTTGCGCTAAAGCTTCTAACCAAAAAGTTGAAGCTGCAGCAACATCCGCTAAAAATATAGCAGGTCTAAGAAGATTACCTGAACATAAGTAAGCTTTTCTTAGAAAGGAATCAATTTTCCTATCTAAAGGATCCTTAAATGAAGTACTATCTGCCGTAGGAATAGTAGTACATTAGCAGGAGTAGAGACAGCCCCATAACCTTAGGGATTTTTGTCCCAAAAAACTCTAATCTGTCAGATGGCACAGGATATAATTTGCTTAAACGTCTAGAAGGAGTAAATAAATTACCCAAATTATTCCATTCCCTGGAAATTACTTCAGAAATAGCATCAGGGAGATAAAACACTTCTGGAATAACTACAGGAGATTTAAAAACCTTATTTAAACGTTTACATTTAGTATCAAGAGGACCAGAATCCTCTATTTCTAATGCAAATAACACTTCTTTAAGTAAAGAACGAATAAATTCCATCTTGAACAAATACAAAGATTTATCAGCATCAACCTCTGAGACAGAAACCTCAGAACCAGAAGAACCATTATCAGTATCAGAATGATGATGTTCATTTAAAAATTCATCTGAAAAAAAGAGAAGTTTTAAAAGACTTTTATGTATACTAGAAGGAAAAATAACAGACATAGCCTTCTTAATGGATTTAAAAAATAAAATCTCTTATGTTATCAGGAACACTCTGAAAATTAGATGTTGACGGAACAGCAACAGGTAATGTAACAGTACTTAAGGAAATTTTATCTGCATTAATAAGTTTGACATGACATGCAATACAAATAACAGCTGGAGAAACAGATACCAAAAGTTTATAGCAGATACACTTAGCTTGGTAGCTCCATCATTGTGCAGTGATTTTCCTGAAGTATCTTCTGACTCAGTTGCAACGTGGAACATCTTGCAATATGTAAAAGAAAAAAACAACATATAAAGCAAAATTGATCAAATTCCTTAAATGACAGTTTCAGGAATGGGAAAAAATGCCAAAGAACAAGCTTCTAGCAACCAGAAGCAATAAAAAATGAGACTTAAATAATGTGGAGACAAAAGTGACGCCCATATTTTTTCGCGCCAAATAAGACGCCCACATTATTTGGCGCCTAAATGCTTTTTGGCGCCAAAAATGACGCCACATCCGGAACGCCGACATTTTTGGCGCAAAATAACGTCAAAGAATGACGCAACTTCCGGCGACACGTATGACGCCGGAAACGGAAATAGAATTTTTGCGCCAAAAAAGTCCGCGCCAAGAATGACGCAATAAAATGAAGCATTTTCAGCCCCCGCGAGCCTAACAGCCCACAGGGAAAAAGTCAAATTTTAAGGTAAAAAATGTTAAATTAAAATGCATTATCCCAAATATGAAACTGACTGTCTGAAAAATAAGGAAAGTTGAACATTCTGAGTCAAGGCAAATAAATGTTTGAATACATATATTTAGAACTTTATAAACAAAGTGCCCAACCATAGCTAGGAGTGTCACAGAAAATAATACTTACTTACCCCAGGACACTCATCTACATATAGCAGATAGCCAAACCAGTACTGAAACGAGAATCAGCAGAGGTAATGGTATATATAAGAGTATATCGTAGATCTGAAAAGGGAGGTAAGAGATGAATCTCTACGACCGATAACAGAGAACCTATGAAATAGACCCCTTAGAAGGAGATCACTGCATTCAAATAGGCAATACTCTCCTCACATCCCTCTGATATTCACTGCACGCTGAGAGGAAAACCGGGCTCCAACTTGCTGCGGAGCGCATATCAACGTAGAATCTAGCACAAACTTACTTCACCACCTCCATCGGAGGCAAAGTTTGTAAAACTGAATTGTGGGTGTGGTGAGGGGTGTATTTATAGGCATTTTAAGGTTTGGGAAACTTTGCCCCTCCTGGTAGGAATGTATATCCCATACGTCACTAGCTCATGGACTCTTGCTAATTACATGAAAGAAAGTTGAAGCTGCAGCAACATCAGCCAATGATATAGCAGGTCTAAGAAGATTACCTGAACACAGATAAGCTTTTCTTAGAAAGGATTCAATTTTCCTATCTAAAGGATCCTTAAAGGAAGTACCATCTGACGTAGGAATAGTAGTACGTTTAGCAAGGGTAGAAATAGCCCCATCAACTTTAGGGATTTTGTCCCAAAACTCTAATCTGTCGGATGGTACAGGATATAATTGCTTAAAACGTTTAGAAGGAGTAAATGAATTACCCAAATTATTCCATTCTCTGGAAATTACTTCAGAAATAGCACCAGGAACAGGAAAAACTTCTGGAATAACCACAGGAGATCTAAAGACCTTGTCTAAACGTTTAGATTTAGTATCAAGAGGACCAGAATCCTCAATTTCTAATGCAATTAGGACTTCTTTAAGTAAAGAACGGATAAATTCCATTTTAAATAAATATGACGATTTATCAGCATCAACCTCTGAGACAGAATCCTCTGTATCAGAAGAATCATTAGAATCAGAATGATGATGTTCATTTAAAAATTCATCTGTATAAAGAGAAGTTTTAAAAGACTTTTTATGTTTACCAGAAGGAGGAATAACAGACATAGCCTTCTTAATGGATTCAGAAACAAAATCTCTTATGTTATCAGGAACACTCTGAACATTAGATGTTGATGGAACTGCAACAGGTAATGGTACTTTACTAAAGGAAATATTTTCTGTATTAACAAGTTTGTCATGACATGTAATACAAACTACAGCTGGAGGAACAACTACCAAAAGTTTACAGCAGATACACTTAGCTTTGGTAGTTCCAGCACCAGGCAACGATTTTCCAGTAGTATCTTCTGACTCAGTTGCAACGTGGGACATCTTGCAATATGTAATAGAAAAAACAACATATAAAGCAAAATTGATCAAATTCCTTAAATGACAGTTTCAGGAATGTGAAAAAATGCCAGTGAACAAGCTTCTAGCAACCAGAAGCAACAAATAATGAGACTTAAATAAAGTGGAGACAAATTTGACGCCCACAATATTTGGCGCCTAAATGCTATTAGCTCCAAAAATGATGCCACATCCGGAACGCCGACATTTTTGGCGCGAAAAACGTCAAAAATGCCGCAACTTCCGGCGACACGTATGAAGCCGGAAATAGAAAAAAAAATTTCGCGCCAAGAAAGTCCGCGCCAAGAATGACGCAATAAAATGAAGCATTTTCAGCCCCCGCGAGCCTAACAGCCCACAGGGAAAGTCAAATTTTAAGGTAAGATAAAAAATGATATATTCAAATGCATTATCCCAAATATGAAACTGACTGTCTGAAATAAGGAAATGTTGAACATCCTGAGTCAAGGCAAATAAATGTTTGAATACATATATTTAGAACTTTATAAAAAAGTGCCCAACCATAGCTTTAGAGTGTCACAGAAAATAAGACTTACTTACCCCAGGACACAACATGTTGTAGAAAGCCAAACCAGTACTGAAACGAGAATCAGCAGAGGTAATGGTATATATAAGAGTATATCGTCGATCTGAAAAGGGAGGTAAGAGATGAATCTCTACGACCGATAACAGAGAACCTATGAAATAGACCCCGTAGAAGGAGATCATTGAATTCAAACAGGCAATACTCTCCTCACATCCCTCTGACATTCACTGCACGCTGAGAGGAAAACCGGACTCCAACCTGCTGCGGAGCGCATATCAACGTAGAATCTAGCACAAACTTACTTCACCACCTCCATAGGAGGCAAAGTTTGTAAAACTGATTTGTGGGTGTGGTGAGGGGTGTATTTATAGGCATTTTGAGGTTTGGGAAACTTTGCCCCTCCTGGTAGTAATGTATATCCCATACGTCACTAGCTCATGGACTCTTGCTAATTACATGAAAGAAATAGCTAGATATTACTAGCTCAATGAATGAGTGGATAGATTTAAATTACGTTTTACAAAGACAATTGTAAGGATACAAAGTAGAACATTGACATCAACTGTATTTCTGGTAGGCCCCACCGATTCACTATTTGATCGAACACCTGGTTTAAAGACCACTCCCCTGGGTAGAGAACCTGATGGATGCGGAAGTCTGCTTCCCAATTGTTTACTCCCGGTATATGAATTGCTGATATTGTACAATTATTTTGTTCTTCCAACTTCAAATTGTGGGATACTTCCATCACCAAAGAATTTCAAGTTTCTCCTCAATGACTAAATAGAACTCAAATTCTTTCTGACTCTGGAAATGGAAAGATTACTCCCATATCTTCTGTGTCTTGAGCACATTGAAAAAAAAAAAAAGGCATTTGCCTTATCTTTAGGAACATGAGACAAGAGAAACCTTCATTGAGGAGGCCTGGACAGAAAACCTATTCTGTAACCTTGAGAAAACATAATTTATGTAAGAACTTGCCTGATAAATTCATTTCTTTCATATTGGCAAGAGTCCATGAGCTAGTGACGTATGGGATATACAATCCTACCATGAGGGGCAAAGTTTCCCAAACCTCAAAATGCCTATAAATACACCCCTCACCACAATTCAGTTTAATGAATAGCCAAGCAGTGGGGTGATAAAGAAAGGAGTAGAAAGCATCAACAAAAGATTTGGAAATAATTGTGCTTTATACAATACATAAAAAGGGTGGGCCTCATGGACTCTTGCCAATATGAAAGAAATGAATTTATCAGGTAAGTTCTTACATAAATTATGTTTTCTTTCATGTAATTGGCAAGAGTCCATGAGATAGTGACGTATGGGATAGCTATACCCAAGATGTGGAACTCCACGCAAGAGTCACTAGAGAGGGAGGGATAAAAATAAAAACAGCCATTTTCCGATGAAAAAAATAATCCACAACCCAAAAAAATAAGTTTATTCTCATAAATGAAAGAAAAAAAATGTAATCAAAAGCAGAAGAATCAAACTGAAACAGCTGCCTGAAGAACTTTTCTACCAAAAACTGCTTCTGAAGAAGCAAATACAGTAGAATTTAGTAAATTACGGTACGGTAGAATTTAGTAAATGTATGCAAAGAGGACCAAGTTGCCGCTTTGCAAATCTGATCAACTGAAGCTTCATTCTTAAAGGCCCACGAAGACTGGAGACTGATCTCGTAGAATGAGATGTAATTCTCTGAAGCGGGGCCTGACCCGACTCCAAATAAGCTTGATGAATCAAAAGTTTTAACCAAGAAGCCAAGGAAATAGCAGAAGCCTTCTGACCTTTCCTAGGACCAGAAAATAATAAAAATAGACTGGAAGTCTTCCTGAAATCTTTAGTAGCTTCCACATAATATTTCAAAGCTCTTACCACATCCAAAGAATATAAGGATCTTTCCAAAGAATTCTTAGGATTAGGACACATGGAAGGGACAACAATTTCTCTACTAATGTTGTTAGAATTCACAACCTTAGGTAAAAATTGAAAAGAAGTCCGCAAAACTGCCTTATCCTGATGAAAAATCAGAAAAGGAGACTCACAAGAAAGAGCAGATAGCTCAGAAACTCTTCTAGCAAAAGAGATAGCCAAAAGGAACAACACTTTCCAAGAAAGTAGTTTAATGTCCAAAGAATGCATAGGCTCAAATGGCGGAGCCTGTAAAGCCTTCAAAACCAAATTAAGACTCCAAGGAGGAGAAATTGATTTAATGATAGGCTTAATACGAACTAAAGCCTGTACAAAACAGTGAATATCAGGAAGTATAGCAGTCTTTCTATGAAATAAAACAGAAAGAGCAGAGATTTGTCCCTTCAAGGAACTTGCAGACAAACCCTTATCCAAACCATCCTGAAGAAACTGTAAAATTCTAGGAATTCTAAAAGAATACCAAGAGAATTTATGAGAAGAACACCATGAAATGTAAGTCTTCCAAACTCTATAATAAATCTTTCTAGAGACAGATTGACGAGCTTGTAACATAGTATTAATCACTGAGTCAGAGAAACCTCTATGACTTAGTACTAAGCGTTCAATTTCCATACCTTCAAATGTAATGATTTGATATCCTGATGGAAAAACGGATCTTTAGACAGTAGGTCCAGCGTTAACGGAAGTGGCCAAGGCTGGCAACTGGACATCCAAAACAGATCCGCATTTCAAAACCTGTGTGGCCATGTTGGAGCCACCAGCAAACACAAACGATTGTTCCATGATGATTTTGGAGATCACTCTTGGAAGGAGAACTAGAGGCGGGAAAATGTAAGCAGGATGGTAACACCAAGGAAGTGTCAGCGCATCCACTGCTTCCGCCTTAACATCCCTGGACCTGGACAGGTATCTGGGAAGTTTCTTGTTTAGATGAGAGGCCATGAGATCTATCTCTGGAAGACCCCACATCTGAACAATCTGAGAAAACACATCTGGATGGAGAGACCACTCCCCTGGATGTAAAGTCTGACGGCTGAGATAATCCGCCTCCCAATTGTCTACACCTGGGATATGCACCGCAGAGATTAGACAGGATCTGGATTCCGCCAAGCAAGTATCCGAGATACTTCTTTCATAGCTTGGGGACTGTGAGTCCAACCCTGATGATTGACATATGCCACTGTTGTGATATTGTCTGTCTGAAAACAAATGAACGGTTCTCTCTTTAACAGAGGCCAAAACTGAAGAGCTCTGAGAATTGCACGGAGTTCTAAAATATTTATTGTTAATCTTGCCTCTTGAGATTTCCAAACCCCTTGTGCTGTCAGAGATCCCCAAACAGCTCCCCAACCTAAAAGGCTCGCATCTGTTATGATCACAGTCCAGGTTGGCCGAACAAAAGAAGCCCCTTGAACTAAACGATGGTGATCTATCCACCACGTCAGAGAGTGTCGTACATTGGGATTTAAGGATATTAATTGTGATATCTTTGTATAATCCCTGCACCATTGGTTCAGCATACAAAGCTGTAGAGGTCTCATGTGAAAACGATCAAAGGGGATTGCGTCCGATGCTGCAGTCATGAGACCTAAAACCTCCATGCACATAGCTACTGAAGGGAATGACTGAGACTGAAGGTTCCAACAAGCTGAAACCAATTTCAGACGTCTTTTGTCTCTTACAGACAAAGTCATGCATACTGAATCTATTTGGAATCCTAAAAAGGTTACCCTTGTCTGAGGAATAAAGGAACTTTTTGGTAAATTGATCCTCCAACCATGTTTTTGAAGAAACACCACAAGTTGATTCGTGTGAGATTCTGCAGAATGTAAAGACTGAGCAAGTACCAAGATATCGTCCAAATAAGGAAACACCGCAATACCCCGCTCTCTGATTACAGAGAGAAGGGCACCGAGAACCTTTGAGAAGATCCTTGGAACTGTTGCTAGGCCAAAAGGAAGAGCAACAAATTGGTAATGCTTGTCTAGAAAAGAGAATCTCAGGAACTGATAGTGATCTGGATGAATTGGAATATGAAGATAAGCATCCTGTAAGTCTATTGTGAACATATAATGCCCTTGCAGAACAAAAGGCAGAATAGTCCTTATAGTTCCCATTTTAAATGTTGATATTCTTACATAACGATTCAAAATTTTTAGATCCAGAACTGGTCTGAAAGAATTCTTTCTTTGGTACAATGAACAGATTTGAATAAAACCCCAGACCCTGTTCCAGATATGGAACTGGCACAATTACCCCAGATGACTCCAGGTCTGAAACACACTTCAGGAAAGCCTGAGCCTTTACTGGGTTCACTGGAATGCGTGAGAGAAAGAACCTTCTCACAGGCGGTCTTACCTTGAAACCTATTCTGTACCCATGAGAAACAATGTTCTGAATGATTTTGAATTGAATTGATCCAAACATCTTTGAAAAATCGTAGTCTGCCCCATACCAGCTGTGCTGGAATGAGGGCCGCACCTTCATGCGGACTTGGGGGCTGGTTTTGATTTTCTAAAAGGCTTGGATTTATTCCAGACTGGAGAAGGCTTCCAATTGGAAACCGTTCCTTTAGGGGAAGGGTCAGGCTTCTGTTCTTTATTCTGACAAAAGGAACGAAAACGGTTAGCAACCCTAAATTTACCCTTAGATTTTTTATCCTGAGGCAAAAAAACTCCCTTCCCCCCAGTGACAGTTGAAATTATAGAATCCAACAAAGAACCAAACAATTTATTACCTTGGAAAGAAAGAGATAGCAACGTTGACTTAGAAGTCATATCCGCATTCCAAGATTTAAGCCATAAAGCTCTTCTAGCTAAAATAGCTAAAGACATATACATGACATCAATTCTAATGATATAAAAAATGGCATCACAAATGAAATTATCAGCATGTTGAAGTAGCTTAACAACGCTATACACATTATGATCTGGTACTTGTTGCGTTAAAGCCTCCAACCAAAAAGTTGAAGCCGCAGCAACATCAGCCAAAGAAATAGCAGGCCTAAGAAGATGACCTGAACATAAATAAGCCTTCCTTAGATAAGATTCAAGCTTCCTATCTAAAGGATCTTTAAAAGAAGTACTATCTGCCGTAGGAATAGTAGTAAGTTTAGCAAGAGTAGAGATAGCCCCATCAACTTTGGGGATTTTTTCCCAAAACTCCAATTTATCAGATGGCAAAGGGTACAGTCTCTTAAACCTTAAAGAAGGAGTAAATGAAGTACCCAAACTATTCCATTCCCTAGAAATTACATCTGAAATAGCATCAGGAAGTGGAAAAACCTCTGGAATAACTACATGAGGTTTAAAAACCGAATTTAAACGTTTACTGGTTTTAATATCAAGAGGACTAGTCTCCTCCATATCTAATGCAATCAACACCTCTTTTAATAAAGAATGAATAAACTCCATTTTAAATAAATAGGAAGATTTGTCAGTGTCAATATCTGAGGCAGAATCTTCTGAACCAGATAGATCCTCATCAGAGAAAGATAAATCAGAATGCTGGCGGTCATTTAAAAATTCATCTAATTTATGAGAAGTTTTAAAAGACCTTTTACGTTTATTAGGAGGTGGTATAACAGACAGGGCCTTCTGAATAGAATTAGAAACAAATTCTCTCACATTAACAGGAATATCCTGAACATTAGATGTTGAAGGAAGAACAACAGGTAATGGACTACTACTAATGGAAATATTGTCTGCTTTTGAAAGTTTATCATGACAACTAACACAAACTACAGCCGGAGGAACAGTTACCACAAGTTTACAACAAATGCACTTAGCTTTGGTAGAACCAACATCAAGCAGCAGCAGCAGCATTCCAGAAGTAGATTCTGATACAGGGTCAGACTGAGACATTTTGCAATATTTAATAGAAAAAACAACATATAAAGCAAAATGATCAAATTCCTTAAATGACAGCTTCAGGAATGGGAAAAAATGCAAACAGAATAAGCCTCTGGAAACCAGAAGCAAAAAGAAACAAAGATTTAAATAATGTCAAAAAAACTGGCGGCAAGTATGACGCCCACAATTGACAAATATTTTGGCGCCAAAAACGTCTGCAACAAACACGTGCGTCATAGATGATGCAACTACGTGAAAACTCTCGGTGCCAACTAAGACACCGGAAATGACGACATTACGTCAACAAACGTAATTCTCGCACCAAAAAAGTCTCGCGCCAAGAATGACGCAATAAATTATAGCATTTTTTGCTCCCGCGAGCCTAACAGCCCGCAATTTAGAAAGAAAAGTCAATTGAAAAAATTTTCAGGTAAGAAAAAATGTATTCATATGCATTTCCCAAAATGAAACTGACAGTCTGTAAGAAGGAAATATGCTGATGGCAAATATAAGTATAAAACATATATTTAGAACTTTACATATAAAGTGCCAAACCATAGCTGAGCGTGTCATAAATAAAATAAGAGATACTTACCAAAAGACACTCATCTACATATAGCAGATAGCCAAATCAGTACTGAAACGAGAATCAGCAGAGGTAATGGTATATAAGAGAATATCGTCAATCTGAAAAGGGAGGTAGGAGATGAATCTCTACGACCGAAAACAGAGAACCTATGAAATAGATCCCCGAAAGGATGATCATTGCATTCAATAGGCAATACTCCCTTCACATCCCTCTGTCATTCACTGCACTCTGAGAGGAAATCGGGCTTCAGCATGCTGCAAAGCGCATATCAACGTAGAAATCTAGCACAAACTTACTTCACCACCTCCATAGGAGGCAAAGTTTGTAAAAACTGAATTGTGGGTGTGGTGGGGGGTGTATTTATAGGCATTTTGAGGTTTGGGAAACTGTGCCCCTCCTGGTAGGATTGTATATCCCATACGTCACTAGCTCATGGACTCTTGCCAATTAAATGAAAGAAATAACTCAGTCAGAACCGCATCTCCCAGCGTCAGCCCACACAGAAAATTTAAAGTGACAACAGCACACTCTTAAATAAGTACAATAAAAGGAATACCAGGTACACTATTCTTTCTTGCAGTGCATACTGATTACCTCTCCCCAGTTAGGGAATAATGTCAGCCTGTTCTGATATATCAAGTCTCCCCAGAAAACAAAAGACTGAACTTACCTCAATGCTGCTTGTAGCATGACACCGGTCTCCACACTGAAGATTTTTCTTTACATTACCTTCAGCTGCTCTGTGGGAACCAGAATGGATCTTAGATAACGTTTGCTAAGATCATCAACATCAGGGCAGAAAAATAAATTGTCTCCACTCCACTTAGGAATTAAGTGACTGATGATTTCTCCCTGAGAAAAATAGTACTCACTGGCACCATTTTAAAATAAAAAACTTATTGATTGAAGAATCTAAACTAACACCTCACTTTACCTCTTCTTATCACTAACACAGGCAAAGAGAATGACTGGAGGGGGAGGGAAGGGAGGAGCTATATATACAGCTCTGCTGTGGTGCTCTTTGCCACTTCCTGCTAAACAGGAGGCGTAATCCCATAAGGATGAAATCCGTGGACTCGTCATATCTTGTAAAAGAAAGTAGAAATATAATAAAAGTATTTGCTTATATCTTCATGTTTGGGAAGTTCCTGCAACAAGAAGTATGTAGATGAGGCCAACAGGGAGTGAAAGATAAATTGCAACAACATATGAGTCTGGCTAGTGACAAACTCCCAAATAGAAAATTAATTTCTCTGCCAGTTTACTTCTGTACACCCGTCTGTCATATTCCTGGGTCTCTAAGGGGCATAATGCTTCTCACACAGATCGGAGAATCAATATCTACAAATAGTTCTAACCACTTAAGATTTTTCACATTTTCCTGAGAGGCAAAAAATAAGACTGAGGTGTCCAGGGAAGTGGAAAGGATTACACACTTTCAGTATGTGTGATATTTTTTGCCTCCTCATATTAGACCAGAGTTTAATCCCATGTATGATGGCTCGTGGACTCTTATCACCTTATGAAAAAAAAAATACATGTTAAATGACGATTGTAATGTTAGTTATAGAAAAAACATAATTTATGTAAGAACTTACCTGATAAATTCATTTATTTCATATTGGCAATGAGCTAGTGACGTATGGGATATACAATCCTACCAGGAGGGGCAAAGTTTCCCAAACCTCAAAATGCCTATAAATACACCCCTCACCACACCCACAATTCAGTTTAATGAATAGCCAAGTAGTGGGGTGATAAAGAAAGGAGTAAAAAGCATCAACAAAGGAATTTGGAAATAATTGTGCTTTATACAAAAAATCATAACCACCATAGAAAAGGAGGGCCTCATGGACTCTTGCCAATATGAAAGAAATTAACTTATCAGGTAAGGTCTTACATAAATTATGTTTTCTTTCATGTAATTGGCAAGAGTCCATGAGCTAGTGACGTATGGGATATCAATACCCAAGATGTGGAACTCCACGCAAGAGTCACTAGAGAGGGAGGGATAAAATAAAAAACAGCCATTTTCGGCTGAAAAATTAATCCACAACCCAAAAAATAAGTTTATTCTTTTAATGACAAGATAAACTTAAAACATCAGCAGAAGAATCAAACTGAAACAGCTGCCTGAAGAACTTTTCTACCAAAAACTGCTTCTGAAGAAGCAAATACATCAAAACGAAAGAATTTAGTAAATGTATGCAAAGAAGACCAAGTTGTTGCTTTGCAAATCTGATCAACTGAAGCTTCATTCTTAAAAGCCCACAAAGTAGTAGAATGAGCTGTAATTCTCTGAGGCGGGGTCTTACCCGACTCCAAATAAGCTGAATGAATCAAATTTCTCTACTAATGTTGTTAGAATTCACAACTTTAGGCAAAAATTTAAATGAAGTCCGCAAAACCGCCTTATCCTGATGAAAAATCAGAAAAGGAGATTCACAAGAAAGAGCAGATAGCTCAGAAACTCTTCTAGCAGATGAGATGGCCAAATGGAACAATACTTTCCAAGAAAGTAATTTAAATGTCCAGAGAATGCATAGGCTCAAATGGCGGAGCCTGTAAAGCCTTCAAAACCAAATTAAGACTCCAAGGAGGAGAAATTGATTTAATGACGGGCTTAATACGAACTAAAGCCTGTACAAAACAGTGAATATCAGGAAGTTTAGCAATCTTTCTATGAAATAAAACAGAAAGGGCAGAGATTTGTCCCTTCAAGGAACTTGCAGACAAACCCTTATCCAAACCATCCTGAAGAAACTGTAGAATTCTAGGAATTCTGAAAGAATGCCAAGAAAATTTATGAGAAGAACACCAGAAAATGTAGGTCTTCCAAACTAGATAATAAATCTTCCTAGAGACAGATTTACGAGCTTGTAACATAGTATTAATTACCGAGTCAGAGAAACCTCTATGACATAGTACTAAGCGTTCAATTTCCATACCTTCAAATTTAATGATTTGAGATCCTGATGGAAAAACGGATCTTGAGACAGAAGGTCCGGCCTTAACAGAAGTGGCCAAGGTTGGCAACTGGACATCCGAACAAGATCCGCATACCAAAACCTGTGTGGCCACGCTGGAGCTACCAGCAACACAAACTATTGTTCCATGATGATTTTGGATATCACTCTTGGAAGAAGAACTAGAGGCGGAAAAATGTAAGCAGGATGATAACACCAAGGAAGTGTCAGCGCATCCACTGCTTCCGCCTGAACATCCCTGGACCTGGATAGGTATCTGGAAAGTTTCTTGTTTAGATGAGAGGCCATGAGATCTATCCCTGGAAGACCCCACATCTGAACGATCTGAGAAAACACATCTGGATGGAGAGACCACTCCCTTGGATGTAAAGTCTGATGGCTGAGATAATCCGCCACCGAATTGTCTACACCTGGGATATGCACCGCAGAGATTAGACAGGAGCTGGATTCCGCCCAAGCAAGTATCCGAGATACTTCTTTCATTGCTTGGGGACTGTGAGTCCCACCCTGATGATTGACATATGCCACAGTTGTGATATTGTCTGTCTGAAAGCAAATGAACGGTTCTCTCTTCAACAGAGGACAAAACTGAAGAGCTCTGAAAATTGCACGGAGATCTAAAATATTGATTGGTAATCTCGCCTCTTGAGATTTACAAACCCCTTGTGCTGTCAAAGATCCCCAAACAGCTCCCCAACCTGAAAGACTTGCATCTGTAGTGATCACAGTTCAGGTTGGCCGAAAAAAGGAGGCCCCTTTAACTAAACGCTGGTGATTTAACCACCACGTCAGAGAGTGTCGAATATTGGGATTTAAGGATATTAACTGAGCGCTGCGGAATCTGTTGGCGCTCTACAAATACCTGATAATAATAATATCTTTGTATAATCCCTGCACCATTGATTAAACATGCAAAGCTGGAGAGGTCTCATGTGAAAACGAGCAAAAGGAATCGCGTCCGATGCTGCAGTCATGAGGCCTAAAAGTTCCATGTACATAGCCACTGAAGGGAATGACTGAGACTGAAGGTGCCGACAGGCTGCAACCAATTTCAAACGTCTCTTGTCTGTTAGAGACAGAGTCATGGACACAATCTATCTGGAAACCTAAAAAGGTGACCCTTATCTGAGGAATCAAGAAACTTTTTGGTAAATTGATCCTCCAACCATGTCTTTGAAGAAACAACACTAGTTGATTCGTGTGAGATTCTGCAGAATGTAAAGACTGAGCTAGTACCAAGACATCGTCCAAATAAGGAAACACCGCAATACCCTGTTCTCTGATTACAGAGAGTAGGGCACCTAGAACCTTGGAAAATATTCTTGGAGCTGTTGCTAGGCCAAATGGAAGAGCAACAAATTGGTAATGCTTATCTAGAAAAGAGAATCTCAGGAACTGATAATGTTCTGGATGAATCGGAATATGAAGGTATGCATCCTGCAAGTCTATTGTAGACATATAATGTCCTTGCTGAACAAAAGGCAGAATAGTCATTATAGTCACAATCTTGAAAGTTGGTACTCTTACATAGCAATTCAAAATTTTCAGATCCAGAATTGGTCTGAATGAATTTTCCTTTTTTGGGACAATGAATAGATTTGAATAAAACCGCAGACCCTGTTCCTGAAAAGGAACCGGCATGATTACCCCTGAAGGCTACAGGTCTGAAACACACTTTAGGAAAGCCTGAGCTTTTACTGGATTTCCTGGGATACGTGAGAGAAAGAATCTTCTCACAGGAGGTCTTACTCTGAATCCTATTCGATATCCTTGAGAGACAATGCTCTGAATCCATTGATTTTGGACAGAATTTATCCAAAAATCCTTGAATAACCTTAATCTGCCCCCTACCAGCTCAGCTGGAATGAGGGCCGCACCTTCATGCAGACTTAGGGGCTGACTTTGGTTTCTTAAATGGCTTGGATTTATTCCAATTTGAGAAAGGCTTCCAATTGGAAGCAGATTCCTTGGGGGAAGGATTAGATTTTTGTACCTTATTTTGACGAAAGGAACGAAAACGGTTAGAAGCCTTAGATTTACCCTTAGTTTTTTTTATTCTGAGGCAGAAAAACCCCTTTATCTCCAGTAACAGTTGCAATAATAGAATCCAACTGAGAACCAAATAAATTACCTTGGAAAGAAAGAGATAATACTCTAGATTTAGATGTCATATCAGCATTCCAAGATTTAAGCCACAAAGCTCTTCTAGCTAAAATAGTTAGACATGGATCTAACATCAATTTTGATAATATCAAAAATGGCATCACAGATAAAATGATTAGCATGTTGCAGTAAACGAACAATGCTAGATATGTCAGAATCCAACTCTTGTTGCTCTAAATTCTCCAACCAAAAAGTTGATACAGCCGCAACATCAGCCAAAGAAATTGCAGGCCTGAGAAGCTGACCTGAATATAAATAGGCTTTCCTTAGATAGGATTCAAGTTTCCTATCTAAAGGATCTTTAAACGAAGTACTGTCTTCCATAGGAATAGTGGTACGTTTAGCAAGAGTAGAAATAGCCCCATCAACTTTGGGGATTTTTCCCCAAAACTCTATAGAAATTGCTGGTAAAGGATACAATTTTTTAAACCTTGAAGAAGGAATAAAAGGAGTACCTGGCTTATTCCATTCCTTAGAAATCATATCAGAAATAGCATCAGGAATAGGAAAAATATAGGAATAGGAGTAACCACAGGAGGTTTAAAAAACATAATTTATGCTTACCTGATAAATTTATTTCTCTTGTGGTGTATCCAGTCCACGGATCATCCATTACTTGTGGGATATTCTCCTTCCCAACAGGAAGAGTATCACCCACAGCAGAGCTGCTATATAGCTCCTCCCCTAACTGCCATATCCAGTCATTCGACCGAAACAAGCCGAGAAAGGAGAAACCATAGGGTGCAGTGGTGACTGTAGTTTAAATTAAAATTTAGACCTGCCTTAAAAAGACAGGGCGGGCCGTGGACTGGATACACCACAAGAGAAAAAAATTTATCAGGTAAGCATAAATTATGTTTTCACTTGTAAGGTGTATCCAGTCCTTGGATCATCCATTACTTGTGGGATACCAATACCAAAGCTAAAGTACACGGATGAAGGGCGGGACAAGGCAGGCTTAAATGGATGGAACCACTGCCTGTAGAACCTTTCTCCCAAAAATAGCCTCCGAAGAAGCAAAAGTATCAAATTTGTAAAATTTTGAAAAGGTATGAAGCGAAGACCAAGTCGCCGCCTTGCAAATCTGTTCAACAGAAGCCTCATTTTTAAAGGCCCAGGTGGAAGCCACAGCTCTAGTAGAATGAGCTGTAATCCTTTCAGGGGGCTGCTGTCCAGCAGTCTCATAGGCTAAGCGTATTACGCTTCGAAGCCAAAAAGAAAGAGAGGTTGCCGAAGCTTTTTGACCTCTCCTCTGTCCAGAGTAAACAACAAACAGTGTAGATATTTGGCGAAAATCTTTAGTAGCTTGTAAGTAAAACTTTAAAGCACGGACCACGTCCAGATTATGTAAAAGGCGTTCCTTCTTTGAAGAAGGATTAGGACACAATGATGGAACAACAATCTCTTGATTGATATTCTTGTTAGAAACTACCTTAGGTAAAAACCCAGGTTTTGTACGCAGAACAACTTTATCTGAATGGAAAATCAGATAAGGAGAATCACATTGTAAGGCAGATAACTCAGAGACTCTCCGAGCCGAGGAAATAGCCATCAAAAACAGAACTTTCCAAGATAAAAGTTTGATATCAATGGAATGAAGGGGTTCAAACGGAACCCCTTGAAGAACTTTAAGAACCAAGTTTAAAGTGATTGTCAATTTTCGTTCTTTTGAACACATATTCCTGTAGGCAATCCTGATATTAACCTAACCGCCACTATACATTTATTATAAAATTAGTAATATGTAGTTTATTTTTTAGATGAAATATAGACTATTCACAGTACCTGCTCCTCCCACAGTTTACTTCCTTAGTTTTAGACATATCATGTATACAGCGGTCCCACCCGCTGTTTACGTCTCTTCAATGCGCGCTCCCGTTTTCACTTCACATTGCGCATGCGTGAAATGCTGTTTCCGCTTTCAATCAACCATAGTATTCATTGAATCAATACATTCAATGAATACTATCGTTGTGAAGAGAAGGAAACGATCTGCTAACCCAGCACCTAATAGCGCAAAAAATAAAAATACAATACAGATCGATTGTAAGTGTTTATTGAAACAGAACTTTTTAATTTAATTATGTTTTGCCTGCTAACTAATATTTTATTATTCAAACAGTATTGATTTTCAAAATAAGCTGTAATTTGAGAATACGGAGCCCTGTTACTGATGTACTTACCGAGCGGTACAGTAATTCAGAAATGACAGGGCTCCGTAAAGTAAAACTACTGCGCATGCGCAAAATGTGCACGAGCGTTAAAGGAAATCGCCGGTGAACATGATAACAACGCAGGCGCAGAAAGGAGTAGTGACGTCAGCGTAAGCGGGTGGGTCCCCCTGTGGTTAGAGCCTTGATTGGTAATAAAGACGTCAATCAGACTGACACTAAGTAGGTGCGTGTGCCGGGTGGAGGATCAAAATAATGGGAGCCAACGAACAAAATAAAAAAACAAGGTATATAACAAAAACATTGTAAATCGATGAATGAAACTGGTATTTATTTTTAATAGACATTAAGGGTAACGTTAGTGAGGATGAGCACTTTACATTCACTTTAAGCTCCATGGGGGAGCAACAGGTTTAAACACAGGCTTAATTCTAACCAAAGCCTGACAAAAAGCTTGAACGTCTGGAACTTCTGCCAGACGCTTGTGCAAAAGAATAGACAGAGCAGAAATCTGTCCCTTTAAAGAACTAGCTGATAATCCTTTTTCCAAACCCTCTTGGAGAAAGGACAATATCCTAGGAATCCTAACCTTACTCCATGAGTAATTCTTGGATTCACACCAATAAAGGTATTTACGCCATATCTTATGGTAGATTTTCCTGGTGACAGGCTTTCGTGCCTGTATAAGGGTATCAATGACTGACTCTGAGAAGCCACGCTTTGATAAAATCAAGCGTTCAATCTCCATGCAGTCAGTCTCAGAGAAATTAGATTCGGATGATTGAAAGGACCTTGTAGTAGAAGGTATTGTCTCAGAGCCAGGGTCCATGGTGGAAAGGATGACATGTCCACTAGGTCTGCATACCAGGTCCTGCGTGGCCACGCAGGCGCTATCAAGATCACCGATGCTCTCTCCTGTTTGATTTTGGCAATCAGTCGAGGGAGCAGAGGAAACGGTGGAAACACATAAGCCAGGTTGAAGAACCAAGGCGCTGCTAGAGCATCTATCAGTGCCGCTTCTGGGTCCCTGGACCTGGATCCGTAACAAGGAAGCTTGGCGTTCTGGCGAGACGCCATGAGATCCAGTTCTGGTTTGCCCCAACGATGAACCAATTGAGCAAACACCTCCGGATGGAGTTCCCACTCCCCCGGATGAAAAGTCTGACGACTTAGAAAATCCGCCTCCCAGTTCTCTACACCTGGGATATGGATTGCTGATAGGTGACAAGAGTGAGTCTCTGCCCAGCGAATTATCTTGGAGACTTCTAACATCGCTAGGGAACTCCTGGTTCCCCCTTGATGGCTGATGTAAGCCACATTCGTGATGTTGTCCGACTGAAATCTGATGAACCTCAGGATTGCTAACTGAGGCCAAGCTAGAAGAGCATTGAATATTGCTCTTAACTCCAGAATATTTATTGGGAGGAGTTTCTCCTCATGAGTCCACGATCCCTGAGCCTTCAGGGAATTCCAGACTGCACCCCAACCTAGAAGGCTGGCATCTGTTGTTACAATTGTCCAATCTGGCCTGCGAAAGGTCATACCTTTGGACAGATGGACCCGAGATAGCCACCAGAGAAGAGAATCTCTGGTCTCTTGATCCAGATTTAGCAGAGGGGACAAATCTGTGTAATCCCCATTCCACTGACTGAGCATGCATAGTTGCAGCGGTCTGAGATGTAGGCGCGCAAATGGCACTATGTCCATCGCCGCTACCATCAAGCCGATTACTTCCATGCACTGAGCCACCGAAGGGCGCGAATAGAATGAAGAACATGGCAAGATTTTAGAAGCTTTGATAACCTGGATTCTGTCAGGTAAATCTTCATTTTTACAGAATCTATCAGAGTCCCTAGGAAGGAGACTCTTGTGAGTGGGGATAGAGAACTCTTTTCCTCGTTCACCTTCCACCCATGTGACCTGAGAAATGCCAGAACTATGTCCGTATGTGACTTGGCAATCTGAAAGCTTGACGCCTGTATCAGGATGTCGTCCAGATAAGGGGCCACTGATATACCTCGCGGTCTTAGGACCGCCAGAAGCGATCCCAGAACCTTTGTAAAGATTCTTGGAGCTGTAGCTAACCCGAAGGGAAGAGCCACAAATTGGTAATGCCTGTCCAGAAAGGCAAACCTTAGGAACCGATGATGATCTTTGTGAATCGGTATGTGAAGGTAAGCATCCTTCAAATCCACTGTGGTCATGTACTGACCCTCCTGGATCATAGGTAGGATGGTCCGAATAGTTTCCATTTTGAACGATGGAACTCTGAGGAATTTGTTTAAGATCTTTAGATCCAAAATGGGTCTGAAGGTTCCCTCTTTTTTGGGAACCACAAACAGATTTGAATAAAAACCCTGTCCCTGTTCCGACTGTGGAACTGGACAAATCACTCCCATAACTAGGAGGTCTTGCACACAGCGTAAGAATGCCTCTTTCTTTATCTGGTTTACAGATAATCTCGAAAGGTGAAATCTCCCTTGAGGAGGGGAAGCTTTGAAGTCCAGAAGATATCCCTGAGATATGATCTCCAACGCCCAGGGATCCTGAACATCTCTTGCCCACGCCTGGGCGAAGAGAGAAAGTCTGCCCCCTACTAGATCCGTTACCGGATAGGGGGCCGTACCTTCATGCTGTCTTAGAGGCAGCAGCAGGCTTTCTGGCCTGCTTGCCCTTGTTCCAGGACTGGTTAGGTTTCCAGCCCGGCTTGGATTGAGCAAAAGTTCCCTCTTGTCTTGTAGCAGAGGAAGTTGATGCTGCACCTGCCTTGAAATTTAGAATAGGGTCTGCCCCTTGAAGGGAATGTTAAGCAATTTAGACTTTGAAGTCACGTCAGCTGACCAAGATTTAAGCCATAGCGCCCTACGCGCCTGGATGGCGAATCCAGAATTCTTAGCCGTTAGTTTAGTCAAATGAACAATGGCGTCAGAAACAAAAGAATTAGCTAGCTTAAGTGTTCTAAGCTTGTCAAGTATTTCAGTCAATGGAGTAGCTGTCTGAAAGGCCTCTTCCAGAGACTCAAACCAGAACGCCGCAGCAGCAGTGACAGGCGCAATGCATGCAAGGGGCTGCAGGATAAAACCTTGTTGAATAAACATTTTCTTAAGGTAACCTAATTTTTTATCCATTGGATCTGAAAAAGCACAACTGTCCTCGACAGGGATAGTGGTACGCTTTGCTAAAGTAGAAACTGCTCCCTCCACCTTAGGGACCATCTGCCATAAGTGGCAGACGGTGGTGGCGTCTATTGGAAACATTTTTTTAAAAATAGGAGGGGGGGAAAACGGCACACCGGGTCTATCCCACTCCTTATTAATGATTTCTGTAAACCTTTTAGGTATTGGAAAAACATCAGTACACACCGGCACTGCATAGTATTTATCCAGTCTACACAATTTCTCTGGTACTGCAATTGTGTCACAGTCATTCAGAGCAGCTAACACTTCCCCAAGCAATACACGGAGGTTCTCAAGCTTAAATTTAAAAGTAGAAATATCTGAATCAGGTTTCCCCGAATCAGAAATGTCACCACAGACTGAAGCTCTCCTTCCTCAGCTTCTGCATATTGTGACGCAGTATCAGACTTGGGCCTTAAGGCATCTGCACGCTCTGTACTACGTCTAACCCCAGAGCTATCGCGCTTTCCTCTAAATTCAGGCAGTCTGGCTAATACCGCTGACAGGGTATTATCCATGATTGCTGCCATGTCCTGCAAAGTAATCGCTATGGGCGTCTTTGATGTACTTGGCGCCATTTTAGCGTGAGTCCCTTGAGCGGGAGTCGAAGGATCTGACACGTGGGGAGAGTTAGTCGGCATAACTTCCCCCTCGCCAGAAACCTCTAGTGATAAATTTTTTAAAGATAAAAGCTGATCTTTATTGTTTAAAGTGAAAATCAATACATTTAGTACACATTCTCATATGGGGTTCCACCATGGCTTTTAAACATAATGAACAAGTAGTTTCCTCTATGTCAGACATGTTTATACAGACTAGCAATGAGACTAGCAAGCTTGGAAAACACTTTACATCAAGTTAAACAAGCAATATAAAAAACTTTACTGTGCCTTTAAGGGAAACAAATTTTGCTAAAATTTGAAATAACAGTGAAAAAAGGCAGTTAAACTAACAAAATTTTTACAGTGTATGTAACAAGTTAGCAGAGCATTGCACCCACTTGCAAATGGATGATTAACCCCTTAATACAAAAAACGGATTAACAAATTGAAAAAAACGTTTTTTAAACAGTCACAACAACTGCCACAGCTCCACTGTGGCTTTACTTTCCTCAATATATGACTTTTGAAGCCTTTTGAGCCCTTCAGAGATGTCCTAAAGCATGCAGGGGACTGCTGAGGGAAGCTGAATGTCTCTGTCTGTAATTTTAACTGTGCAAAAAAAGCGCTAAAATAGGCCCCTCCCACTCATATTACAACAGTGGAAAGCCTCAGGAAACTGTTTCTAGGCAAAAATCAAGCCAGCCATGTGGAAAAAACTAGGCCCCAATAAGTTTTATCACCAAAGCATATATAAAAACGATTAAACATGCCAGCAAACGTTTTATATTGCACATTAATCAGAGTATATACCTCTGATAGCAAGCCTGATACTAGTCGCTATTAAATCACTGTATTTAGGCTTAACTTACATTAATCCGGTATCAGCAGCTTTTTTCTAGCAAATTCCATCCCTACAAAAACCTAAACTGCACATACCTTATTGCAGGATAACCTGCACGCCATTCCCCCTCTGAAGTTACCTCACTCCTCAGACATATGTGAGAACAGCAGTGGATCTTAGTTACTTCTGCTAAGAAAAACGCAGGCAGATTCTTCTTCTAAATGCTGCCTGAGATAAAATAGTACAACTCCGGTACCATTTAAAAACAATAAACTTTTGATTGAAGAGTTTGCAAGAGAATGACTGGATATGGCAGTTAGGGGAGGAGCTATATAGCAGCTCTGCTGTGGGTGATCCTCTTGCAACTTCCTGTTGGGAAGGAGAATATCCCACAAGTAATGGATGATCCGTGGACTGGATACACCTTACAAGAGAAACAGCATTTAAACGCTTACTAGTCTTAATGCAAGAGGACTAGCTTCCTCAATATCCAAAGTAAGTAACACTTCTTTTAACAAAGAACGAATATACTCTATTTTAAACAAATAGATTTGTCAGTGTCAATATCTGAGGAAGGATCTTGTGAATCAGATAGATCCTCATCAGAGGAGGATAAATCATTATGTCGCCGGTCATTTGAAATTTCTTCAACTTTATGAGAAGTTTTTAAAGACCTTTTACGTTTATTAGAAGGCGGAAATGCAGACAAAGCCTTCTGAATAGAATCAGTAACAAATTCTTTAAAATTCATAGGTATATCATGTACATTAGAAGTTGAAGGAACTGCAACTGGCAATGCACTATTACTGATGGATACATTCTCTGCGTGTAAAAGTTTATCATGACAACTATTACAAATGACATTCCGAGATATAATTTCCACAATCTTACAACAAATGCACCTAGCTTTGGTAGAACCGATGTCAGGCAGCAACGTTCCAACAGATACTTCTGAGGCAGGATCAGATTGAGACCTCTTGCAAAATGTAAAAGAAAAAACAACATATAAAGCAAAATGATCGATTTCCTTATATGGCAGTTTCAGGAATGGGAAAAAAATGCAAACAGCATAGCCCTCTAACATAGAGAAAGGCAAGAGGCAAAAAGCAATGTGGTATAAAACTACTGAAAAATTTGGCACCAAGTATGACGCCCAACGTGAGAGAACATTTTTTTGGCGCCAACAACATCCGGAAATGACACACTTGCGTTACTAACGACGCAACCGTGTGTAAGACTCCCGCGTCAACTACGACGCCGGAAGTGACGAACTAGCGTCAAGGAACGTACTTTTCGCGCCAAAAAAATTCTCGTGCCAAGAATGACACAAAGTCTAGCATTTGGCGCACCCGCGGGCCTAATGCTGCCCGCAATTTGAAAGTAAAAAGTAGTCAATTTGAAAAAAGACTAAACCCCAGGTAAAAAAAAAATATTTCTTAATATGCTTAATTTCCCAAATATGAAACTGACAGTCTGCACAAGGAAATACATGAACCTGACTCATGGCAAATATAAGTACAATACATATATTTAGAACTTTATATAAATGCATAAAGTGCCAGACCATAGCTGGGGTGTCTTAAGTAATAAAAAACATACTTACCAAAAAGACACCCATCCACATATAGCAGATAGCCAGACTAGTACTGAAACAGTTATCAGTAGAGGTAATGGTATATGAGAGTATATTGTCGATCTTAAAAGGGAGGTAGGAGATGAATCTCTACGATCGATAACAGAGAACCTATGAAATAGACCCCCGTTAGGGAAATCATTGCATTCAATAGGTGATACTCCCTTCACATCCCTCTGACATTCGCTGTACTCTGAGAGGAATCGGGCTTCAAAATGCTGAGAAGCGCATATCAACATAGAAATCTTAGCACAAACTTACTTCACCACCTACATAGGAGGCAAAGTTTGTAAAACTGAATTGTGGGTGTGGTGAGGGGTGTATTTATAGGCATTTTGAGGTTTGGGAAACTTTGCCCCTCCTGGTAGGATTGTATATCCCATACGTCACTAGCTCATGGACTCTTGCCAATTACATGAAAGAAATAGTTACTATCTAATAAAGTCATCCAAGAATGTGGTGTCACATTTTAAACATTAAAGTACAAAAAGAGCACTACACAAGCTTTGAACTTTAATTATGTTTTATTCATATAGTTAACAACGCTAGCTTATTTACCTCTTGCTTGACACAAAGAAAAAAAAATAGAAATTCTGTATCTGCTCTTCAGAAGGGAAAGTTTTTATATTTATATATATTTATATATATATATATATTGATATATACACAATCTATGAAGTAAGAAATCAAATCCCATACAGAACAAAGAAAATAATTACAATGAAGGGGGGAAAGTGCTTCACTGACCAGGTTGCTACACAGCCATGTAAAAGATTGTTCTTCTTTCTTTTACTTTTTGCCAGAAGACTACAGAATGTTGCTCATCATATGACAAAAAGTGAGTTTGTTGTCACACATTACTATAAGCTTCTACATTCTCCAGTGGAGAAAATAGACTGCCTAGCTTTTCCCTGAAAATAAACATGGCGCGTTCTCTAGTTTTAACATGTATATACTCCTCAATATATCTGCATTTGTGCGTACAACTGTATTCAGCTTCAGCACACTGGTAAAATGTAGCGGATATGTTGCAACGTGAGGAATTTAGAAACATACAATACTAATTCATTACACACCATATTTGTTTTCAAGGTGAGAGAAACACAAACATTTCCCTAAATGTCCATGGAAAACATCTGGGATTCCACCTTAGAAAAGATTTAAAATGAACTCTCTGTTTACAATTACTATATATTGTCTGGTCATTTACAACCCCCTCTATAGTTACCCACTAAATTCTTAAGAGGGTGATTTAATGGTAATCCAGCTGCCCTGCAGTAGAGAAAGCGACATTACCCCAAGTCAATAATCCTATCACTACCAACCCAACATAGTTGCCTCCAGGGGGCAGCCTTGTGCAATTACACTAAGTGCACTCGAGTGGGGAAGAAATAAAAATAAATATCTGTACAAAAATAATGGAATAAGTGCAAAACTATTTTTCCCCAATTCGTACCCCCAGATTGTTTTAGTTTCAATCCTCTGTTTAGATTCTATTATCGGCATGCCATTAAATATAGGTGTTTAGAGAGGGGCAAAGGAAACCTTGTTATATACAGCTTGCTCACAATTCTTGGATTGTTTAGACACCTGAAAGTCTTAACTGCACAGGGACATTTTTAAATGATAGTCTCAAAATATTAAACTTTTTACCCTAGTGGGTATGACCTAGTTTGGATATAAACTAAATGCCCCATGAACAGAATGATTAAAAAAAAGTGTTTTGCTACCCATTTCAGCATTAAAGGGATACTGTACTATAAAATTTGTTTTCCGTTAATGTGCTCCAAATGACTTGTTATACTTACTGTATTAAATGTTAAATATTATTGAAAATTGCTCTTATTTGAAACAGCAGTTTGTTTTTTGCTCATTGAAACCATTACCTGCCCATAACAATGGGCTGAACCTGCAAGTAAAGCAGACCTGCTAATGTTATCTGTGTTAAATATTGAAATGCTAATTATAGCTGGGGTGACACAACAAGTTATATCTGATACAATATCTCTCTCCCTCATATCTCACACCAGGAGATCAGTGCTATTTGTCTCCTGTTTACATACCTTTGCTACAGAGAAAATGTTTGTTGTTACTCATATTTTCAGTATAAGTAAGGATACAAGACAAAGTAACCATGTCAGATAACAAAATAAATATAAAGGATATGCTTGCAAATTATAAAAATACACACAGCAGGTAAAATGGACCAGTGGAACACATTAAAGGGGAGAAAATGTTAGCGTACAATGACTCTTTAAAGTAGTTACACTTTGGAGAAATGCAGCTTTTGTGCCTTTATTGGTGGCACGGGAGGTAATTTGGTTTTTAGGGTATGATTCAATAACCAATAATCCCATCATCTGCATAATAAGTGCCACTAGCAAGGAGCAGGCAACTCCCATGTAATACATCAAATCAGTGACTCTTCCAACTGAGAGCAGTACTATAAAAGGAGAAGTAAACAGAATCCCCCAAATAGCTGCAAAATGGCACCATCTCCTGGCAAAAAAAAGTATTTCCAAGCAGCTACATTGGAAAATTAACCTACATATCTAAACACTTAGACCCAAGTTAACTACATTATCAGGCCTTTAGGCACCTATGAAGATGGAAGTATTTAGGTGTAATAATCTTACTATAGAATAAAAATGGGATGGATCAGCAGATCTAAAGGTTGTTCACCTGTTCTGGTTAGGCGCGTTCAGGGCAGTTGTATGCAAGGATGCCGTGGTTCTGCTTGTCTAGGTCTCAGAAAGACACACAAGACCACAAGTCTATGATAACAGAATCCAGCAAACCAACCATACATACCCTGCAACCGCATAATCGCTGCTTTACATCTGCTTCTTCAAAATTGGATCAAATGCTGTCTTAATGGGAGATCCTTGAAATGACCCTGCATTTTATAGGGAAGAAACCTGAAACGCCCTACTATAGTAAGAATGACGCTGCTGTTAATTTTACTGCGTGACACTTACATGTACAGCTATGAGATACAGCCCACCCCGCTAATTGTTGCATAAAGGAGTTTAAATCCATTGACCACCTGGGAGTGACTGCTGCACCTTCTGGCATTGAACGGGATGAAGATTTAAGCACTCTTTTTGAAGTCATTTGCAGGCTTTTGGAGAAGTGATGCCTGCCACAGCAATGGCTCATCTGCAGCAAACGAAGATAGCAAGCTGCAGGATTCCTGCCCCACACCAATCCCAAACACTGCTTCTACAAACACAAGGAAATGGGAAAAATAAAGTATGTAAGGTGGAGAAAGCCAACAGGACAGTTAAGGAAAATTAAGAACCCTCTTCATAGAATCCCATCTTCAAAATGTTCCAATAATTGCCAGGCTTCTTCCTGGATATGAAAACACTGGCTACTCGCCATCTTTGTTTCTTTCAGAAGGAAGTTTTGCCTAGTTTGAAGAGGCTGCAATAGGATTTTCCAGTTCCATGCTAGGGTGCAAACTGCAGTAACACGACTTGCAGACTCGGCTTGGCTCAAACAACTGCTGGCTGGGAACAGGCACCTTCTGGTTACAGCAACTGGAGCAGAACACATTCCCACAATTCCTTTACCAGAAACAGAAAAGAAGGCAATTAACATAGTTTATTGTGTTATGATCAGTATTAATAAAGTGCTCTGTTTAGATTAACCCCAGAAAACAAACTGTCTTATAAGAGTATACTCATCAACCAACCAAGACACACTGAACAAGTTCATAAAATGTGTCTACTGATATTGACAACACAGTCAAATTACATTATAACTCTCTAGGAAGCATGGCCCCATAATCATTGTGTGATGTTTTTGCTAATTAGAGTGAGCATTAATGGGTCTTGGCTGGGCAAAAGTCAGGGCTAGATATTGTTAGGTTGAATCTAGACAGACACCCAGCAATGACAATGATAAAAATAAGCTATATGAATGCTCGTATTTATAGAATGGAGCTCCTGGTTTCTGTAGCATCATGCTAATGCAATGAAAACAGAAATTGGTACTATGCTCTTAGATCTAAATGGATACAGGAAATTCACTGTCCTAGTCAGGGTTAACAATATGATACATGTATATACGTTACCAGGGCAAAAGAAGAAGCCTAAAAAATGTCTCATCACCAAAGCTGCCTTTTTTTCAATGTAATACATTTACTTCTAAAAAATTGCAAAGTTCTGCTTTGAGATCATTTCCCCCACCTATAACCTATTCTCTTAGCAGTTCTGATACTTGCCCTCTACACCTCACAATGTAGCTGTATGAAATGAGAAGAGTGTCATTGTATGTAAATCAAGGTGAATTTTATAAATGTTTCTGCAACAATGGAAGCCCATACAAGATTCAACAATGGCAAAGACATTGTTTTAAAGAATTATTGTATATTTAATACTTTAAAAGAGTGTTTGTTTTCATGAGGTGAATCTCCCTTTTTGAAAGCTCCATTGCTCTCTGCATACTTGCTGCATAGACATTAGTCTTTACTATACAAATCACACAATGTTTCCCAGACACATTTAGCAATGAGCACATCCAGTACATACATATGTGCACATGCACCATTTCATAAAAGCAGAGGTTAAAGGGACACTAAATATCTGCTGCTGCTGGTAGGCTACTATTTTACTGGGAAGACAGTATTTGTGTTATCTTCCCAATACAGCTGGTTCTTCAAATGACAGTATTTTGAAGTTACAGCAAAGAAACAGAAAGCATATAGAAAATGTGTAATGCAGTAACACACTAACATGCCATGGTGCACATCAAGGAGCCATGCAGTCAGTCATGCATCAACTAAAAGTAAAAAGCAAGAAAAAGATGGGAAGCCCCTTCCTATCTATGATAATTTAGTGAAAAGCTTGAAGTAATGAAATGAATTGATTTCATGCTGAACAAGGCATTTCACAAAGGCACAAGCAACAAGGTGCCTCCAAATCTGATACTTGAACGTGACATCAACAAAATATTGTTTTGTTATTAATTATTAAATATTGTAATGTTAATAATCATTATGCAACCATGAAAACACGCTTATATGGGGTAAACAGGTGCGTATCTTATGTAGGACTATTTAAGTCTTGTGGAATCCCTGCACTCAAGAACAGTGTATACAGTTTCAACGTGGTCATATTGCTTAGCTAAGGGATCACTGTTAACCAACAGCATGACTTTTCCCCAGATTACTTTGGAATTTTGGCCATTCAATCACGCAAGAGCAAAAGGTTATAATGCTCAAAATATTGTAGAACAATTATAGACTGGGATTAAGTAATTGCCACAAAACCATTAAATGGAGAGGAGAAGACAGAGTTTTTATAAGCAAGGGCTGCAACAACTAATCGGTAAGATTGATCATAAAAATAGTTGTCAAAGAATCTCATTATCAATTAGGTGGTCAGCGATTAGTTGGTCAGTTGCACAGCACCAGCTGCTTCAATCAGATGAACTCCTGCACATGGTATTGTGCAAACATTTTTATTTATTTTTTTTCTATCCGATTAATCGGATGATTAATGTCCGATTAATCGGATAGAAAAAAAAGATTAAAAAAATAAATAAATTCAATTTTTTTTTGCACAATCTTAGTTGCAGTAGATCATCAGATTAAAGCAGCTGGTGCTGTGCAACTGACCAACTAATCGCTGACCACCTAATTGATAATGAGATTTGCTGACCACTATTTTTATGATCAAACTTACCGATTAGTTGTTGCAGCCCTAAAGTTAAGTGTAAGATAATGGTAGTCCTACAAAATATTTTAGTTTCTTCTGAAGGAAAAACTAAAACTAAGATGTAGTCTGCTCCAACTGATAGTTTTAAATTTTATAACAATATAATAGAAGATAATATAACCAAAACCAACATTACTTGTAAAATGGCATTGATTATAATATAGCTAAATAAAAATTAAGGGTGTAATATGAATATGTGGAGGGATATTAAGAAATATCTAGAAAGGAAATTGGTTAAAGGGATATATTTATGGCATTGCATTGTAGATAAATAGACCTAATACAGTAGATTTATATTATAATCTGTTATCTTCAGTTAAACATGTACATTTCTTTATAAAGGGGAAAAAAGCAAAAAGGTAATATAAGTTCTGGTTATTAAAATACACATTTTGTGCAAACGGGTAGACTATAATATGCCACTGTCCCTGAAAGAAAAAAATAAATAAAATATAATATACTAATCAGAGGAAAGACACATACATAAAAAATGTACAGTTGCAAGAAAACATTTGTGAACCCTTTGGAATTACCTGGATTTATGTATTTATTACTCATAAAACGTGGTCTGATCTTCATTTAATCAATTTTAGACAAATACAACCTGACTAAACTAATGCACAAACAGTTGTACTTCTCACACTTTTATATTGACAACATATGAGTATTTCTTCAAACTGCTGGCTGTGAAAGTAAGTGAACCCATTAATTAAATAACTTATAGATGCTCTTAACAGCAACAACCTCCACTAAATGTTTCCTGTAGATGTTCCTCAACATTGAGGGTGAATTTTGGATCATTCCTCTCTACAAATCTGTTTCACACCTGATGAACACCCAAGGTCTTCAGCAATGCTTTTATAACCATTTTCAGTTTCATGAATCACTATACTGAGTCTTCTAAAGCCCTGTAAAAGTTGTTGAACAACAGATTTGTCAGTAACAAGGCTTTAAGTGCCTTTATTTAAAGGGACAGTCTAGTCCTAAATAAACTTTCATGATTCAGATAAAGAATGTAACTTTAAACAATTTTCAAAATTACTTTTATCACCAATTTTGCTTTGTTCTCTTGGTATTCTTAGTTGAAAGCTAAACCTAGGAGGTTCATATGCCCATTTCTAAGCCCTTGAAGGCCGCCTCTTCTCTCAGAGCATTTTAAAAGTTTTTTCACCACTAGAGGGTGTTAGTTCAAGTGTGTCATATACATAACACTGTGCTCACGCACATGGAGTTCCAGGCAGCCAGCTCTGATTGGCTAAAATGGATGTCTGTCAAACGAACTGAAATAAGGGGGCAGTTTGCAGAGGCTTAGATTCAAGGTAATCACAGAGGTAAAAACAAAATGTATGCTTACCTGATAAATTTCTCTTTCCGGACATGGAGAGTCCACAACTTCATTCCAATTACTAGTGGGATATTCAACTCCTGGCCAGCAGGAGGAGGCAAAGAGCACCCCAGCAAAGTTGTTAAGTGCAACTTCCCTTACCCATAATCCCCAGTCCTTCAGGTGAAGGAAAATTGAAAAAGAAGAAACAAAAGGGTAAAAAGGTGCCTGAGGTTTACTTAAAAAAACTGCCAAAATATAATGAAAAAAAGAGAGCGGGTCGTGGACTCTCCATGTCCAGAAAGAAAGAAATTTATCAGGTTAGCATAAATTTTGTTTTCTTTCCTATGACATGGAGAGTCCACAACGTCATTCTAATTACTAGTGGGAACCAATACCCAAGCTAGAGGACACGGAATGAACAGGGAGGGAGGGACAAGACAGGCAGACCTAAACAGAAGGCACCACCGCTTGAAGAACCTATTTTGCAAATAGCCCTCAGTCGAGGCAAAAGTATCAAATTTGTAAATTTTGGAAAAAGTATGCAAAGTGAACCCTGTTGCCTCCTTGCAAACCTGTTCCACAGAAGCTTCGTTTTTGAAATCCCAAGATGAGGAAACAGCCCTAGTGCAAAGAGCTGTAATTCTCTCAGGAGGCTGCTGTCTAGCAGTCTCATAAGCAATACAAATAATACTCCTTAACCAGAGGGAAAGAGTAGTAGAAGTGGCCTTCTGACCCTTACGTTTTCCAGAGAAAACAACAAACAGGGCAGAAGTTGCCGAAAATCATAGCAGCTTGTAGGTAAAATTTTAGAGCACACACACAACATCTAAGTTATGCAAAAGACTTTCCTTATGAGAAGAAGGATTAGAACAAAAGGAAAGAACAACAAATTCCTGATTAATGCTTCAATCCAACACCACACCTTAGGGAGAAAATAAAATTTATGCTTACCTGATAAATTTCTTTCTTTCCGGACATGGAGAGTCCACAACGTCATTCCAATTACTAGTGGGATAGTCACTCCTGGCCAGCAGGAGGAGGCAAAGAGCATCCCAACAAAGCTGTTAAGTGTAACTTCCCTTACCCATAACCGACAGCTGAAGGGAAATGGAAAAAGATAAACACAAAGGTGTAGAGGGTTCCTGAGGTTTAGCAAAAAAAAAAAAAAAAAAATACTGTCTAATCTGAAGGGTGGGGTCGTGGACTCTCCATGTCCGGAAAGAAAGAAATTTATCAGGTAAGCATACATTTTATTTTCTTTCCTAAGACATGGAGAGTCCACAACGTCATTACAATTACTAGTGGAAACCAATACCCAAGCTAGAGGACACATAATGAACAAGACAGGTAGACCTAAATAGAAGAACCTTTCTCCCAAAAGGACCATGTTGCCGCCTTGCAAATCTGTTCCACAGAGGATTCATTTTTGAAAGCCCAAAAAGAGGAGACAGCCCTAGTGGAATGAGCCGTAATTCTCTCAGGAGGCTGCTGACCAGCTGTCTCATAAGCAAAACGAATCATACTTTTCAACCAGAGGAAAAGAGAAGTGGCCTTCTGACCTTTACGCTTTCCTGAGAAACAAACAGGGCAGAAGACTGGCGAAATTCGTTAGTAGCCTGTAGGTAGAATTTGAGAGCATGCACAACATCCAAGTTATGCAACAGACGTTCCTTATGAGGAGGAGGATTAGGACAGAGAGAAGGAACAACAATTTTTTTTTTTTTAAATATAAATTTTTATTTAGTTTCAAAAGTAGAAGTAACAATAGGGGACACGCAATGGGGGACACCCCTGCTCCAATAGACACAAACATATGGAACAGACACACAGGTCCGATTAAAGTTATTGTCAAAACATTGATAAGTCAGGTAACCCTTCCTTAGTGATGGAAAGAGACTTTAAACCAACTCCCCCAAGGTCAAGCTAACACATAAAAGTTCAGACTGTCGTATAAATAGAAGACATCAGATTGACTCACATTTTTCTATTTCAAAGAAGCCAATATAGATCTGACCGTTGGGGAACTCACACATCTATAATACAAAAAGGGAAGAATGGGTAAAATCGGGGAGTTTGTGGTGAAAATAGTTCACCTAAATTGAACCCTGATGTGGGCTCTGAATGTGTGTGGAGGGGGGAGCTAGGGCATATAAATTAAGTTTAGTCCTCCCAAAGCCAGCACAAGGTATATGTAAGATAGAGGCTCTGAGAAAAAAACATAATTTATGCTTACCTGATAAATTCCTTTCTCCTGTAGTGTGGTCAGTCCACGGGTCATCATTACTTCTGGGATATTAACTCCTCCCAAACAGGAAGTGCAAGAGGATCACCCAGCAGAGCTGCTATATAGCTCCTCCCCTCTACGTCACATCCAGTCATTCGACCGAGAACCAACGAGAAAGGAGAAGCCAAAGGGTGCAGTGGTGACTGGAGTATAATTTAAAAATTTAGACCTGCCATAAAAACAGGGCGGGCCGTGGACTGACCATACTACAGGAGAAAGGAATTTATCAGGTAAGCATAAATTATGTTTTCTCCTGTTAAGTGTGGTCAGTCCACGGGTCATCATTACTTCTGGGATACCAATACCAAAGCTAAAGTACACGGATGACGGGAGGGACAGGCAGGCTCTTTATACGGAAGGAACCACTGCCTGAAGAACCTTTCTCCCAAAAACAGCCTCCGAAGAAGCAAAAGTGTCAAATTTGTAAAATTTGGAAAAAGTATGAAGAGAAGACCAAGTTGCAGCCTTGCAAATCTGTTCAACAGAAGCCTCATTCTTAAAGGTCCAAGTGGAAGCCACAGCTCTAGTAGAATGAGCTGTAATTCTTTCAGGAGGCTGCTGTCCAGCAGTCTCATAAGCTAAACGTATTATGCTACGAAGCCAAAAAGAGAGAGAGGTAGCAGAAGCTTTTTGACCTCTCCTCTGACCAGAATAAACGACAAACAGGGAAGACGTTTGTCGAAAATCCTTAGTTGCCTGTAGATAAAATTTCAGGGCACGGACTACATCTAGATTGTGTAGAAGACGTTCCTTCTTCGAAGAAGGATTAGGACACAAAGATGGAACAACAATCTCTTGATTGATATTCCTGTTAGTGACCACCTTAGGTAAGAACCCAGGTTTAGTACGCAAAACTACCTTGTCTGAATGAAAAATCAGATAAGGAGAATCACAATGTAAGGCAGATAACTCAGAGACTCTTCGAGCCGAAGAAATAGCCATTAAAAACAGAACTTTCCAAGATAACAATTTGATATCAATGGAATGAAGGGGTTCAAACGGAACACCCTGTAAAACATTAAGAACTAAGTTCAAACTCCATGGTGGAGCAACAGTTTTAAACACAGGCTTAATCCTGGCCAAAGCCTGACAAAAAGCCTGAACGTCTGGAACCTCTGACAGACGTTTGTGTAAAAGAATGGACAGAGCTGAAATCTGTCCCTTTAAGGAACTAGCGGATAAACCCTTTTCTAAACCTTCTTGTAGAAAAGACAATATCCTAGGAATCCTAACCTTACTCCATGAGTAACTTTTGGATTCGCACCAATATAAGTATTTACGCCATATTTTATGGTAAATCTTTCTGGTAACAGGCTTCCTAGCCTGTATTAAGGTATCAATTACTGACTCAGAAAAACCACGTTTTGATAAAATCAAGCGTTCAATTTCCAAGCAGTCAGCTTCAGAGAAATTAGATTTTGATGTTTGAAGGGACCCTGGATCAGAAGGTCCTGTCTCAGAGGCAGAGACCAGGGTGGACAGGATGACATGTCCACTAGATCTGCATACCAAGTCCTGCGTGGCCACGCAGGCGCTATTAGAATCACCGATGCTCTCTCCTGTTTGATTCTGGCAATCAATCGAGGAAGCAACGGGAAGGGTGGAAACACATAAGCCATCCCCAAGGTCCAAGGTGCTGTCAAGGCATCTATCAGGACCGCACCCGGATCCCTGGATCTGGACCCGAAACAAGGAAGCTTGGCGTTCTGTCGAGACGCCATGAGATCTATCTCTGGTTTGCCCCAACGTCGAAGTATTTGGGCAAAGACCTCCGGATGAAGTTCCCACTCCCCCGGATGAAAAGTCTGACGACTTAGGAAATCCGCCTCCCAGTTCTCCACTCCCGGGATGTGGATTGCTGACAGGTGGCAAGAGTGAGACTCTGCCCAGCGAATTATCTTTGATACTTCCATCATCGCTAGGGAGCTTCTTGTCCCTCCTTGATGGTTGATGTAAGCTACAGTCGTGATGTTGTCCGACTGAAACCTGATGAACCCCCGAGTTGTTAACTGGGGCTAAGCCAGAAGGGCATTGAGAACTGCTCTCAATTCCAGAATGTTTATTGGCAGGAGACTCTCCTCCTGAGTCCATGATCCCTGAGCCTTCAGAGAATTCCAGACAGCGCCCCAGCCTAGTAGGCTGGCGTCTGTTACAATTGTCCAATCTGGCCTGCTGAATGGCATCCCCCTGGACAGATGTGGCCGAGAAAGCCACCATAGAAGAGAATTTCTGGTCTCTTGATCCAGATTCAGAGTAGGGGACAATCTGAGTAATCCCCATTCCACTGACTTAGCATGCACAATTGCAGCAGTCTGAGATGTAGGCGTGCAAAGGGTACTATGTCCATTGCCGCTACCATTAAGCCGATCACCTCCATGCATTGAGCCACTGACGGGTGTTGAATGGAATGAAGGACACGGCATGCATTTTGAAGCTTTGTTAACCTGTCTTCTGTCAGGTAGATCTTCATTTCTACAGAATCTATAAGAGTCCCTAAGAAGGGAACTCTTGTGAGTGGAAAGAGAGAACTCTTCTTTTCGTTCACCTTCCATCCATGCGACCTTAGAAATGCCAGTACTAACTCTGTATGAGACTTGGCAGTTTGAAAGCTTGAAGCTTGTATCAGAATGTCGTCTAGGTACGGAGCTACCGAAATTCCTCGCGGTCTTAGTACCGCCAGAAGAGCACCCAGAACCTTTGTGAAGATTCTTGGAGCCGTAGCCAATCCGAATGGAAGAGCTACAAACTGGTAATGCCTGTCTAGGAAGGCAAACCTTAGATACCGGTAATGATCCTTGTGAATCGGTATGTGAAGGTAAGCATCCTTTAAATCCACTGTGGTCATGTACTGACCCTTTTGGATCATGGGTAGGATTGTCCGAATAGTTTCCATTTTGAACGATGGAACTCTTAGGAATTTGTTTAGGATCTTTAAATCCAAGATTGGCCTGAAGGTTCCCTCTTTTTTGGGAACCACAAACAGATTTGAGTAAAACCCCTGTCCATGTTCCGACCGCGGAACCGGATGGATCACTCCCATTAGTAAAAGATCTTGTACACAGCGTAGAAACGCCTCTTTCTTTATTTGGTTTGTTGACAACCTTGACAGATGAAATCTCCCTTTTGGGGGAGAGGATTTGAAGTCCAGAAGATATCCCTGAGATATGATCTCTAACGCCCAGGGATCCTGGACATCTCTTGCCCAAGCCTGGGCGAAGAGAGAAAGTCTGCCCCCCACTAGATCCGTTCCCGGATTGGGGGCCCTCGATTCATGCTGTCTTAGGGGCAGCAGCAGGTTTTCTGGCCTGCTTGCCCTTCTTCCAGGACTGGTTAGGTCTCCAGCCTTGTCTGTAGCGAGCAACAGCTCCTTCCTGTTTTGGAGCAGAGGAAGTTGATGCTGCTCCTGCCTTGAAATTACGAAAGGAACGAAAATTAGACTGTCTAGCCTTAGGTTTGGCTCTGTCTTGAGGCAGGGCATGGCCTTTACCTCCTGTAAAGTCAGCGATAATTTCTTTCAAACCGGGCCCGAATAAGGTCTGCCCTTTGAAAGGTATGTTAAGTAATTTAGATTTAGAAGTAACGTCAGCTGACCAGGATTTTAGCCACAGTGCTCTGCGTGCCTGAATGGCGAATCCGGAATTCTTAGCCGTAAGTTTTGTTAAATGTACTACGGCATCTGAAACAAATGAATTAGCTAGCTTAAGTGTTTTAAGCTTGCTTGAAATCTCATCTATAGTTATTGAGTCAAGAGTCTCTTCCAGGGACTCGGACCAAAAAGCGGCCGCGGCCGAGACAGACGCAATACATGCAAGGGGTTGCAATATAAAACCTTGTTGAACAAACATTTTCTTAAGGTAACCCTCTAATTTTTTATCCATTGGATCTGAAAAGGCACAGCTATCCTCCACCGGGATAGTGGTACGCTTAGCTAGAGTAGAAACCGCTCCCTCCACCTTAGGGACCGTCTGCCATAAGTCCCGTGTGGTGGCGTCTATTGGAAACATTTTTCTAAACACAGGAGGGGGGAAAAGGGTACACCGGGCCTATCCCACTCCTTAGAAATTATCTCTGTAAGCCTCTTAGGTATAGGAAATACGTCAGTACTCGCCGGTACCGCATAGTATCTGTCCAGCCTACATAACTTCTCTGGGATTGCAACGGTGTTACAATCATTCAGAGCTGCTAATACCTCCCCTAACAGTACACGGAGGTTTTCGAGTTTAAACTTAAAATTAGAAATGTCTGAATCCATTCTATTGGGATCAGAACCGTCACCTGCAGATTGAAGCTCTCCGTCCTCATATTCTGCATACTGTGACACAGTATCAGACATGGCCCTATTATTAACAGCGCACTCTGTTCTCACCCCAGAGTGATCACGCTTACCTCTAAGTTCTGGTAATTTAGACAAAACTTCAGTCATAACATTAGCCATATCCTGTAATGTGATTTGTAATGGCCGCCCTGATGTACTCGGCGCTACAATATCACGCACCTCCCGAGCGGGAGATGCAGGTACTGACACGTGAGGCGAGTTAGTCGGCATAACTCTCCCCTCGTTGTTTGGTGAATGATGTTCAATTTGTACAGATTGACTTTTATTTAAAGTAGCATCAATGCAATTAGTACATAAATTTCTATTGGGCTCCACTTTGGCTTTAGCACATATAGCACAGAGATATTCCTCTGAGTCAGACATGTTTAACACACTAGCAATTAAACTAGCAACTTGGAAATACTTTTCAAAGCAATTTACAAATAATATGAAAAACGTACTGTGCCTTTAAGAAGCACAGAAAAAAAGTTATGACAGTTGAGTAATAATAAACCGTAGAAACTATATCATCAAATTCTTTCCGGTAAAACACAATTTAGCAAAGGATTGCCCCCATTAGCAATGGATAACTAACCCTGAATAGCAGAAAAAATGTACAGAATATAAACGTTTTTTTATCACAGTCAAAGCACAATCTCACAGGTCTGCTGTGAGTGATTACCTCCCTCAAACTAACTTTTGAAGACCCCTGAGCTCTGTAGAGACGAACCGGATCATGCAGGGAAGAAAACAGACTTGTGACTGAATTTTCTGATGCGTAGCAAAAGCGCCAAAATAGGCCCCTCCCCCTCACACACAACAGTGAGGGAGATCAGTAAACTGTCTTAAATTAAATAAAACGACCGCCAAGTGGAAAAAAACAGTGCCCAAAACAATTTTTCACCCAGTACCTCAGATAATTAAACGATTTTAACATGCCAGCAAAAACGTTTAACATCAAATAAATGAAATGTCATTAGAAAGCCTGTTGCTAGTCATTCCCACTGCAAGTTAGGCTAAAGTCTTATGCATACAGTATTATCCCAGTGAAGTGCCATTCCCCAGAATACTGAAGTGTAAATATACATACATGACAGCCTGATACCAGTTGCTACTACTGCATTTAAGGCTGAGTTTACATTATATCGGTATGGCAGTATTTTCTCAGTCAATTCCATTCTCAGAAAATAATATGCTGCTTACATACCTCTTTGCAGGTTAACCTGCCCGCTGTCTCCTGATCTGAAGTTTACCTCACTCCTCAGATGGCCGAGAACAGCAAAATGATCTTAACTACGCCGGTTAAAATCATACAAAAACTCAGGTAGATTCTTCTTCAAATTCTACCTGAGAAGGAACAACACACTCCGGTGCTGTTTTAAAATAACAAACTTTTGATTGAAGGTATAAAACTAAGTATAATCACCACAGTCCTCTCACACATCCTATCTATTAGTTGGGTGCAAGAGAATGACTGGGTGTGACGTAGAGGGGAGGAGCTATATAGCAGCTCTGCTGGGTGATCCTCTTGCACTTCCTGTTGGGGAGGAGTTAATATCCCAGAAGTAATGATGACCCGTGGACTGACCACACTTAACAGGAGAAAACTATTATACTTCAGGAAGAAATTATACTCCCCCCCCAGAGTCTGATGACATGCAGAGGTGATGGTAGTGTATTAAATGAAAAACCCTATATATAACCTTGGATTAATTAATAAATATAATATTAAGGCAGCATGGTTCAAGCGATACAATAAATGACAGCCTTGGCTCTTATGCAGTATATCCAGATGTAAAGTTAATTAGAGCATAAATAAGTAAAAAATTGCTAAATTGGGCGTAATGCACTATGGGTATTATATTTAATTTAATGTGTTATAGCCGGGCACCTCTCACACTGTGCTAGCGTCTTTGAGATACAGGCATCGACTTTGGTAGAAGGTTAGTCCCTAAATACTAAAAATGATAATAGAATGTCTGCAATAACATCTGTGCCACTATTTCTTTTGAGCACATCTCTTTGGGGGTCCCCCTCAAACCCCTTCATGATCCATAAATACAGAGGTGACACTATATATATCAAGCATGATAGCTTATTCCTAACCTTCAGAAATGCCATGTCGCTAAAACAACAGGTTTTACCCATTATGGCCTGCGGTCAATATGGATATCTGTATCTTGGCATTATGGACAAAAATGCAGCTTGCTGTAATACGATAACATTTAAAATATAAAGAACAAAACTATTCTAGAGGATTAAGCAGTAAATATCTCTAGTCTGGGTTTAAAATGGGTAAAGAAAGGACATATATTTATATATTAAGTAGAGTATATGAGGAGGAAAACCTTTTTTTTTTTTTTTTTTTTTATATATTTTTTTAATTTTAAATAAAGATGCATGAACAATACAATCAACCATTTCCCCCCCCCCCCCCCCAAGTTATTGTACATGGGTGGGATACATAGATTGCATAAGACAGCATATTGTATGAAAATTAGAGTTATTAGTCCAGAATGCTTGTCTCAAGATGGCGGTCCATCTTGCAGGGAATGGTATCACAATACACCAAACAGATCAAATGATACATTGCTTGACATGACTAGTTTCGCCATATCTATTTATACTAGTAGCTCTATAACAGCTGCATTTGGATAGTAACAAGAGTAAATACATATATACATACATGGGGGCAGGGCAGAGCTAACAGGCTTCCCGCTCCCACTCCCTTTAGGGATCAGTCTAAGGTTCTCTTGCTAGGGGGAGGAGTTGTCAGTGTAGGTTGTAAGACAGGAAAAACGAGGTAAGCAAAGGTAAGAGAAGGGGGAGGAGAAAGTGAGGGGGGGGCAGAGAGGGAAGGGGGGTTCATTAGTATTGGTAGAGGGGGAGGGGGAAAAGGGTAAACCAGAGTCTTCCAGGAGCCCCCCCAGGGGCACGGCGGGGTCTCCTGGTAGGAGCATGCAGCAAACAATAGCACAAGGCCCAACCGTTCCATCACTAGTCACCCCCAGTTCTTAATGTTTACGTTGTGACAGATATGTCTCCCATGGTTCCCAGATAAGGCTATAGGCCACTGACTGGTTCCTCATTCTGTAGACATAGTCTTCCATTGATTTGACATAGGCCAGATAATCTACCACCCCTTGCCATCTCGGAGGGAGCACTTTTTTCAAATTTCTAGCTATCAACATTTTAACTGAGGTGAGCAGGTATAGGAGTAGGTATCTCCTGTGGGTAGGAACCTTCTGTAATCCCAAATGCAGGAGAGCTAAACCAGGATTGGAAACCTCTGGCAGCTCCAATTCAGCACACACATTATTCAGCTAAGTCCAAAGCGGCTTAAGTTTGGAGCAAGACCACCATGTATGCAGCGGGGTACCCATCTCACCACACTCTCTCCAGCAAGCGGGAGGGTGGTCAGGATAGAGGGCTTGCAGTTTGGTCGGGACAAGATGCCACCTAGAAATCCCTTTAAAATACAGTTCGTACATCGTAGTACAGTGTAGTGCAGCTTTAGTGTTTGCTATGGCTTTAGACCATTTTGCCTCTGTGTATGCAACTTTTAGTTACGTTTCCCAGGCGATCATATGTCTCGTTATTGTGAGTCCCGGGCCTCCCAAGAGACATCTATAGTGTGTCGTGAGAGGTTTGTACAGCTGAAGACCAGTTTTCAATCTGGTCTCCCAGGTTGTGGGATTTCTACGTTTTTCCGCGAAAAAAACCCAAACTTTCATCAATGATCTGAGCCTCAAGAGTTCGAACTCCAAGTGGAATGGGAGGTCAAATGTAGTCACCATATCTTGGTGGGATAAAAAACGATCTCCCAGGAAGAAATCTCCCACTGAGGAGATCTCCGTTTGTTTCCATACATTTATCCTCACATTGGGCAGGCCCTGTAGCAGAGGAATTATAGGATGTATAGGGGAGGGGGGAGGAGCTATCAATACATTGTGTCACAATTTGTACCACACCTTCTGGCATCCTCTGACCAGTTGATTAGAAATGGTGAATTGGGAAGTTAGATGCGAGGAAAACCACAGTAGGTCAGAAAGGTCCATATACGCCGGGAGAGACACTTGTTCCAGCTCTCTCCATCTTGTGGGCGGGAGATCTTGTCCCCATGCTGAGACGTGAGAAACCATGGTGGCCTCATAATACTTACTAATGTTAGGGTGGCTGAGGCCCCCTAGCTCTAGAGGGGACTGCAGTATGGCAGCCGCAACTCTAGGTCTCTAATTGTTCCAGACATAGTTGTTAAATAAAGCTTGGAAGCTCCACAGCAACCTCGCTGGGACTGATAACGGAATACATCTCATAAGATACGTCAATTTAGGGGGGGCGGAGCCAGCCGCGCAACTGAACAGACGCACACTATCTCAGCTCCGGCTTCAAACTGTTAAATTTCATGATTTTAAGTGCATAAAGATGTTTGAATTATAGCAGGACTGCAACTACAATTTCTAGCAGATCAAATGGAGAACTCTAACACTAAGGAAGTGGTTTAGATTGAGCAGAACTGGATCTCATCCCGCTCTACAGACAGTCGTGGGGAGCATGGATGAGCGGCCATTTTTATACTTCAGTGGCGCCGCAACTAAAGTTTGATGATCGCTAATGTTAGATGGCATCAGATGAAGACACTTGACACATATGGAGTCAACTCATTTCCTCCGAGCTCTGGAGGGGCTCTTGCGAGATCATTTCCACAAAATGGAGAAGCATATGACTGAGGCATTTAGCTTAAGCCCAAGACCCGTTTCGCTAGCCCTTTTAAAGCCAAGTGCTGACGACGGAGATTCTTTTGCTGATCACACATGCCACACTGACTGCAAGAAACCCAAGCCCATTCAGGGCGCAATAACAGAGGGCTTACAGGCAGACTCCCAGTTAACATCGTACGCTCAGCTCAAAGGAAACCTAAGAGGCCCAAACTCGACCGATGCAGGCTGGCTAAACAAGAAGGACTATACAGAGAACCTCAACTACGGCCTGGGAAAACAAACATTTATTAAAGCCCTTGATACGCTAGCCGGGAGGAGACATAGATACGACCAGACTCATACTACATTATGGTATCTGTTTGCCGCACAGCTGAAGGCAACATTTAATACACCCACTACTTCATTGGAACCGCATTTGTCACTGTCGCCCGCCCAGAAACCCAGCTACCAGTGGGACCCAGGAGGAACATTTCGCGGAGTTTCGCCTTTTCCTCCGACACTGGGAACTCTCTATTTTGGGTGGCGGCAGAAGGAAGACCGAAGGGATTTATTTCATGCAATGTTTTACAAGTATAGCGCGTTTCCTTGGACATTAGAACCGGCGTAGGTTAGTCTGGCCAACGATCCAGCGTTTACAGTGAGGGAAAACTTCTGCAGTGCTGTGACATTCTATATTTTTGAACTATGCAAATCTCCCCTTTCCTGTGACTGAGGAGCAAACCTTTCCCTACTACTATATCGGTCTTTTAGACCGTTATCTATGTGCTCTCCATGTTAATCAGGGGTAATATAAAAGTATGTATGCTTATCAGCTATCACAAACCAAATATGCGTAGTCTCCCAAGCAGGATGATAATCGCAAGGCATAGGTTTGTTCTCCCAGATCATGCCCTATTTCTAGCTTAATTTTGCTTATGTATTACATTTCTGCTAACTAGAACATGAGGCTCTAATTCCCATATATCTGAGCGCATATTATGTTATACTGTAGTAATATATATAGGAGTGAAACTACTGTTAGACTTGTATAGATACTCCTGTCATACTTGTACTTTTACTACGGTTGATGCCCTTGTTTGTTATATACTATTGTTGTTATTATTTATTTGGAGTTGAGTTACTTGTACATAGATATGTTACTAGTTAGACAGAACAAGCATGCTTTTACTATCAGTGCACACTTTGGACCATATTTCTAGCGTGTCTATCTGCCCCCTCACATTTAAATTTGTGACCTATGTCAAGTGGCGTGCCCCCAGCGGCCGGGGAGGCACGTCTATATAACCTATTTGCTTTTCTATTTGCAGAAACGCATATATAGGAAGTCGCATTATACCATGACTTTGATGTGGGGTTTGATATATATTCATCTAAGTCACTCAGAGTGTGTCGCTTGCTCTATCCCCAATTAGAGGTCCCATATTATTGTAGGGACAGTCTCCCATGGTTAAGTAGTTAAGTGTGTTTTTTACTGCAAAGATCCCTCTCTGACCCCAAAAACTGACCCCCAAAAAGTTTTGTTTATGGAGCATTCTAGCCTGCACCACATGTTTTCTCAGTTCCATTATACGCAGAGCCATGTCTTTATTCTTTCTGGTTACCTACAAATATTTTAATAATGTAAATTCTAAGTCCATATTACTTACTATACCTACAGGCCCTCCTCCCCTCCCTTCTCACATACTGAATTATCTAATCCTTAAAGAGTGTGTAGATTGTTCTCACATCAATCCAAGCAACAGGTTCCAGCTAGCATCCTAAGGAACAGCCCTTCATTGTTAGGAGCGTTTTATATTATAAAGACTCCACCCTGGCTCTTATACTCCACTTTTGCTTATACGCATAGTTCACATACTTTTGACAATTCACCATATACCAATCTGAACAGATCGCATAAGCCGTCTATATAGCACATCTAATGACAAAACAGTGAGTTTATCATAGTCGTAGGTGTTCAGTTTAGGTATTTCACGAAGTACACTGTTCTCCTATTATGAGGCATAGTGTGTAAATTTATAACCTGCTCGGGAAGGCATAGGCACACTGCGACGCATAGCTCCATTGTGTGCTGCAGGCTGGACCTGTATCACAACTCCTGCCAATGATCTTAGTTCATGCCATACCTTGATTGAGCTCCATAAACTATGCCATCTCTGCGGGTTTGGAATATTTTTAATTTTCCCCTGTTAACCAATATCCTCATGAGATTATACATAGGACTATACTGCCCCATGACACTGCAGCCTGTCTACTTAATATCTACTGCCTATCACATTTGTTTAACTACCTCTTTTCCTACCCATAATGAACCTTTTAGTTCCTAAGCTACATGTCCTTCTTACTACTCATTTACTACCTCCTCCCCCCTCCCCCCTTCTCTATGATAAACCTCCTATTCTAGGAGGGTTAACTACACGGCTTATCTTTTCTATGCCGTACCTCAACTATATAACCCTTGCAATCCAATATAAAGTCGACCTTGTTTTTCGTACTTAATATCACTGGATTGCTCGGATATCTTGCGCAACATATTTACATATTCTACCATATAATCTACACCGCAATAAGATATTGTCTATTTTGCTATTATGTTAACTACTTATTATCAACCTACTTTAAGTCTACAGATCCTACCATGACCACTCCAATGGCTATTTTTTAGTCTGTGAAAAACAAAGAAAAAGAGGTTCCAGTTTCTGTTTTTGTTTTCTTCTCTCTATAGTATTATTTGTATGGATAACCTTATCTTTCTATCTTTGCAAAAGTTGACAATTTGAAATGTACAATTTATGTTTGTGGCAAGGATATGATGTATCATATAAGTTGTATTGTTTTCGCACAACCTCAATAAAAATATTATTTACAAAAAAAAAAAAAAAAAGATACGTCAATTTAGGGAGAACCATCATTTTTAGGGCAGCAATCCTACCCATCCAGGAAATCTCATCATACTTTTTGGATTTCAGGGTTCTGTCTACCTTCTTCAAGAGAGTGTGGTAGTTCTCCTGAAGAACAATGTCCCTACTATGAGATAGTAATACTCTGAGATGTCGTATCCCCTTAGTGGGCCAATTAAAAAGATTGTTTTCTTGGAAAATCTTATTCTTAACCACTTTCTAATCACTGTGATGTGAGAAAACAAGGATTAATAAACAGTGTCATATAGTAATATATACTCTACCCCATCTTCATTTATAGGTTAACTGAAGTACATTTTATAGATGAAAGGACTTTGCTTTTTTGTTTGAATTCAGAGCCAGACATAATAACAACTGACTGCATGTTCCCAGAGATACATCCACATAGTAAATAGATTGCTAGTATAACATCTGACCCACAAGAAATGTAAAACACCTAACATTCAACCCGGCTACCAAATGTATTGCACATTATACAGATGTTAAAAACAAACGGGTATTGGTGAAGTTTATACATAGCCAACATAAATAACCCAGTTCCAGGGAATTGCCATAGCCGGCCTAGATAAATAACAAAACATGCAGTGCCCACAAAAAAGTAACCCTTTATGCAAGCTAGTAAAAACCTCTGATAACACTAGGACTACTGCTTCCCCTTCCCCTAAATGGGATACTGTCAGCCTGAGTTAACACAGTCTCTGCAGAAAAACATAATTTATGTAAGAACTTACCTGATAAATTCATTTCATATTAGCAAGAGTCCATGAGCTAGTGACGTATGGGATATACATTCCTACCAGGAGGGGCAAAGTTTCCCAAACCTCAAAATGCCTATAAATACACCCCTCACCACACCCACAATTCAGTTTAACGAATAGCCAAGAAGTGGAGTGATAAGAAAGGAGCGAAAGCATCAAAAATAAGGAATTGGAATAATTGTGCTTTATACAAAAAAATCATAACCACCACAAAAAAGGGTGGGCCTCATGGACTCTTGCTAATATGAAAGAAATGAATTTATCAGGTAAATGCTTACATAAATTATGTTGTCTTTCATGTAATTAGCAAGAGTCCATGAGCTAGTGACGTATGGGATAGCAGATACCCAAGATGTGGAACTTCCACGCAAGAGTCACTAGAGAGGGAGGGATAAAATAAAGACAGCCAATTCCGCTGAAAAAAATAATCCACAACCCAAATAAAAAAGTTTTAATCTTAAAATAAAAAAAACTACCAAAAACTGCTTCAGAAGAAGAGAAAACATCAAAATGGTAGAATTTAGTAAAAGTATGCAAAGAAGACCAAGATGCTGCTTTGCAAATCTGATCAACAGAAGCTTCATTCCTAAAAGCCCAGGAAGTAGAAACTGACCTAGTAGAATGAGCTGTAATCCTTTGAGGCGGGGACTTACCCGACTCTACATAAGCATGATGAATCAAAGACTTTAACCAAGATGCCAATGGAATGGCAGAAGCCTTCTGACCTTTCCTGGAACCAGAAAAGATAACAAATAGACTAGAAGTCTTTCTGAAACCTTTAGTAGCTTCAACATAATATTTCAAAGCTCTTACTACATCCAAAGAATGTAAAGATCTCTCCAGAGAATTCTTAGGATTAGGACACAATGAAGGGACAACAATTTCTCTACTAATGTTGTTAGAATTCACAACCTTAGGCAAAAATTGAAATAAAGTCCGCAACACCGCCTTATCCTGATGAAAAATCAGAAAAGGAGATTCACAAGAAAGAGCAGATAACTCAGAAACTCTTCTAGCAGAAGAGATGGCCAAAAGGAACAAAACTTTCCAAGAAAGTAATATAATATCCAGAGAATGCATAAATTCAAACGGAGGAGCCTGTAAAGCCCTCAGAACCAAATTAAGACTCCAAGGAGGAGAGACTGACTTAATGACAGGCTTGATACGAACCAAAGCCTGTACAAAACAATGAATATCAGGAAGATTAGCAATCTTTCTGTGAAAAAGAACAGAAAGAGCAGAGATTTGACCTTTCAAGGAGCTTGCAGACAAACCCTTATCCAAACCATCCTGAAGAAACTGTAAAATTCTAGGAATCCTAAAAGAATGCCAAGAGAATTTATGAGAAGAACACCAAGAAATGTAAGTCTTCCAGACTCGGTAATAATTCTTCCTAGACACAGATTTACGAGCCTGTAACATAGTATTAATCACTGAGTCAGAGAAACCTCTATGACTAAAAATCAAGCGTTCAATCTCCATACCTTCAAATTTAATGATTTGAGATCCTGATGGAAAAAAGGGCCTTGAGATAGAAGGTGTGGTCTTAACGGAAGTGTCCAAGGTTGGCAACTGGCCATCCGAACCAGATCCGCATACCAAAACCTGTGAGGTCATGTTGGAGCCACCAGCAGTACAAACGAACAATCCATTAGAATTTTGGAAATCACTTTTGGAAGAAGAACTAGAGGCGGAAAGATATAAGCAGGATGATAATTCCAAGGAAGCGACAACGCGTCCACTGCTTCCGCCTGAGGATCCCTGGATCTGGACAGATACCTGGGAAGTTTCTTGTTTAGATGAGAGGCCATCAGATCTATTTCTGGAAGTCCCCAGATTTGAACAATCTGAAGAAATACCTCTGGGTGAAGAGACCATTCGCCCGGATGTGACGTCTGGTGACTGAGATAATCCGCTTCCCAATTGTCTATACCTGGGATGTGAACCGCAGAAATTAGACAGGAGCTGGATTCCGCCCATACAAGTATCCGGGATACTTCTTTCATAGCCTGAGGACTGAGTCCCACCTTGATGATTGACATATGCCACAGTTGTGACATTGTCTGTCTGAAAACAAATAAACTATTCTCTCTTCAGAAGAGGCCAGAACTGAAGTGCTCTGAAAATTGCACAGAGTTCCAAAATGTTGATTGGTAATCTCGCCTCCTGAGATTCCCAAACCCCCTGCGCTGTCAGAGATCCCCATACAGCTCCCAAACCTGAAAGACTCGCATCTGTTGAGATCACAGTCCAGGTTGGACGAACAAAAGAGGCCCCTTGAATTAAACGATGGTGATTCAACCACCAAGTCAGAGAAGATCGAACATTGGGATTTAAGGATATTAATTGTGATATCTTTGTATAATCCCTGCACCACTGGTTCAGCATACAAAGCTGGAGAGGTCTAATGTGAAAACGAGCAAAAGGGATCGCGTCCGATGCAGCAGTCATGAGACCTAGAATTTCCATGCATAAAGCTACCGAAGGGAACGATTGAGACTGAAGGTTTCGACAAGCTGAAACCAATTTCAGACGTCTCTTTTCTGTTAGAGACAAAGTCATGAACACTGAATCTATTTGTCTGAGGAATCAAGGAACTCTTTGGTAAATTGATCCTCCAACCATGTCTTTGAAGAAACAACACAAGTTGATTCGTATGAGATTCTGCAGAATGTAAAGACTGAGCAAGTACCAAGATATCGTCCAAATAAGGAAATACCGCAATACCCTGTTCTATGATTACAGAGAGAAGGGCACCCAAAACCTTTGAAAAGATCATTGGAGCTGTTGCTAGGCCAAATGGAAGAGCAACAAACTGGTAATGCTTGTCTAGAAAAGAGAATCTCAGGAACTGATAGTGATCTGGATGAATTGGAATATGAAGATATGCATCCTGTAAGTCTATTGTAGACATATAATGCCCTCGCTGAACAAAAGGCAGAATAGTCCTTATAGTCACCATTTATTCAGTTTCCCAAAACTCTAATCTATCAGATGGCAAAGGGTACAATTTCTTAAACCTTGGAGAAGGAGTAAATGAAGTACCCAGACTATTCCATTCCCTAGAAATTACTTCTGAAATAGCATCAGGAACTGGAAAAACTTCTGGAATAACTACATGAGGTTTAAAAACTGAATTTAAACGCATAGTAGATTTAGTATCAAGAGGACTAGACTCCTCCATATCTAATGCAATCAACACTTCTTTAAGTAAAGAACGAATAAACTCCATCTTAAACAAATAGGAAGATTTATCAGTGTCAATATCTAAGGCAGAATCTTCTGAACCAGATAGATCCTCATCAGAAACAGATAAGTCAGAATGATGGCGGTCACTTAAAAATTCATCTGAAATATGAGAAGTTTTAAAAGACCTTTTACGTTTACTGGAAGGAGGAATAACAGACAGAGCCTTCCTAATAGAATTAGAAACAAATTCTTTTACATTAACAGGAACATCCTGAACTTTAGATGTTGAAGGAAAAACAACAGGTAAAGGATTATTACTAATGGAGACACTATCTGCGTTAGAAAGTTTATCATGACAACTAACACAAACTACAGCTGGAGGAACAGTTACCAAAAGTTTACAACAAATGCACTTAGCTTTGGTAGAACCAGCATCAGGCAGCGTCTTTCAGAAGTAGATTCTGATCCAGGGTCAGGTTGTGACATCTTGCAATATGTAATAGAAAAAACAACATATAAAGCAAAATTATCAAATTCCTTAAATGACAGTTTCAGGAATGGGAAATAATGCAAAATAAACAAGCCTCTAGCAACCAGAAGCAACCAAACAGTGAGACTTAAATAATGTGAAAAAAAGTGGCGCCAAGTATGACGCCCACATTTTTTGGCGCCAAGTATAACGCCCACATTATTTGGCGCCAAGTATGACGCCACATCCTTTGGTGCTGAAAATGACGCCCACATTATTTGGCGCAATAAACCATCTGTGAAACCCATGCGTCAAAAAAATGATGCAACCATACGCAAACTTCCGGGGTCAACTATGGCGCCGGAAATGACAAAATTTTGCACCAAAAAAGTTCGCACCAAGAATGACGCAATAAATTGAAGCATTTTCTGCCCCCGCGTGCCCGCAGGCAAAAAAGTCAATTGAAAATTTTTAAGGTAAGAAAAAATATTTATTCATATGCATTATCCCAAAATAATGAAAACTGACAGTCTGAAAAAACAGAATTTATGTTTACCTGATAAATTACTTTCTCCAACGGTGTGTCCGGTCCACGGCGTCATCCTTACTTGTGGGATATTCTCTTCCCCAACAGGAAATGGCAAAGAGCCCAGCAAAGCTGGTCACATGATCCCTCCTAGGCTCCGCCTACCCCAGTCATTCGACCGACGTTAAGGAGGAATATTTGCATAGGAGAAACCATATGATACCGTGGTGACTGTAGTTAAAGAAAATAAATTATCAGACCTGATTAAAAAACCAGGGCGGGCCGTGGACCGGACACACCGTTGGAGAAAGTAATTTATCAGGTAAACTTAAATTCTGTTTTCTCCAACATAGGTGTGTCCGGTCCACGGCGTCATCCTTACTTGTGGGAACCAATACCAAAGCTTTAGGACACGGATGATGGGAGGGAGCAAATCAGGTCACCTAGATGGAAGGCACCACGGCTTGCAAAACCTTTCTCCCAAAAATAGCCTCAGAAGAAGCAAAAGTATCAAACTTGTAAAATTTGGTAAAAGTGTGCAGTGAAGACCAAGTCGCTGCCCTACATATCTGATCAACAGAAGCCTCGTTCTTGAAGGCCCATGTGGAAGCCACAGCCCTAGTGGAATGAGCTGTGATTCTTTCGGGAGGCTGCCGTCCGGCAGTCTCGTAAGCCAATCTGATGATGCTTTTAATCCAAAAAGAGAGAGAGGTAGAAGTTGCTTTTTGACCTCTCCTTTTACCTGAATAAACAACAAACAAGGAAGATGTTTGTCTAAAATCCTTTGTAGCATCTAAATAGAATTTTAGAGCGCGAACAACATCCAAATTGTGCAACAAACGTTCCTTCTTTGAAACTGGTTTCGGACACAGAGAAGGTACGATAATCTCCTGGTTAATGTTCTTGTTAGAAACAACTTTTGGAAGAAAACCAGGTTTAGTACGTAAAACCACCTTATCTGCATGGAACACCAGATAAGGAGGAGAACACTGCAGAGCAGATAATTCTGAAACTCTTCTAGCAGAAGAAATTGCAACCAAAAACAAAACTTTCCAAGATAATAACTTAATATCAACGGAATGCAAGGCTTCAAACGGAACCCCCTGAAGAACTGAAAGAACTAAGTTGAGACTCCAAGGAGGAGTCAAAGGTTTGTAAACAGGCTTGATTCTAACCAGAGCCTGAACAAAGGCTTGAACATCTGGCACAGCTGCCAGCTTTTTGTGAAGTAACACAGACAAGGCAGAAATCTGTCCCTTCAAGGAACTTGCAGATAATCCTTTTTCCAATCCTTCTTGAAGGAAGGATAGAATCTTAGGAATCTTAACCTTGTCCCAAGGGAATCCTTTAGATTCACACCAACAGATATATTTTTTCCAAATTTTGTGGTAAATTTTTCTAGTTACAGGCTTTCTGGCCTGAACAAGAGTATCAATAACAGAATCTGAGAACCCTCGCTTCGATAAAATCAAGCGTTCAATCTCCAAGCAGTCAGCTGGAGTGAGACCAGATTCGGATGTTCGAACGGACCTTGAACAAGAAGGTCTCGTCTCAAAGGTAGCTTCCATGGTGGAGCCGATGACATATTCACCAGATCTGCATACCAAGTCCTGCGTGGCCACGCAGGAGCTATCAAGATCACCGACGCCCTCTCCTGACTGATCCTGGCTACCAGCCTGGGGATGAGAGGAAACGGCGGGAATACATAAGCTAGTTTGAAGGTCCAAGGTGCTACTAGTGCATCTACTAGAGTCGCCTTGGGATCCCTGGATCTGGACCCGTAGCAAGGAACTTTGAAGTTCTGACCAGAGGCCATCAGATCCATGTCTGGAATGCCCCACAGTTGAGTGATTTGGGCAAAGATTTCCGGATGGAGTTCCCACTCCCCCGGATGCAATGTCTGACGACTCAGAAAATCCGCTTCCCAATTTTCCACTCCTGGGATGTGGATTGCAGACAGGTGGCAGGAGTGAGTCTCCGCCCATTGAATGATTTTGGTCACTTCTTCCATCGCCAGGGAACTCCTTGTTCCCCCCTGATGGTTGATGTACGCAACAGTCGTCATGTTGTCTGATTGAAACCGTATGAACTTGGCCCTCGCTAGCTGAGGCCAAGCCTTGAGAGCATTGAATATCGCTCTCAGTTCCAGAATATTTATCGGTAGAAGAGATTCTTCCCGAGACCAAAGACCCTGAGCTTTCAGGGATCCCCAGACCGCGCCCCAGCCCATCAGACTGGCGTCGGTCGTGACAATGACCCACTCTGGTCTGCGGAAGGTCATCCCTTGTGACAGGTTGTCCAGGGACAGCCACCAACGGAGTGAGTCTCTGGTCCTCTGATTTACTTGTATCTTCGGAGACAAGTCTGTATAGTCCCCATTCCACTGACTGAGCATGCACAGTTGTAATGGTCTTAGATGAATGCGCGCAAAAGGAACTATGTCCATTGCCGCTACCATCAAACCTATCACTTCCATGCACTGCGCTATGGAAGGAAGAGGAACGGAATGAAGTATCCGACAAGAGTCTAGAAGTTTTGTTTTTCTGGCCTCTGTCAGAAAAATCCTCATTTCTAAGGAGTCTATTATTGTTCCCAAGAAGGGAACCCTTGTTGACGGCGATAGAGAACTCTTTTCCACGTTCACTTTCCATCCGTGAGATCTGAGAAAGGCCAGGACGATGTCCGTGTGAGCCTTTGCTTGAGGAAGGGACGATGCTTGAATCAGAATGTCGTCCAAGTAAGGTACTACAGCAATGCCCCTTGGTCTTAGCACCGCTAGAAGGGACCCTAGTACCTTTGTGAAAATCCTTGGAGCAGTGGCTAATCCGAAAGGAAGCGCCACGAACTGGTAATGCTTGTCCAGGAATGCGAACCTTAGGAACCGATGATGTTCCTTGTGGATAGGAATATGTAGATACGCATCCTTTAAATCCACCGTGGTCATGAATTGACCTTCCTGGATGGAAGGAAGAATTGTTCGAATGGTTTCCATTTTGAACGATGGAACCTTGAGAAACTTGTTTAAGATCTTGAGATCTAAGATTGGTCTGAACGTTCCCTCTTTTTTGGGAACTATGAACAGATTGGAGTAGAACCCCATCCCTTGTTCTCCTAATGGAACAGGATGAATCACTCCCATTTTTAACAGGTCTTCTACACAAAGTAAGAATGCCTGTCTTTTTATGTGGTCTGAAGACAACTGAGACCTGTGGAACCTCCCCCTTGGGGGAAGCCCCTTGAATTCCAGAAGATAACCTTGGGAGACTATTTCTAGTGCCCAAGGATCCAGAACATCTCTTGCCCAAGCCTGAGCGAAGAGAGAGAGTCTGCCCCCCACCAGATCCGGTCCCGGATCGGGGGCCAACATTTCATGCTGTCTTGGTAGCAGTGGCAGGTTTCTTGGCCTGCTTTCCCTTGTTCCAGCCTTGCATTGGTCTCCAAGCTTGCTTGGCTTGAGAAGTATTACCCTCTTGCTTAGAGGACGTAGCACTTTGGGCTGGTCCGTTTCTACGAAAGGGACGAAAATTAGGTTTATTTTTGGCCTTGAAAGGCCGATCCTGAGGAAGGGCGTGGCCCTTACCCCCAGTGATATCAGAGATAATCTCTTTCAAGTCAGGGCCAAACAGCGTTTTCCCCTTGAAAGGAATGTTAAGTAGTTTGTTCTTGGAAGACGCATCAGCTGACCAAGATTTCAACCAAAGCGCCCTGCGCGCCACAATAGCAAACCCAGAATTCTTAGCCGCTAACCTAGCCAATTGCAAAGTGGCGTCTAGGGTGAAAGAATTAGCCAATTTGAGAGCACTGATTCTGTCCATAATCTCCTCATAAGGAGGAGAATCACTATCGACCGCCTTTACCAGCTCATCGAACCAGAAACACGCGGCTGTAGCGACAGGGACAATGCATGAAATTGGTTGTAGAAGGTAACCCTGCTGAACAAACATTTTTTTAAGTAAACCTTCTAATTTTTTATCCATAGGATCTTTGAAAGCACAACTATCTTCTATGGGTATAGTGGTGCGTTTGTTTAAAGTGGAAACCGCTCCCTCGACCTTGGGGACTGTCTGCCATAAGTCCTTTCTGGGGTCGACCATAGGAAACAATTTTTTAAATATGGGGGGAGGGACGAAAGGTATACCGGGCCTTTCCCATTCTTTATTTACAATGTCCGCCACCCGCTTGGGTATAGGAAAAGCTTCTGGGAGCCCCGGGACCTCTAGGAACTTGTCCATTTTACATAGTTTCTCTGGGATGACCAAATTGTCACAATCATCCAGAGTGGATAATACCTCCTTAAGCAGAGCGCGGAGATGTACCAACTTAAATTTAAATGTAATCACATCAGGTTCAGCTTGTTGAGAAATTTTCCCTGAATCTGAAATTTCTCCCTCAGACAAAACCTCCCTGGCCCCATCAGACTGGTGTAGGGGCCTTTCAGAACCATTATCATCAGCGTCGTCATGCTCTTCAGTATCTAAAACAGAGCAGTCGCGCTTACGCTGATAAGTGGGCATTTTGGCTAAAATGTTTTTGATAGAATTATCCATTACAGCTGTTAATTGTTGCATAGTAAGGAGTATTGGCGCGCTAGATGTACTAGGGGCCTCCTGAGTGGGCAAGACTCGTGTAGACGAAGGAGGGAATGATGCAGTACCATGCTTACTCCCCTCACTTGAGGAATCATCTTGGGCATCATTGTCATTGTCACATAAATCACATTTATTTAAATGAGAAGGAACTCTGGCTTCCCCACATTCAGAACACAGTCTATCTGGTAGTTCAGACATGTTAAACAGGCATAAACTTGATAACAAAGTACAAAAAACGTTTTAAAATAAAACCGTTACTGTCACTTTAAATTTTAAACTGAACACACTTTATTACTGCAATTGCGAAAAAATATGAAGGAATTGTTCAAAATTCACCAAAATTTCACCACAGTGTCTTAAAGCCTTAAAAGTATTGCACACCAAATTTGGAAGCTTTAACCCTTAAAATAACGGAACCGGAGCCGTTTTTAACTTTAACCCCTTTACAGTCCCTGGTATCTGCTTTGCTGAGACCCAACCAAGCCCAAAGGGGAATACGATACCAAATGACGCCTTCAGAAAGTCTTTTCTATGTATCAGAGCTCCTCACACATGCGACTGCATGTCATGCCTCTCAAAAACAAGTGCGCAACACCGGCGCGAAAATGAGGCTCTGCCTATGATTTGGGAAAGCCCCTAAAGAATAAGGTGTCTAAAACAGTGCCTGCCGATATAATCTTATCAAAATACCCAGATTAAATGATTCCTCAAGGCTAAAAATGTGTAATATATGAATCGATTTAGCCCAGAAAAAGTCTACAGTCTTAATAAGCCCTTATGAAGCCCTTATTTACTATCTTAATAAACATGGCTTACCGGATCCCATAGGGAAAATGACAGCTTCCAGCATTACATCGTCTTGTTAGAATGTGTCATACCTCAAGCAGCAAGAGACTGCTCACTGTTCCCCCAACTGAAGTTAATTCCTCTCAACAGTCCTGTGTGGAACAGCCATGGATTTTAGTAACGGTTGCTAAAATCATTTTCCTCATACAAACAGAAATCTTCATCTCTTTTCTGTTTCAGAGTAAATAGTACATACCAGCACTATTTTAAAATAACAAACTCTTGATTGAATAATAAAAACTACAGTTAAACACTAAAAAACTCTAAGCCATCTCCGTGGAGATGTTGCCTGTACAACGGCAAAGAGAATGACTGGGGTAGGCGGAGCCTAGGAGGGATCATGTGACCAGCTTTGCTGGGCTCTTTGCCATTTCCTGTTGGGGAAGAGAATATCCCACAAGTAAGGATGACGCCGTGGACCGGACACACCTATGTTGGAGAAAAGGAATACTGATTATCCTGAATCATGGCAAATATAAGTTTAAAACATATATTTCGAACTTTACATATAAAGTGCCCAACCATAGCTTAGAGTGTCATAAATAAAATAAGACTTACTTACCTTAAGACACTCATCTACATATAGTAGATAGCCAAACCAGTACTGAAACGAGAATCAGTAGAGGTAATGGTATATAAGAGTATATCGTTGATCTGAAAAGGGAGGTAGGAGAAGAAATCTCTACGACCGATAACAGAGAACCTATGAAATAGATCCCCTAGAGGAAGACCATTGTATTCAAATAGGCAATACTCTCTTCACATCCCTCTGACATTCACTGCACTCTGAGAGGAAAACCGGGCTTCAGCCTGCTGCGAAGCGCATATCAACGTAGAATCTAGCACAAACTTACTTCACCACCTCCACGGGAGGCAAAGTTTGTAAAACTGAATTGTGGGTGTGGTGAGGGGTGTATTTATAGGCATTTTGAGGTTTGGGAAACTTTGCCCCTCCTGGTAGGAATGTATATCCCATACGTGACTAGCTCATGGACTCTTGCTAATTACATGAAAGAAATATGACTGAACATACCTCATTGCTGTATAGCAAGAAACTGTTCCTCACACTGAAGTTTTACTGTACTCCTCAGCTTCTGTGGGAACAGCAGTGGACCTTAGTTACAAATGCTAAAATCATCATCCTCCAGGCAGAAATCTTCATCTATGTCCTGCCTGAGAGTAAATAGTACAACACCGGTACCATTTAAAAATAAACTCTTGATTGAAGATAAAATAAAACTAACAGTTTAACACCTCTTCTCTTTACTCTTCCTGCTTAGAGCCAGCAAAGAGAATGACTGGGGGGTGGAGTTAAAGGGGGAGCTATATAGACAGCTCTGCTGTGGTGCTCTCTTTGCTACTTCCTGTCAGGAAGGACAATATCCCACAAGTTAGGATGAATCCATGGACTCGGTACATCATGCAAAATAAATTGGGTTCAGTGTCCCTTTAATCCTATCTTGGATCTCCTCTAAAATCAATTCAGACAAAGCATCACACCAATAAGATGCTGCAATTGTTACCATGGCAATAGAAACTGCCGGTTGCCATTGTAAACCCTGATGCCCATTCATTTTCTTTAAATAAACCTCCAGCTTTTTGTCCATGGGATCTTTAAAAGAACAGCTAACCTCTATAAGAATTGTGGTTCTCTTGGCCAGAGTAGAAATAACCACTTCTACCTTAGGCACAGTGCGCCATGAGTTCCGAATGGAGTCAGCAACAGGAAACATCTTTTTAAAGACAGGAGACGGGGAAAAAGGAACCCCTGGCTTATCCCATTCCTGTGCAATGATCTCCGACACATGGTCTGGAACAGGAAACACTTCCACAGAGGAAGGAACATCATAGTATTTGTTTAGCATACTAGATTTTTTAGGGTTGTTAACAGAAAAATCGGAGTCGTCCAAAGTAGCCAGTACCTCCTTTAGAAGTAAACAAAGTTCTCAAGCTTAAATCTGAAGTTTACCTCTTCAGAATTATTCAAAGGATTTATACTGTCAGAATCTGAGGTATCCTCCTCATCTGACTTATGGGGGAGGTCAACCGTCGCAGCATAAGATGGGACAGACACCAATATGCTTTGATTTCCTCTTGCACTTCCCCAGCATGGGAAATGCCGATAAAGCCGCAGATGATATCTGAGCAGCAAAATCTACAGGCAAAAACACTGTATGTGACGGCATAGAGGCTTGGGATGTTTGAGGAGAAAGCTGTGGCATATCCTGAGAGACAATAGGTTCAAAAGGTAGTAATTTATCTTTAAATTTTAAAGTTCTATCTAAACATGAGGAGCAAAATTGCATAGGCAAAACAATTTGGGCCTCTAAGCATAATAAACATTTGTCAAAAGGAACAGCCTCCTGTTCAGTGTCCATAGCTGAGTAATTTCCCATAATTAAAGGAATGAAAACAGGCTTTAGCTTTAGAGTGCCAAAAAGGCTAAGTAAAAATTATAAATATTGCGCCTCTACATCTCAGACAGTCTGAGGTTCCCTACCTGGCCTTCACCAAATATCAGCAATATTTTGTATAAAGCAGCAAACGAGTCGCTTTCCACCTCACAGGGAAAACACTTGCATCAGTAATACGGCGCTCCGCTCAGAGTCTTAAGCGGAAAAGTCACATAACCGGCACAAAAAGAACTACGCAATAACTTTAAAGCATGCAAGTCTTAGAACGAATTAACACTAGAAAGTGAAAATTCAACCGTTTCCTCCTCAGTTAAATTAAAAAAAAAAATCTTGAGCCCCAGAGTTATCATCCCGAAACAGCAAGGGAAGATATTAACCCCTTAGTCTCCACATACTGTACATAAAAAAACAAACCCTCCAGAAACAAACCCTCTATAAAGGATTTAAATATGACCCAGAAATCCAATGCAGAGATATACAGTGCAAGTCTCCAGTACCTAGGAGGCAAAAGCACTTACCTGCAAATCCAGCTGTCGGGCAGGAAGACAGCTCACAAGGTGTGAAAGGACACATACTCCTATAAGAGAACTGTAGAAAAAGAAAGAACAGAGTAACCAACTCTGGCTTTCTATACCAAGGGCAGCAAATATGTTGGAAAACAAAGCAAGAACTACCTCACCACTTTCTAACTGCTTAAAAGCCACCACTACTCTTACTCAAGATATTGATGTGGACACAGCTAAACCCAAATCCTTGCTTGCAGGGAAAAGTACCCGAAAAAAGAATAAAAATCTTCAGACACTAACTTCACGTCCTTCATTGACAGAGGCAAACAGAATGACTGGGGGCTATGGGTAAGGGAAGTGACACTTAATAGCTCTGCTGGGGTGCTCTTTGCCTCCTCCTGCTGGCCAGGAGTGAATATCCCACTAGTATTTGAAATGACGTTGTGGACCCTCCATGTCTTAAGAAAGAAAACCCCAATTTAGTACGACTGACCGCTGTATCTGCATGAAAAATAAGGTACAGGGAGTCACACTGTAGAGATGAAGGCTCAGAAACTCTTTGAGCTGAAAAAAATAGCAAGGAGAAACAAAACCTTCCAAGAAAACAACTTTATATTAACAACATGCATCGGCTCAAACTAAGCCTGTTGCAAAACTTTAAGAACTAAGTTAAGAATCCAAGGAGGAGCAACAGGCTCAAACACAGGCCTGATTCTTACCACGGCCTGAACAAAAGCTTGAACAACTGGAAAATCTGCCAGACGTTTATGCAAAAGAATAGACAGTGCAGAAATCTGACCCTTCAGAGTACTGACTGACAAACCTTTCTCTAGGCCATCCAGAAGAAAGGATAAAGTACGGGGAAACCTCACACGGCTCCAGGAGAAACCTTAAGATTTGCACCAATAAAGATATTTACACCATACCTTATGGTAAATCTTGCGAATAACAGGTTAGTGAGCCTGAAGCATAGTATCGATGACCACTCCAGAAAATCCACGCCGAGACAGAACTAGGTGTTTAATCTCCAAGCAGTCAGCTTCAGATAATCCAGATTTGGATGGGTGGAAAGGACCCTGAATTAGAAGGTCCTTCCTCAGAAGAAACCTCCAAGGAGGTAGAGATGACATCCTCACCAGATCCACAAACCAGAACCTGCGAGGCCATGCAGGAGCTAATAGAATTGCCAATGCTCTCTTCTGTTTGATACGAGCAATGACTCGTGGAAGGAGAGCAAACGGGGGAAACAGGTATGCCAGAGAGAAAGTCCAATGAACCGCTAGAGGATCTATCAGAGCAGCCTGAGGATCTCTTGACCTAGAACCGTATCTTGGAAGCTTGGCGTTTTGTCGAGACGCCAACAGATCCAAGTCCGGAACCCCCCACCTGAGGGTTATCAGGAGAACACTTCCGGATGAAGAGCCCACTCCCCGGGGAGAAAGGTCTGTCTGCTCAGAAAATCCGCCTCCCAGATGTCCACCCCTGGACTGTGGATAGCAAATAGGACACAAACATGAGCTTCCGCCCACTGCAGACTGTGAGTCACCTCCTTCATAGCCAAGGAACTTCAAGCTCCTTCCTAGTGAATGATGAAGCTACTGAGGTGAAGTAGAACGACTGAAAATAGATAAACCGGACGAAAGATAATTGAGGCCAAGTAGTCAAGACATTGAAGATTGCTCATCTCCCGAGACCATCATCTCTGAGCTGTAAGTGAGCCCCAAACTGCTCCCCAGCCTAGACAGCTGGCGTCCATGGTCACAACCACCCAGGGAGGTCTCAGGAAGCATGTGCCCCAAGTCAGATGGTCCTGAGAATCCACCACAAGATGATCCAGATCTATCTTTTAGATGATCCAGCTCTATGCTCTGTGAGAGATCTGAGAGGTCTCCGTTCCATTGTCTAAGAATGCAAAATTGACGACGAGAAAAATAAATAATGTCCATGGAAGCAGCCATTAGACCAATACTGATCCACAGATGGATGGCCAGAGAACTGAAGAGAAGATCAAGCTATCTGACACCAAAGAACTATATTCCAGAGTCACCTTCCAAGTAAGCGAAAAAAAGACAAAGATACGCAAGGATCACGTGAAATTCGGCTACTGCCAGAAGAGCCCCTAGAACCTGCTAAAAGATTTGGGGGAAAGAGACTGACCGAAAAGGTAGGGCTAACCCTGATAAAAGGACAACCAGAGTCCATAGTTGGTTCAAACCAACAACCCTGTAAAAACACAAAGCCAACCAATAGGCCACATAGGCCTGAATGGCCTAGTCCTGAGAACGTTCCAGAGAAAAATAAAATAAATCTTTTTATATATATTTATATATCTATCTACAGTCTCTCTCTCTCTCTATATATATATATATATATATATATATATATATATATATATATATATATATATATATATATATATATATATATATATATATATATATATATATATATATATATATATATATATATATATATATACACACACATATCTTATATCCTTCAATCTGAGAAAGGAAAAATAATTAGTGTTCAAAGAACATTAAAGAATTTGACATGGATCATAAACAATACATGTCAAAAATATTAGAAATTCCTTCCCTGACAAGGGAAAAAATAGATTAAAGACCAAAGAACACTAAAGAATTTGGAATGTTACATGAACACCACATCACAAAATTTAAAAATTCCTTCCCTAAGAAGGGAAAAAATATACTAGAGTTCAAAAACACTAAAGAATTAGAATGTTACATAAACAATACGTTACAACTTTTCAAAATTCCTTCCATGGGAGAGGAAAAAATATACTAGTGTTCAAAGCACACTAAGAATTTGGAATAGTACATAAATACGTCACAAATCCTGAAATTCCTTCCCTAAGAAAGGAAAAAATATATTAGTGTTCAAAAACACTAAAGAATCTGGAATGTAACTTGAACAATACATGTCACAAATACAAATACCTTCCCTGTGAAGGGAAAAAGTAAATTTATGCTTACCTGATAAAAGAATTTCTTCTACGATACGATGAGTCCACGGATTTCATCCTTACTTGTGGGATATTAACCTCCTGGTAACAGGAAGTGGCAAAGAGCACCACAGCAGAGCTGTATATATAGCTCCTCCCTTCCCTCCACCCCAGTCATTCGACCGAAGGTTTAGGAAGAGAAAGGAAAAGCTAAAGTTGCAGAGGTGACTGAAGTTATAAAAAAAATATAATCTAAATCTGTCTGAAAAATTAGAGGGAGGGCCGTGGACTTGTCGTATCGTAGAAGAAATTAATTTATCAGGTAAGCATAAATTTACTTTTCTTCTACAAAATAAGACGAGTCCACGGATTTCATCCTTACTTGTGGGATACAATACCAAAGCTACAGGACATGGATGAAACGGGAGGGACAAGACAGAGACCTAAAGGGAAGGCACCACTGCTTGAAGAACTTTTCTCCTAAAAACAGCCTCAGAAGAAGCAAAAGCATCAAATTTGTAAAATTTGGAAAAAGTATGAAGAGACAACCAAGTCGCATCCTTGCAAATCTGTTCAACAGAAGCATAGTTTTTAAAAGCCCATGTGGAAGCCACAGCCTTAGTAGAATGAGCCGTAATTCTTTCAGGAGGCTGCTGTCCAGCAGTCTCATATGCCAGGCGGATGATACTCCTCAGCCAAAAAGAAGAGAGGTAGCCGTAGCTTTCTGACCCCTACGCTTTCCAGAATAAACAATGAATAATGAAGATGATTGACTGAAATCCTTAGTCGCCTGCAAGTAAAACTTCAAGGCACGGACCACATCCAAGTTATGCAACAGACGCTCCTTCTTGGAAGGAGGATTAGGACATAAAGAAGGAACAACAATTTCCTGATTAATATTCTTATTTGAAACAACCTTAGGAAGGAATCCAGGTTTGGTACGCAAAACCACCTTATCAGAATTAAATATAAGATAAGGCGAATCACATTGTAACGCTGAAAGCTCAGAAACTCTACAAGCAGAAGTAACAGCAACCAAAAACAAAACTTTCCAAGATAATAATTTAATATCTATGGAATGCATGGGTTCAAACGGAACCCCTTGAAGAACTCTAAGAACTAAATTCAAACTCCAGGGAGGAGTAATTGGTCTAGATACAGGCTTAATTCTGGTTAGAGCCTGACAAAAAGACTGAACATCTGGAACATCAGCCAAACGTTTGTGAAGCAAAATTGACAAAGCAGAAATCTATCCCTTTAAGGAACTTGCTGATGACCCTTTCTCCAATCCTTCTTGGAGAAAAGACAGAATCCTGGGAATCCTAACTTTACTCCATGAGTAGCCCTGGATTCACACCAAAAAAGATATTTATGCCATATCTTATGATAGATCTTTCTAGTGACAGGCTGACGTGCCTGTATCAAAGTATCAATGACCGAAACTGAGAATCCCCGCTTAGATAAAATCAAGCGCTCAATCTCCAAGCAGTCAGCTGCAGAGAATTTAGATTTGGATGTTGGAAAGGTCCTTGAATGAGAAGGTCCTGTCTAAAAGGAAGTTTCCACGGTGGCAGAGAGGACATGTCCACTAGATCCGCATACCAAGTCCTGCGTGGCCACACAGGCATGATCAGGATTACCGAAGCTCTCTTCTGTTTGATCCGAGCAATCACGCATGGAAGGAGAGGAAACGGTGGAAACACATAAGCTAGGCTGAACGACCAAGGCACTGCCAAGGCATCTATCAGTTCGGCCTGGGGATCCCTCGACCTGGATCCATATCTTGGAAGCTTGGCAATCTGATGAGATGCCATCAGATCCAATTCCGGTCTGCCCCATCGGAGAATTAGTGAGGCAAACACCTCCGGGTGGAGTTCCCACTCCCCCGGATGAAAAGTCTGTCAACTTAGAAAATCCGCTTCCCAGTTCTCTACTTCTGGGATGTAGATTGCCGACAGATAACAAGAGCGGGCCTCCGCCCATCAAATTAGCTTGGATACTTCTATCATCGCTAAGGAACTCCTCGTTCCCCCCTGATGATTGATATAAGCTACAGTCGTGATGTTGTCCAACTGGAATCTGATGAATTTGGCCGAAGCCAACTGAGGCCATGCCTGAAGTGCATTGAATATTGCTCTCAATTCCAGAATATTGATTGGAAGTAGAGACTCCACCCGAGTCCATACACCCTGAGCCTTCAGGGAATTCCAGACTGCACCCCAGCCCAGGAGGCTGGCGTCCGTTGTCACTATCACCCACGAGGGTCTGCGGAAACACGTCCCCTGGGACAGATGATCCGGCAACAACCACCAAAGAAGAGAGTCTCTGGTCTCTTGATCCAGATTTATCTGAGGAGATAAATTCGAATAGTCCCCATTCCACTGTCCGAGCATGCACAGCTGCAGTGGTCTGAGATGAAAACGAGCAAACGGAATGATGTCCATTGCCGCTACCATTAATCCAATTACCTCCATACACTGAGCCACTGATGGCTGAGGAATGGACTGAAGGGCTCGGCAAGTATTTAGAATTTTTGATTTTCTGATCTCTGTATAAACTCTAATGTGAAGTAATGAAACTAGGACCAGCCTATACAAATATATAAAACACATCTAGCCTTCGGAAGGGCCTTGTAAGAGCAACCTTCTTACTGCAATATAGAAGCAGTAAAATAAAAAGGAACAGTTAGAAAAACAGACACCACACGGTGGTATACTACATTTCCCAAAGAACGGCTGTCTGTAATTTATTAAGGGACCGTTAAAGAACCCTTTATATATTCCATATTAAACTAGGAAAAATAAACAACTTAGTGTCCTAAGATCACTAAATAATTTGGACAAAAATTCCTCTCAGTTATTGAAAAACCACAAGATGGCGCCAGATAACAAGTAATAACTGTAGAACAGATATTCTTAGAACAGGGAACATAAATATATGTCTTGTAAGTAAGAAATTTTAATTTTGACTCCTTTGCTTTACATTTTTAAGCAAGACTAGGAGTAAAAATAAAGGACCCAGAAGTCCACAGAGCCGATACAGAACCAGAGCTCACCTAAGTGAGCCAGCAGGAATGCTCATATAGAGAACATTCCCCAAGTAGAGGGGACACAAAAATGAACTTAAAATATAGGATAGCTGCTAAAACAACTAACAGTATTCCTATTCCACATAAAGTCCCTCTGAACAGTCACTATAGGCAATTTATACATTGTAAAGACTGAGTACATCGTTCTCCTAACATTCTTTGAACAGGGAAAACACAAGTACGCACTCTTAACTAAAAAGGGGGATGGTTCCTCTATTTAGAGAAGAGACAGGCAAAATAATGAAATAACAGATTCACACTGTAAAATTGCAACCTCCCTGAAGCCCATTAATGCCGATTCATAGGCGCTAGGAAATTTAATTATAATAAATTAGTAGCGCCACGGAAGGGACTTCCTATTCCACATTAACATTTCCTTACTGTAACAAGCCCACAAGTAACTCAACAATTACAAGGGGACCGTCGTAAACTCCTAAAGAAGGTCTACGTCATTACTGCTGAAGAGCGCTGAAGTGAGATAAAAAGACTCATCTAAAACACGCGCTCAGATGGCACTACACGTTACGATCAGATCCAAAATGGCGTCCTATACGCCGTCAGGAGATTCTGTTATAATAAGTAAAAACTCAAACTGCTCAAAAGCTACTTAGCGCCCCACAGTACAAATGACAAGCTGCGGAAAGCATCCGCTAACAATGGCGGTCACCTCCAGAGCGGGATGTGAATAAAATACCTGTCACAATGAGAAGAAAGTCTGACAGGCATAACAGCCTGATGACATGCAACAGGCACCAACGGCCATAGCCTATACGGCATACATCAGGCGCTTACTTACTGCACCATAAAACTACTTGAACCTTCTAATCAAAGGAGGGAATTAGGAAGTACATACTGTGCACATTAAACGTCCGTTAAAACGGACCGTGTAGGGAAAGAGAACGGGAATAATAACTTATCCACAAAAGCCATATCCCACACCCATAAAGCCAAGGCTTAGCTAGAATTTGCCCGGCAATGCAAGCGGCAAATTCCCTTCACAGGCATAAAGCCAAATAGCTGCTCAGCCACAAATATCCCACAGTGGATATATAAATAAGACTAATTACCTTCTGAGGGTAGTAAGTATCAGGTCCCACTATGTCCCTGAATTTCCCAATCCTTCTGATATCTTAAGAAATATAGATGAAAGGACTTACCCTCAGGAAACTTCTGCTGTGGAGCAGGCACAGCAGCTGCAGGTCTGATAGCCTCACTTGACCGCCAACAGAGACCTGTAGACAGAGAGAGCAGAGTAACCAACCCTGGCTTTCAATCAAAGGGGTAGCAATAATGTTAGAAATAAAGCAAAGACAACCTTGCCACTTTCTAACTGCTAAAAGCCACCATTACTCTTACTAAAGAGATTGACATGGACACAGCATAGCCCCAAATCCTTGCTTGCAGGGAATAGTACCCATTAAATGATTAAATATCTTCAGACACCAACTTCGCACATCCTCCATTGACAGAGGCAAAGAGAATGACTGGGGATTATGGGTAAGGGAAGTTACACTTAAAGGGACACTGAACCCAAATTATTTCTTTCATGATTCAGATAGAGCATGCAATTTTAAGCAACTTTCTAATTTACTCTTATCAAATTTTCTCCATTCTCTTAGTATCTTTATTTGAAATGCAAGAATGTAAGTTTAGATGCCGGCCCATTTTTGGTGAACAACCTGGGTTGTTCTTGCTGATTGGTGGATAAATTCAACCACCAATAAAAAAGTGCTGTCCTGTGTGCTGAACAAAAAAAAGCTTAGATGCCTTTATTTCAAATAAAGATATCAAGAGAACGAAAAAAAATTGATAATAGAAGTAAATTAGAAAGTTGCTTAAAATTGCATGCTCTATCTGAATCAGAAAATGTGGGTTCAGTGTCCCTTTAACAGTTTTGTGGGGGTGCTCTTGGGTGCTCTTTGCCTCCTCCTGCTGGCCAGGAGTTGAATATACCACTAGTAATTGGAATGACGACGTAGACTCTCCATGTCATATTAAAGAAAAGTGTATTTATATAACTGTTTTGGTTATGCAAAACTAGGGAATGGGTAATAAAGAGGTTATCTATCTTTTTAAACAATAAAAATTCTGGTGTACAGTAGAGAAGGGTCACTCCAAACTCATCAGCCGCACACGATCCCGAACCCACACTGATGACATCAAACGCCACTAAAAAAAAACATTACGGCAACACAGAAGGAAACAAAAAGGCGGTGTGCAAATGCTGGCTCAAGACAGCGAACCAACTGCTTAGAAACTAAATAAAACTATGTCCAGCAGCACAGCAGTGAGTTACTTTTTTTTACATTTATTTCAACTTGTTAAAAAATAATAGTACAAACCACGGACAAGGACTGACGCGTTTTGCGCCCCTTAGTGGAGCTAACTCATAGTAAGCGCCACTAGGGGGCGCAAAAACGCGTCAGACCTTCTTGTCCGTGGTTAGTATTATTTTTTAACAAGTTTAAATAAAACATAATTTATGCTTACCTGATAAATTTATTTCTCTTGTAGTGTATCCAGTCCACGGATCATCCATTACTTGTGGGATATTCTCCTTCCCAACAGAAAGTTGCAAGAGGATCACCCACAGCAGAGCTGCTATATAGCTTCTCCCCTCGCTGCCATATCCAGTCATTCGACCGAAACAAGACGAGAAAGGAGAAACCATAGGGTGCAGTGGTGACTGTAGTTTAATTAAAATTTAGACCTGCCTTAAAAGGACAGGGCGGGCCGTGGACTAGATACACTACAAGAGAAATAAATTTATCAGGTAAGCATAAATTATGTTTTCTCTTGTTAAGTATTCAGTCCACGGATCATCCATTACTTGTGGGATACCAATACCAAAGCTAAAGTACACGGATGATGGGAGGGACAAGGCAGGAACTTAAACGGAAGAAACCACTGCCTGTAGAACCTTTCTCCCAAAAACAGCCTCCGAAGAAGCAAGAGTCAAATTTGTAAAATTTTGAAAAGGTGTGAAGCGAAGACCAAGTCGCAGCCTTGCAAATCTGTTCAACAGAGGCCTCATTTTGAAAGGCCCAGGTGGAAGCCACAGCTCTAGTAGAATGAGCTGTAATCCTTTCAGGGGGCTGCTGTCCAGCAGTCTCATAGGCTAAGCGTATTATGCTCCGAAGCCAAAAGGAGAGAGAGGTTGCAGAAGCTTTTTGACCTCTCCTCTGTCCAGAGTAAACGACAAACAGGGCAGATGTTTGACGAAAATCTTTAGTAGCCTGTAAGTAAAACTTCAAGGCACGGACTACGTCCAGATTATGCAAAAGACGTTCCTTCTTTGAAGAAGGATTAGGACACAATGATGGAACAACAATCTCTTGATTGATATTCCTGTTAGAAACCACCTTAGGTAAAAACCCAGGTTTGGTACGCAGAACTACCTTGTCTGAATGAAAAATCAGATAAGGAGAATCACAATGTAAGGCAGATAACTCAGAGACTCTTCAAGCCGAGGAAATAGCCATCAAAAACAGAACTTTCCAAGATAAAAGTTTAATATCAATGGAATGAAGGGGTTCAAACGGAACTCCCTGAAGAACTTTAAGAACCAAGTTTAAGCTCCACGGGGGAGCAACAGTTTTAAACACAGCCTTAATCCTAACCAAAGCCTGACAAAATGCCTGGACGTCTGGAACTTCTGCCAGACGCTTGTGCAAAAGAATAGACAGAGCAAAGATCTGTCCTTTTAAAGAACTAGCTGATAAGCCTTTGTCCAAACCCTCTTGGAGAAAGGACAATATCCTAGGAATCCTAACCTTACTCCATGAGTAACTCTTGGATTCACACCAATAAAGATATTTACGCCATATCTTATGGTAGATTTTCCTGGTGACAGGCTTCCGAGCCTGTATTAAGGTATCAATGACTGACTCAGAGAAGCCACGCCTTGATAGAATCAAGCGTTCAATCTCCATGCAGTCAGTCTCAGAGAAAGTAGATTTGGATGATTGAAAGGACCTTGTATTAGAAGGTCCTGCCTCAGAGGCAGAGTCCATGGTGGAAGAGATGACATGTCCACTAGGTCTGCATACCAGGTCCTGCGTGGCCACGCAGGCGCTATCAGAATCACTGATGCTCTCTCCTGTTTGATTTTGGCAATCAGTCGAGGGAGCAGAGGAAACGGTGGAAACACATAGGCCAGGTTGAAGAACCAAGGAGCTGCTAGAGCATCTATCAGCGTTGCTCCCGGGTCCCTGGACCTGGATCCGTAACAAGGAAGCTTGGCGTTCTGGCGAGACGCCATGAGATCCAGTTCTGGTTTGCCCCAACGATGGACCAATTGAGCAAACACCTCCGGATGGAGTTCCCACTCCCCCTGACGACTTAGAAAATCCGCCTCCCAGTTCTCTACGCCTGGGATGTGGATCGCTGACAGGTGGCAAGAGTGAGACTCTGCCCAGCGAATTATCTTTGAGACTTCTAACATCGCTAGGGAACTCCTGGTTCCCCCTTGATGGTTGATGTAAGCCACAGCTGTGATGTTGTCCGACTGAAATCTGATGAACCTCAGTGTTGCTAACTGAGGCCAAGCTAGAAGAGCCTTGAATATTGCTCTTAACTCCAGAATATTTATTGGGAGGAGTTTCTCCTCCTGAGTCCACGATCCCTGAGCCTTCAGGGAGTTCCAGACTGCGCCCCAACCTAGAAGGCTGGCATCTGTTGTTACAATCGTCCAATCTGGCCTGCGAAAGGTCATACCCTTGGACAGATGGACCCGAGAAAGCCACCAGAGAAGAGAATCTCTGGTCTCTTGATCCAGATTTAGTAGAGGGGACAAATCTGAGTAATCCCCATTCCACTGACTTAGCATGCATAATTGCAGCGGTCTGAGATGCAGGCGCGCAAATGGCACTATGTCCATTGCCGCTACCATTAAGCCGATTACTTCCATGCACTGAGCCACTGACGGGCGTGGAATGGAATGAAGGACACGGCAAGCATTTAGAAGTTTTGATAACCTGGACTCCGTCACGTAAATTTTCATCTCTACAGAATCTATAAGAGTCCCTAGGAAGGAGACTCTTGTGAGTGGTGATAGAGAACTCTTTTCCACGTTCACTTACCACCCATGCGACCTCAGAAATGCCAGAACTATCTCTGTATGAGGCTTGGCAATTTGAAAGCTTGACGCCTGTATCAGGATGTCGTCTAGATACGGAGCCACCGCTATGCCTCGCGGTCTTAGAACCGCCAGAAGTGAGCCCAGAACCTTTGTAAAAATTCTCGGGGCAGTGGCCAACCCGAAGGGAAGAGCTACAAATTGGTAATGCCTGTCTAGAAAGGCAAACCTTAGGAACCGATGATGATCTTTGTGAATCGGTATGTGAAGGTAGGCATCCTTTAAGTCCACTGTGGTCATGTACTGACCCTCTTGGATCATGGGTAGGATGGTCCGAATAGTTTCCATTTTGAATGATGGAACTCTGAGGAATTTGTTTAAGATCTTTAGATCCAAGATTGGTCTGAAGGTTCCCTCTTTCTTGGGAACCACAAACAGATTTGAATAAAATCCCTGTCCTTGTTCCGTCCGCGGAACTGGATGGATCACTGCCATTACTAGGAGGTCTTGCACACAGCTTAGGAATGCCTCTTTCTTTATCTGGTTTGATGATAACCTTGAAAGATGAAATCTCCCTTGTGGAGGAGAAGCTTTGAAGTCCAGAAGATATCCCTGAGATATGATCTCCAACGCCCAGGGATCCTGAACATCTCTCGCCCACGCCGGGCGAAGAGAGAAAGTCTGCCCCCCACTAGATCCGTTTCTGGATAGGGGGCCGTTCCTTCATGCTGTCTTGGGGGCAGCAGCAGGCTTCCTGGCCTGCTTGCCCTTGTTCCAGGACTGGTTAGGTTTCCAGGCCTGTCTGGAATGAGCAACAGTTCCCTCTTGTTTTGAAGCGGAGGAAGTTGATGCTGCTCCTGCCTTGAAATTTTGAAAGGCACGAAAATTAGACTGTTTGGCCTTTGATTTGGCCCTGTCCTGAGGAAGGGTATGACCCTTGCCTCCAGTAATGTCAGCAATAATTTCCTTCAAGCCAGGCCCGAATAAGGTCTGCCCCTTGAAAGGAATGTTGAGTAATTTAGACTTCGAAGTCACGTCAGCTGACCAGGATTTAAGCCATAGCGCCCTACGCGCTGGATGGCGAATCCGGAATTCTTAGCCGTTAGTTTAGTCAAATGAACAATAGCATCAGAAACAAATGAGTTAGCTAGCTTAAGCGTTCTAAGCTTGTCAATAATTTCATTCAATGGAGCTGTCTGGATGGCCTCTTCCAGGGCCTCAAACCAGAATGCCGCCGCAGCAGTGACAGGCGCAATGCATGCAAGGGGCTGTAAAATAAAACCTTGTTGAATAAACATTTTCTTAAGGTAACCCTCCAATTTTTTATCCATTGGATCTGAAAAAGCACAACTGTCCTCAACCGGGATAGTGGTACGCTTTGCTAAAGTAGAAACTGCTCCCTCCACCTTAGGGACCGTCTGCCATAAGTCCCATGTAGTGGCGTCTATTGGAAACATTTTTCTAAATATAGGAGGTGGGGAAAAGGGCACACCGGGTCTATCCCACTCCTTGCTAATAATTTCTGTAAGCCTTTTAGGTATAGGAAAAACGTCAGTACACACCGGCACCGCATAGTATCTATCCAGCCTACACAATTTCTCTGGAATTGCAACTGTGTTACAGTCATTCAGAGCAGCTAATACCTCCCCAAGCAATACACGGAGGTTCTCAAGCTTAAATTTAAAATTAGAAATCTCTAAATCAGGTTTCCCCGAGTCAGAGATGTCACCCACAGACTGAAGCTCTCCGTCCTCATGTTCTGCATACTGTGACGCAGTATCAGACATGGCTCTAACAGCATTTGCGCGCTCTGTATCTCTCCTAACCCCAGAGCTATTGCGCTTGCCTCTTAATTCAGGCAATCTAGATAATACCTCTGACAGGGTATTATTCATGATTGCAGCCATGTCCTGCAAGGTAATCGCTATGGGCGTCCCTGATGTAATTGGCGCCATATTAGCGTGCGTCCCCTGAGCGGGAGGCAAAGGGTCTGACACGTGGCGAGAGTTAGTCGGCATAACTTCCCCCTCGACAGAACCCTCTGGTTATAATTCTTTTATAGATAAAGACTGATCTTTACTGTTTAAGGTGAAATCAATACATTTAGTACACATTCTCCTATGGGGCTCCACCATGTCTTTCAAACATAATGAACAAGTAGGTTCCTCTGTGTCAGACATGTTTAAACAGACTAGCAATGAGACTAGCAAGCTTGGAAAACACTTTAAAACAAGTTTACAAGCAATATAAAAAACGTTACTGCGCCTTTAAGAAACACAAATTTTCCCAAATTTTGAAATAACAGTGAAAAAATGCAGTTACACTAACGAAATTTTTACAGTGTATGTAATAAGTTAGCAGAGCATTGCACCCACTTGCAAATGGATGATTAACCCCTTAATACCAAAAACGGAATAAGAAATGACAAAAACGTTTTTTAAACAGTCACAACAACTGCCACAGCTCTACTGTGGCTTTTTACCTCCCTCAATACGACTTTTGAAGCCTTTTGAGCCCTCCAGAGAAGTCCTGGATCATGCAGGAAGAAGCTGGATGTCTGTGTCTGTAATTTTTGCTGTGCAAAAAAAACGCCAAAATAGGCCCCTCCCACTCATATTACAACAGTGGGAAGCCTCAGGGAACTGTTTCTAGGCAAAATTCAAGCCAGCCATGTGGAAAAAACTAGGCCCCAATAAGTTTTTTTTTTTTCCCAAAACCTTTATTGAACATAAAATCATTGCATACAAAGTAGAATTAAAACAGTTACATATGCAACAGTGTGGTAACAGCGATTCCATATACATCAGGGGTGTCCAAACTTTGCTCTCCAGAGGTTTTGGAACTACATTTCCCATGATGCTCAGCTAGATAAAATGTTGGCTGAGCATCATGGGAAATGTAGTTCCAAAACCTCTGGAGAGCAAAGTTTGGACACCCCTGATATACATGATACATTTTTTCGACATTTATGAGTTGTGGGTATATTTATCGTTCAATAGACAAATTTAGATTGCATAGGTAAGTTATTTAAACTAGATAAGAAAGAAATTGATGCAATTAAGTGAATGAGAAAATATAATGAACAATTCAAATGGATGTATAAAATATATATTCATACATACATGGTTCCTGCAGAAGCGTAAATTGTTGTGTCAGTGATTATCGGGCTCTGAAATTGACCTTCTGTTCAAGTTAAGGTAATAGAAGACGACGTCCGGTCTGTCAGCTAAGGGTGGTCAGTGAATATGAGTTTAAGAAGTGGATGTTTGGGTGGTGGTTTTGAGTGTGGGGGGTGTCTGATTAAGGTATTCCTCCCACAAAAAGTATATTGAGTGATAGTCGGCTATTCGTTTGTTACGAGTGAAGGGATATTTTTCTAGTTGGAGAGACTGAGTGGTTGTTTCTCTCCAGACCTGGATAGATGGAAGTGTATTACTTTTCCAGTTTTTGGGAATTAGTCGTTTTGCTGAGTTTGTCATGATAGTCAGTAAAGCTAGTCGAAGTTTACAAGTTATTTTGGTAAATTTATTAAAGATGAAAAACCAGATGTCAAGTTTGAGACTTAGAGATAGAACTTTTTCGAATTCGACTCTGATAGCTTCCCAATATGTTTGGGCTGTTGGGCACGTCCACCAGATGTGTGTGGGGGTGCCAATGTTTTGGCAACCTCTCCAACACTCCGGCGAGTGTGTAGGGAAAATGGTGTGAAGCCGGTGGGGTGTGTAGTACCATCTATATAGTAACTTAACATTCATTTCCATTACATATATGGATGAGGAAGATTTTGTCATGCAGGTGAAGATTTTTTGCCATTCCTTAGGGGTTTGTGTAATGCCAATCTCTGTTTCCCATTTTTGTGTGTACGAGGGGAGGGACGTGCTGTTCGGCTGCATAAGTAATCGGTATGTAAAAGATAGAAAGCCCCTGTGTAGGGTATCATAAATGCAGCTGCTTTCGAAACCCGTATGGGAGCGAAAAAGTAGTTGCTTATGCGGATGTTTGGTAAGGAAGTCTGTTAGTTGATGGTATTTAAGCCATTCTATATGTATTTTGTCCAGGATGGGGGCGAGTTCGGTTAAGGGTTTGATTTTCCCGTTTTGAGTGACTAAGGCAGGGAGAGGAGTTTATAATGTGAGGTGTTTGAGTTGTGTGGGTGGGGAACGGTATTGGAGAATCTGGGTTTTCACAAAGGGGTGTTAGTGGGGAGGGTATAGTTGAGATATGGTTATATTGTTTTATGGACGTGTCCCATAATTTTAATGTTTCTCTAGTGATTGTTGGTAGATAAGTTTCTTTTAGAGGGATGTAGCCAGCATTTGCTGCCCAGATGTGAAGTATGTGACAACGAGTGTTCTAGAAGAACCCATTCTTTGTGAACTGAATGTCTGCACCAGTGTATTATTCTGGTGTAGAAGCTAGCTAGTCTATATTGGATAAGATTTGGGATCCCGAGGATCTTTGGAGCGATAGAGAGTGGCAGTAGCTATCCGAGGTCTTTTGTGTTGCCATATATAGGAGATTAAGGATTTTTGAAGGTTGTGTATCACGGATTTGGGGATTGGGATCGGTAGTGTTTGGAAGAGGTATAGTAATTTGGGTAGAAGAATCATTTTGACCGAATTAATTCTGCCCAACCAGGAGATTGGTTTATTGTTCCAGGAGCGTAGTGTATTTTGGATTGAGTCGGTTATGGCTTTATAATTGGTGTCCAGTGTAACTTGTGTTTGGTGGGAAATATATACACCGAGGTATTTTATAGCGCGCGGTTGTATGCGAAAGTGTGCGAGTGCTTGAATTGTAGTGATTTCCCCCGCCTGCAGTCCAAGTGGGAGCAGTTCTGATTTGGTAATATTTATTTTGAAGTTTGAAAATTTGCCGTTTAGGTGTAGTGTTTGAATGAGGGGGGGAAGTGAGTTATGGGGTCGTGTCAATGTGAGAAAGAGGTAATCAGCGTATAAGGTAGCTTTATATTCCTGATGAGCAATTGTGAACCCCTGTATGTCTGTATTGTGTTGAATATATGATGCTAGGACTTCCATTGCAAGGATAAATAATATGGGGGAAAGGGGGCATCCCTGTCTCGTTCCATTTGTGATTGAAAATGGTTGGGACAAGGTATCGTTCAGTTTTATTTTGGCTTGGGGGTTGTTATAAAGGGAGAATATTTTTCCAGTGAAGTTTGGGTCGAAGCCGAATTGTGTAAGTGTCTCCTTCAGAAATTGCCAGTTCAGCCTATCAAAGGCTTTCTCCGCGTCCATAGAAATGAACACGGAGGGGATGTGGTTGTGAACTGCGTGTTCCATTAATAATAGAATCTTGGTCGTATTATCTTTAGCTTCTCTAAGAGGAGTGAAGCCGGCCTGATTAATATGTACAATTGTTGGGAGTATTAAGTTAATGCGGGTGGCCAATATTTTAGAATAAAGTTTGATGTCTATGTTAAGTAGGGAGATTGGGCGAAAGTTAGCGGGCGTTGTAGGGGGTTTACCTGGCTTTGGGATCACTACTACTTGTGCTTCTAGCATTGATTGGGGGAACGGGTTAGTGTCTGTTACCTCGTTGAATAATTGAGTGAGATAAGGGGAGAGGTGCAAAGAGAAGGTGTGATAGTACTTTCCAGTGAAACCGTCCGGCCCTGGGCTTTTCCCGTTGTTGAGTGATTTTATGGCCGTGAGGAGTTCCGTTTGGGTAATGGATTTGTTAAGGGTGTTAAGTTGATCAGTTGTGATAGTGGGCAGATGTGCATTGGAGATATAAGAAATCAGATCTGGGGTGGGGTCTTGAGAAGGTGCATTTCTATGAATATTATATAGGGTGGAATAGTAGCCATGGAAGGATTGTAGAATTTCTTTAGTAGTTTTTAGGGTGTGGGGACAATTAGGTGTTTGTATTTCGTTAATATAAGATTTCAATCTCTTTTTTTTCAAAGCTCTAGCTAATAACTTGCCCGATCTGTTGCTTTCGTAATAAAACATGCTGTTAGTTTTTGCGCGAAGCGTCTGGTATTCTATTTGTAGGAAACCGTCCAATGCTTGTTTAACGTTTTGTAAGTCAGTCAGTATATCAGGGTTTGTAGGGGATTGTTTATGGGCCAAATCCAGTCGGGCAAAGGTGTCTAATAGCTCGTTATATTGTTGTCGGTGCATTTTTTGGAAATGAGCCTTTAATTTAATTAATTCGCCCCTGAGCACGCATTTATGTGCTTCCCATATTGTATATTTGTTGGCCGTTGAGGGGATATTCAATCTAAAATATTCTTCAATGGTGCTAGTGAGTTTCTTAATTGTGTCTGGATTGTTAAGAAGGGAGTTATCTAATTTCCATGTATATGATGATAGTGGGGTATTTGTCCATGATATGTTTAGTTTTACTGCTGAATGGTCTGACCAAGATGTGGGGGAAATAACGCATCTGTTGACTAAAGCTAGGGCTGGTTGATTTGTGAAGATGTAGTCTATACGACTATATGTTCTGTTAGGATGGGAGAAAGGTGTAGTCCCGGGTGTCCTGGTGGATAAAACGCCAGGTGTCATGAAGGTTAAGGTTTCTCAAACCTGTCCATAGTACATTAGTGACCTTTTTTGGTATCGTTATTGTGGGATTGGAGCTGTCGTTAGTGGGGTGAATGGGGACATTAAAATCTCCCGCTACAAAGATAGGTCCTTTTGCGATATCTACAATGCGGTTAAATATTTGTTTAAAGAAAGGGGCTTGCTTTGCATTTGGGGCGTAAATATTTATCAGGGTGATGGGTCTACCATAAAGTAGACCCACTAGGCCTAGAAATCGGCCTTCAGTGTCTCTAGAGGTTTGGATATGTGTGAAGGGAAGAGACTTATGCAGTAAAATACTGACTCCACCTCTTTTTGAGGTGTTGGAGCTGTGATAGTGAGTGGTGAATGATTTCCCAAGATATTTGGGTTCCTTGCTTTTCTTAAAATGAGTCTCCTGTAGGAATAAGATGTCTACCTGTCTTTTTGAAAGGTCTAAAAGGGCTTTAGATTGTTTGTGGGGTGAGCTGAGTCCCTTAGCATTTTGTGTGAGAAGGGTCAGTTTACGAGTTTCATCGTTCTTAATTTTGGGCGACATGATATGCTTGCTGGGGTATGTTGTTTGGTTGTGTGTATGAGATCATAAAGGGCTCATTACATATATGTATCTTACAAATGGGTGGGTACACCTCTGCAGGAGAAAGACATTCATTTGACAGGTGATAACGTAAACAGTATCTCATTACAAACATTATAACATTGTAAACCATGAAAAACATTAACATATTAACAAAAAACAAAAAGTCTCTCTGCCTATCATAGGTCATAACAGAGTAAATTGGGGGCAGTACCATAAAGTGCCCTATAAAGTTGACATATTTTAAATGAAATTGAGAAGGAATCCTGAAATGGGGAAGATGAGGGAGGTAGGTAGGTTGGAGGGGTGGGTAGGGAGGAGAAAGAATGGGTGGGAAGGGGAAAGAGGATGAGTTAGGCATGGTAGGAGAGGGGTTATCTAAATCTGTCTTTGCTCACATTCTGATAATAGCAGGAGGTTCTAAATTGCTGAGTTGCAAGAAGACAAGACTAATTAATGACGACCTGTACTTGCCTGTCCCGAGGGGGCAACATTCACCAAAGTGGCAATCTATTTGTTCAGTATTACTGAATTAGATGTAAAAGAGTTCACGAAGGTGAATTTTCAGAGGAGGTCAAGCTGGTAGTGGGTTGCCTTATTGTGGTGGTTTCTTTTGACTTGGCTTTCTTAGAAAGGGCTGTATGCCAGGACTCATTTGGATTGAATCGTCTCTTGGAGATTTGCAAGTTCTGTGGCTCAGGTAGAGTTTCCGTTGGTGGTTCAAGTCCAAGTGCTGTACAAAAGGTTTGAGTGTCCTCTGGAGTTTTGCAGGTCACACAGATGTTATTGCTTATGGTCCAAAGATGTGTTGAAAAACCCCATCTGTAAGGGATTCTCTTATTTCTTAACATGGTAGTAAGTGGTGAAAATTCCTTTCTGCGTTGTAAGGTGCGGGTTGATAAGTCCTGGAAGAACTGTAAGACATTACCTCTAAATCTTACAGGCTGAAGTTTGCGGGATTGTCGTAAGAGCATTTCTTTTTCTTGATAGTTCTTTAAACGGATCACAATATCCCGTGGAGGAGCTGAGTCAGGGGGTTTTGGTCTCAAAGTTCTATGGGCTCTGACCCATAGGATATCCTCAGTGTAGGAAGATTCTTTCAGATGTCGAAATAGATCCTGCAAATAAACCGGGAAATCCCTGGGTAAGACTGACTCTGGTACTCCTCTGATACGCATGTTTTTGCGCCTGCTTCGATTCTCGAGGTCGTCAAGCTTATCTTGGAGCGAAAGTATGATCTCTTGTTGAGAGGTTACTTGGTCAGTTAGTTGCTGTACATCTTCTTTAATGGTTTCTTGGTTACTTTCAAGAGATTCAACTTGGAAACCTAATGTGTGGATGTCCTGTTTTAATTCAGCCAGTTCCTCTCTAATACAGGAACGGACTATGTCTGCAATGTCCTTTTTCGATGGTAAATTTTGTAAAAATGAAGGAGAGAGCTGGCTTTCAGCCGGTAAAGTTCTGCTTGGTTGAGATTCCTGTGATAGGGTTTGAGGAGTTTTGTCACCAGTTTTAAGGGAGGCAGGAGAGGTATTCCTTGTGTCTGAACTATGTAAAAAAAGAGGACATAAGGCTTGATTTCCCTGTGATAGACTTTGACATTTTGTCGTGTTTGACATTGCGTTTAGTCGTCATGTTGGGCCAGGGATACACGTGGCGTGACTCTTGGGTTTCTTGTGACAAAATTGTCTTATGTCGAGTAATACTTATGAGATATATAGAGGTGTAAGATCTAGCCCCCAGAACAGGCAAAATAATCTTATAATCACTGGCAGTAAATAAAAGATGCACAGCAGTGGTATTTTACAGATGGAGGAGTTAAGGTCTGCACTTGAATCACAGCAACAAATTATGGAAAGAATGGTTGTATCTCCAGGCTGGGTTTAAAAGCCAAGCAATGAATGTTACTGAGGATTTATGTTTCAAAAGAGCTGCAGTGTCAGTAGTTAAAGGCAGCTAAACTGTTATTTATTTCCTCTGATGGACATAAAGATATTTGAAGTATTAGAGCTGCAGATCCTGTTTCATTAATTAGGCATGGAAATTAGATTAGATAGTGCAGCTGGTCTGTATCTGGAGCTGTTCCTGTAGTAGGCCTAATCCCTGGGATCAAGTGTGGCAGAAGCTTGCACAGGCCATGCAGTTGCTGATTATTTGTTGTGGCCAGGTTACAGTTGGGGAGTGTACCTGTCTCTGTGTGGATGTGCTAGTATAGTAGGGTATATGAAAAGTTCTTACCCTGAAGAAAGTGGAGTTCCGGTGTAGGCCCAATCCCCGGGCTAAATTTATTTTCCGGTCCGACTTGAAAATCGGGTGTTATTTTTCAGTCCTTGGGCCCTTCACTTTAGATTGTGGGCCTTCCTGGGAGCTTAGTTGTGGCCCCTGATGACCAGCAAGGGGAAATAGTTGTGGCTTGATGGTAGATGCGGCCTGAATTCGGCCCGGAGTGCTGGGTATCTCTGGTTCAGGGGGAGATGAAAGGATTATCCCCCTAAGTTGTTGCGACAGGCTCTAAAGGTGCTGGGGAGTGATGTAGGAGAGTTTAGGAGCAAGGATGATGAGGATTCCTAATGATATAAGGGCCTTTACAGCGGAGCTCCGGAGTTATGCTGCCATCTCTGCAGCTGCTGGCTCCGCCCCCCGGTTCCAATAAGTTTTATCACCAAACATATGTAAAAAACGATTAAACATGCCAGCAAACGTTTTAAAATACACTTTTATAAGAGTATGTATCTCTATTAATAAGCCTGATACCAGTCGCTATCACTGCATTTAAGGCTTTACTTACATTACTTCGGTATCAGCAGCATTTTCTAGCAAATTTCATCCCTAGAAAAATATTTTAACTGCACATACCTTATTGCAGGAAAACCTGCACGCTATTCCCCCTCTGAAGTTACCTCACTCCTCAGAATATGTGAGAACAGCAAAGGATCTTAGTTACTTCTGCTAAGATCATAGAAAACGCAGGCAGATTCTTCTTCTAAATAGTGCCTGAGATAAACAGTACACTCCGGTACCATTTAAAAATAACAAACTTTTGATTGAAGAAATAAACTAAGTATAAAACACCACAGTCCTCTTACGACCTCCATCTTAGTTGAGAGTTGCAAGAGAATGACTGGATATGGCAGTGAGGGGAGGAGCTATATAGCAGCTCTGCTGTGGGTGATCCTCTTGCAACTTCCTGTTGGGAAGGAGAATATCCCACAAGTAATGGATGATCCGTGGACTGGATACACTTAACAAGAGAAATCTTTTTTTTTAACTCACTGCTGTGCTGCTGGACAAAAATTCTGGTGTAGACTGTCCCTTTAAAGGACAGTGCACCTGTGCTACCCACAACAATCTTATCTCCCAAAATTTAAACTCCTGACTGCAAAAGTCGTTAACACAGAGGTTCACTTTTTCTAGCCTGTCCTGTGGAAAATTACTTAATGTCTTCAATAAAAATTTGAAAAGAACAACTGTGTGTGTTATTAGTTTAGTCAGATTGTGCTGGTCTATAATTATGACTTAGATGACGATCAGACAACAAAATTTTATAAGTAATCAATACAGAAATTCAGGTAATTCCAAAGGGTTCATAACTTTTCTTACAACTTTACGGTATATTGCTGGCAAATGTTAAAAATTTACCTATTCTTTATTTGTGTCTTAACAATAATCAAATAAAGAATTTGTTCTGCTCATTTTGTATACAACGACGGAGTACAGCTATTCCTGTGTTAATGCAGAATGCTGTATCTTTTACTGTTGTGTGTGTGTTCTGTCCTTGGGTGTTGATGAGGTGTGGAAGGGGAATGTGGAAGAGGGGAGTGGGGAAACAGTTAGTTTTGGTGATCACAAGCGGGCAAACCAATTGAAGGACCTCCACAAAAGCTCACCATGTTTCAGTCTCGGCTTCTGTATTCCTGCAAGGAGTGAAACATGGCTGAGAGGGGCAGTAAGTGTTCATTTGCTAGACTGGACACAAGGGAATTTATAGTTAAGAGCATAAATGAGCAAGTCTGATGCCTACCTGCAATGGTGTTTCCGGCTTGCAAGCCAAAATTTGCTGTCACAGTTATAGCAGCTTGCAGCTAAATGATCAGGAAGCCATCTTGTTACCTAAAAAAAAAACGAAGATGGCAAAATGTTAATATTTCCAATCATTTAAAAAAAAAAAAGTCAATTCATTTTGAAACTACTTATAACCCAGTAGAAAAGAGAACATAAAAGTAATGAGGGTTCCAAACATACATTACATGATGTTGCTTAGCCACACCATCTTGGAATATATATATTTATATCACCACTATGTTACTGAAACATCTTACTGTTGATAACTGAACTGGTATTGAGATATCTTCAATGCAAAGACTGACGGCACAGATCACTAAGGAATTCCTGCCAATCATTAGTCACTGGGAAGTTGTGATTGTAAGTCCTCATTGTAATGCTGCTTTAAGTTGTGTTTTGTTTACAGCTACCTATGACCTATATTACATTTGTAATGTTGATGGCTAAACTAAAAGAGACACCAATGTCCAAATAAAACTTTCATAAATTAGAGCATGCAATTTTAAAAACCTTTCTTCTATTTACTTCTATTACCAAATTGTGTTCAGTCTTTTTGTATTCACAATTTCTGAGGTACCAGCTCCTACTGAGCATGTGCAAGAGTACACAGAATATACATATATGGATTTTGTGATTGGTTGATGGCTGTCAAGATAAAGTGGGTTGGAAATAAAAACATTTTTAAATTTGTCAGAAAAAAAATTATGCTTACCATATAAATTAATTTATTTCATGGTGGAGAGAAGTCCACGATCCATTACTCCTAGGAATTACTCTTCACCACCACTAGGAGGAGGCAAAGATTCCCAAATCCCAAGAACCCTATGAAACCCCTCCCACATACCTAAGTCCAATGTATAACCAACAAAGTGAGGTAAGAAAAAGCTATAAAAGGAGCAGGGAAAAAATATGTGCTAAGGAAAAAAACTAATATTAACATACATAGGATGAGATCTTGTGGACTCTCACAACCATGAAAGAAATTAATTTATTAGGTAAGCATAAATTATGTTCTCTTTCATATATGTGGTGAGAGTCCACTATTTATTACCAATGGGAAAACATTTTTATGCATGGAAAATAAAACAAAAAGGCAAAAAATCAACTGCCTAAAGAGCCTTCCTACCGAAGGCTACTTCAGAAGAAACAAAAACATAAAAGTGGTAGTATTCCGGAAAGTATGCAAAGACCACCAAGTAGCTGCCTTGCAAATCTGGTCAACAGAAGCCTCATGCTTGAAGGCCCAAGAAGTGGCAACTGACCTAGTAGAATGAACAGTTATCTGCTGCAGTGGAAGCTGACCTGAATGAAAAAACTAGAAGTTTGTCTTGGGATTAGACACAAAGAAGGAACAACAATCTCTCTGCTAAAGTTATCTGAAGGAACAACCTTAGGCAAAAATTCAAAAGTAGTCGGTAAATAAAGAAAGAAGTTTAATATCCACCATATGCATAGGTTAAAAAGGAGGAGCCTACAAAACCCTTAAAGGGACAGTAAACACCAGAATTTTTGCTGTTTAAAAAGGAAGATAATCCCTCTATTACCTATTCCCCAATTTTGCATAACCAACACAGTTATAATAATATACTTTTTACCTCTGTGATTACCTTGTATCTATGCCTCTGCAAACTGCCCACTTATTTCAGTTCTTTTGACAGAGATGCATTTTTAGCCAATCAGTGCTTGCTCTTAGGAGCTTCACGTGCTGGAGCTCAATGTTATCTATATGAAACACATGAACTAACGCCCTCTAGTGGTGAAAAACTATCAAAATGCTTTCCGATTAGAGGCAGTCTTTAAGGTCTAAGAAATTAGCACATGAACCTCCTAGATTTAGCTTTCAACTAAGAATACCAAGAGAACAAAGCAAAATAGGTAATAAAAGTAAATTGGAAAGTTGTTTAAAATTACATGCCCTATTTAAAACATGAAGGATTTTTTTTTACTTTACTGTCCCTTTAACACAAAGTTAAGATTCCATGGAGGAGAAATTGGCTTGATTACAGGTTTAATACGGACCAAAACCAGAAATATAAGGAAGATTAGCAATCTTCATATGGAACAAACTAAAAGAGCAGAGATCTGCCCCATCAAAGAACTGACAGAACGTTATCCAGACCATCCTGTAAGAACTGCAAAATCCTAGTAATTATGAAAGAATACCAAGAAAAACCATGACCTACACACCAAGAAATAAAGGCCATCCAGACCTTATAATAGATATTCCTAGTTACAGGCTTAATACCTAATAAGGTTTCAATCACAGAATCAAAGAAACCCCATGACTAAGGACTAAACGTTCAATTCCCATGCCATCAAGTTCAGAGACTTAAGATCCAGATGGAAAAACAGACCTTGAGAAAGAAGGTCTAACTGCAGAGGCCAATGAGGACAGCTGGAAATTTGAACCAGATCTGCATACCCAATCCTGTGAAGCCAAGCTGGGACAATCAGAGTTACTGATGACTTCTCTAGGCTTATCATGAAAAAAAAAACACTCTGCGTGGAAGTACCAGAGAAGGAAACAGATGAAGCAAGCTGCAATGCGCAAGGAATTACTAACTCTGCTTGAGGATCCCTGGACCTCGCAAAGTATCTGTGAAGTTTGTTGTTCAAACGAGAGGCCATCATATCTATCTCTGGGTGACCCCAAAGATCCACAGTCAGCTTCCCAGTTGTTGAACCCTGGAATATGAATCACAGAGACTAGACAGGAATTGATTTCTGTCCATGAGAGAATTCAAGACACATTCCTCAAGGCTTGGGAACTGTGAGTTCCCCCCTGATGGTTGATATAAGCCGATGCTGTGACATTGTCGGTCTGGAAAAGGAGAAGAGATTCTCTTTTCAAGAGAGGCCAAGCTTGAAGAGCCCTATTTATAGGTAACCTTGCTCTTAAGGACCCCTAATCAGCTCCCCAAACTTGCATCTGTAGTGATCACTGTCCAGGTAGGATAAGCAAAGAAGCCCCCTGAATAATAAACTGATGATTCAGCCACCAAGTTAGAGACTGACTTGTATTAAGATCCAAAAATATCTTTTGAGACAGCTGAATAGTCTCTGCACCATTGACAAAGCTGAAAAGGTCTCATGCGAAGACAAGCAAAAGGAATTGCATCTGAAGATCAGACCTAGAACTTCCATACAAAGAGTAACCAAGGGAAAAGAGAGAGACTGAAGGATTAGAAAGGCTGACACCAATCTTAACCTTCTCTGATCTGTTAGAGAAAGACTCATGGAGACTGAATCAATTTGAAAACCCCAAAAAGTTAACTGTTTGAGAAATCAAAGGACTTTTTGGAAAGTTGATCCTCCAACCATGCTGTCAAGAAAAAAAACAAGTCAGTTGGTGTGAGATTCTGCTAAAGGAAAACAAGATGTTGCCTAGGTATAGAAACACAGCAATACCTTGAGTTCTGATAGACAAAAAGCATACACCCCAACTCTCGGGTCCCGATTTTTGGGGGTCTGTCCCGGAAGATTGACATCTGTCCCCCAATGCTCCATGAATTTATTTTTTAAACATTTTTATTTAAAAAATGTTTTAAATTCTATTGGGCCCATACATGGTCATCATGTGACCCAATACACAGTCAGTATTTTTTGGCACATGTGACTGCATGTTATCTCACATAAACCAGGCGTTGTTTCTAATCATGCATGTTACAGAGACAGTCTTACTACCCAGGCAGGAGTGTGAAGGGACAAGGGGCAGGCTGATATGTGGGGGGAGGGTGCCAGTGCAGCAGCAGCCAGGGCAATGTGTCTGCTGTCTGCTCAGTGGACTAGTTTAATTTTTTTCAGGGTGATCTGTAGTGGTCTCTAAAGCATTCGGCAGCATAAGTAAAGTATTTGAACGTTATATACAGGGCAAAAGTTTTTGTAGGATTTATATACTGCTCCAAATATCTTTTTTTTTACACGGAGCACTTCTAACCTGCTAAACCTCAGGAGTATCATGTAAAAACATAAGAAAAACACTGTACAAAAAAAAAAAGCAGCTTTAATTTGTTACGAATATTCCTTCTGCTATCAGTTAAAATGCTTGTTTCAAGCAAAGTCTGCACACATTACCGGTTACAGACTGTGGAAGGAGGCTTGGTGTGATTACCTAGGTAACCAGAAAGCATCCCCCTAGTAAAAAAAAAATCAGTTATCAGAGTGTTTATACTTTTTTTTTTTAAAACTTCATGTGAGTTATGTTCTGCCACTTGTTAAGCCCATTCCCCAGACCCCATATCACACTTTTGCTCAGTCAGGGGGTGGGGGGTCCCTCTTTAGAAATTTTAAATGTTATTAGGTATGAAAAAGGGCACCCTTTTAGCCAAACCAATTGGTAGAGCAACAAACTTAAAATGCCTGTCCAGAAAGGCAAACATCAGAAACTGGACATGTTCTCTGTGAATTGGAAAATAAAGGCAAGCATCCTTTAAATCTATTAAGGAGATGAACTGACTTTGCTGAACAAAAAGGCAGAAAAGTCCGAATAGTTTCCATTTTGAAAGATGGAATCCTTACAAACTTGTTCAGAGCTTTCAGATACAGGACTGTTTTAAAAGAACCTTCCTATTTGGAAAAATGAAGAGATTTGAATAAAATCCCATCCCCTGTTCCTGCAAAGGAACTGGTACAATCACTCCCAATTCAGATCCAGATCTTAGACAGACTGGGAAAAAAGGCTTGAGGTTTTACAGGATTGATTGGAACGTTGGACAGACAAAACATTCCTCTGGGAGGCCTTGTTCTGAATCATATTAGATATCCCTAAGAAACTATATACAGAACCCAGGGATCTAGAACAGACAAACCACGCCTCCTGAAAGAGGCTTAACCTGACATCTACCAGAACCTCTGGATCGGGGGCCACACATTCATACCTTTTTAGTAGTAGGGATAGATTTCTTACCCTGCTTTGACTTGTTCCAGTAATCACTAGGTCTCCAGACTGAGCCAGAGGTGCCTTGCTTCTGAGCAGAGGAGTCAACATTTTGTTCCTTATTCTGAAAAAAGGAACAAAAATTATTGAAGCTTACGATTTCCCTCTGGACTTTTTGTCTTGAGGAAGCACACCCCCTTTACCTCCAGTTACAGTAGATATTATAGAATCAAATTTATAACCAAACAACTTCTTTCCCTGAAAGGAAAGATAATCTGGATTTTGACACCAATTCAGCAAAGCAGGATTTAAGCCATAAGGCTCGCCTGGCAAGGACTGCCAAAAGACATGTTTGTGACATTAAAGGAACAGTATACACTAGGAATGCACCGAAATGAGAATTCTGGACCGAAACAGAAAATTCAAGATGCCCTTGGCTGAAAACTAAAATTACTACTTTTTTTTTTTAACAAAATGATTTTAAAATATTTTCTATAATTTTATCAATATAAGGGACTTTTTAATGAATTTAATTAATCTGAAATGAAAAACTATAAGCCAATAAAATAAATAAAAACACTTATTGAAAGCAACACCAAAATTGGATAGAAAATAATTTGAAAAACCAATATAAATAAAAATTTGTTAAACTGTTTCTGTTATAATGGACTGAATGAAGAATATATTGTTGATATTAATTTAATATCAATATACATTCTGCATTTCGTTCTATGTAACAATCAGATTTAACAAATTATATATATATTTTTACCAATTATCCAAATAAAGTATAGTCCTAGAAAACTATAATTACATGCAAAACAATAAGTCAAGTAATAAACTCAAACAGCAGCTCTAGGCTAGCATCAAATTTGAAATATGCTACACAATTTTACCGAAAACAACAGGCAAAAAACAAACAAACCGGATTAGCCGATAGAGTAGACAAGGAGTGTCTGCTATCTTTCGATTATCTCAACATCTATCAAATAATATCATGGAGGAAATATTTGCGGCCTTACAGACTGTTATGGAAGACTTTGAGAGAGAGTTTTGCAAGAGATTGGATGGTGTCATACTTGCTGTGGATGCAGTGAGAGGGGACCTGAAGCCTCGCAAGAAAGTAACAGACATGTCTGCGAACTGAGTAGTTTTCTTTTTACTCGCCCATCTGCTTGCAGCTGTCCATGCAAGCTGAGAACGAGATGGAGCAAGTAGAGGGAAGTCTCCGTGAGAAGTTGGAACTGGAAGTGGGCAATCTGAGCTATTGTGCTGCTTCTATGATCTCATGCATTCCTTGCCTCATTCCATTATTTACAAACTGGAGACTTTCACTTTTTCATTGCCCTGGTCCCCTGAGTAATGTATTGTTGGTGACCTGTTTAATGGGAATATAAACTCTTCTTGCCATCTTGCAGATCCGGAGAGAGTTGAGAGTTTTTAACACGGATACTCACATATATTGTTACCTGTTTAGCCGATCAAGCTTTCTTTCATGTAATTGGCAAGAGTCCATGAGCTAGTGACGTATGGGATAGACATTCCTACCAGGAGGGGCAAAGTTTCCCACACCTCAAAATGCCTATAAATACACCCCCACCACACCCACAATTCAGTTTTACAAACTTTGCCTCCTATGGAGGTGGTGAAGTAAGTTTGTGCTAGATTTCTATGTTGATATGCGCTTCTCAGTATGCTGAAGCCTGGTTCCTCTCAGAGTGCAGTGAATGACAGAGGGATGTGAAGGGAGTATCACCTATTGAATACAATGGTCATCCTAACGGGGATCTATTTCATAGGTTCTCTGTTATCGGTCGTAGAGATTCATCTCCTACCTCCCTTTTCAGATCGACGATATACTCTTATATACCATTACCTCTACTGATTCTCGTTTCAGTACTGGTTTGGCTATCTACTTTATGTAGATGAGTGTCTTTTGGTAAGTATGTTTTCTTTTATTTAAGACACTCTCAGCTATGGTTTGGCACTTTATATGTAAAGTTCTAAATATATGTTTTTTACTTATATTTGCCATGATTCAGGTTAATCAGTATATTTCCTTTTTGCAGACTGCCAGTTTCATTTTGGGAAATGCATATTAAAAAAAATAAATAAAAAAAAATTCTTACCTGAAATTTTCAAATTCACTCTCTTTTCTAAATTGCGGTCTGTTAGGCTCACGGGAGCGTAAAATGCTATAATTTATTGCGTCATTCTTGGCGCAAGACTTTTTTGGCGCGAGAATTACGTTTGTTGACTTAATTTTGTAATTTCCGGTGTCTTAGTTGGCGCCGAGATTTTTCACGTAGTTGCGTCATCTATGACGCTCGTGTTTGTTGCAGACGTTCTTGGCGGCAAAAAATATTTTGTCAGTTGAGGGCGTCATACTTGCCGCCAGATTTTTTACATTATTTAAGTCTTTATTTCATTTTGCTTCTGGTTTCCAGAGGATTATTTTGTTTGCATTTTTTCTCATTCCTGAAACTGTTATATAAGGAAATTGATAATTTTGCTTTATATGTTATTTTTTCTATTACATATTGCAAGATGTCTCAATCTGACCCTGTCTCAGAATCTACTATTGGAATCCTGCTGCCTGATGTCGGTTCTACCAAAGCTAAGTGCATTTGTTGTAAACTTGTGGTAACTGTTCCTCCGGCTGTAGTTTGTGTTAGTTGTCATGATAAACTTTCAAATGCAGACAATATTTCCATTAGTAGTAATCTATTACCTGTTGTTGTTCATTCAACATCTAATGCTCAGGATATTCCTGTTAATGTGAGAGAATTTGTTTCTAATTCCATTCAGAAGGCTTTATCTGTCATACCACCTTTTAATAAACGTAAAAGGTCTTTTAAAACTTCTCATAAAATTGATGAATTTTTAAATGACGTACAGCATTCTGATTTATCTATCTCTGATGAGGATCTATCTGGTTCAGAAGATTCTGCCTCAGATATTGACACTGACAAATCTTCATACTTATTTAAAATGGAGTATATTCGTTCCTTATTAAAAGAGGTGTTGATTGCATTAGATATGGAGGAGACTAGTCCTCTTGATATTAAAACCAGTAAATGTTTAAATTCGGTTTTTAAACCTCATGTAGTTATACCATAGGTTTTTCCAGTTCCTGATGCTATTTCAGATGTAATTTCTAGGGAATGGAATAGACTGGGTACTTCTTTTACTCCTTCTTCAAGGTTTAAGAAACTGTATCCTTTGCCGACTGATAGATTGGAGTTTTGGGAAAAGATCCCCAAAGTTGATGGGGACATCTCTACTCTTGCTAAACGTACTACTATTCCTACGGCAGATAGTACTCCTTTTAAAGATCCTTTAGATAGGAAACTTGAATCTCATCTAAGGAAGGCTTATTTATGTTCAGGTCATTTTCTTAGGCCTGCTATTTCTTTGGCTGATGTTGCTGCTGCTTCAACTTTTTGGTTGGAAACTTTAGCACAAGTACCAGATCATAATGTGTATAGCATTGTTAAATTATTTCAACATGCTAAAAATTTCATTTGTGATGCAATTTTTGATATCATTAGAATTGATGTCAGATATATGTCTTTAGCTATATTAGCTAGAAGAGCTTTATGGCTTAAATCTTGGAATGCTGATATGACTTCTAAATCAACGTTGCTATCTCTCTCTTTCCAAGGCAATAAATTATTTGGTTCTTTGTTGGATTCTATTATTTCAACTGTCACTGGGGGGAAGGGAGCTTTTTTGCCTCAGGATAAAAAATCTAAGGATAAAATTAAGGCTGCTAATCGTTTTCATTCCTTTCAACAAAATAAGTTACAGAAACCTGATCCTTCCCCTAAGGGAACTGTTTCCAATTGGAAGCCTTCTCCAGTCTGGAATAAATCCAAGCCATTTAAAAGATCTAAATCAGCCCCCAAGTCCGCATGAAGGTGTGGCCCTCATTACAGTGCAGCTGGTAGGGGGCAAACTAAGATTTTACAAGGATGTTTGGATCAATTCAATCCAAAATCATTGGATTCAGAACATTGTTTCTCAAGTGTACAGAATAGGTTTCAAAGTAAGACCGCCTGTGAGAAGTTTCTTTCTCTCACGCATTCCAGTGAACCCAGTAAAGGCTCAGGCTTTCATGAAGTGTGTTTCAGACCTGGAGTTATCTGGGGTAATTGTGCCAGTTCCTTTTCAGGAACGGGGTCTGGGGTTTTATTCAAATCTGTTCATTGTTCCAAAGAAGGAGAATTCTTTCAGACCAGTTCTGGATCTAAAAATTTTGAATCGTTATGTAAGAATACCTACATTCAAAATGGTGACTATAAGGACTATTCTGCCTTTTGTTAAGCAAGGGCATTATATGTCTACAATAGATTTACAGGATGCATATCTTCATATTCCGATTCATCCAGAACACTATCAGTTCCTGAGATTCTCTTTTCTAGACAAGCATTACCAATTTGTTGCTCTTCCTTTTGGCCTAGCAACAGCTTCAAGGATCTTTTCAAAAGTTCTCAGTGCCCTACTCTCTGTAATCAGAGAGCGGGGTATTGCGGTGTTTCCTTATTTGGACGATATCTTGGTACTTGCTCAGTCTTTACGCTCTGCAGAATCTCACACAAATCAACTAGTGTTGTTTCTTCAAAGACATGGTTGGAGGATCAATTTACCAAAAAGTTCTTTGATTCCTCAGACAAGGGTAACCTTTTAAGGTTTCCAAATAGATTCAGTGTCCATGACTTTGTCTCTAACAGACAAGAGACGTCTGAAATTGGTTGCAGCTTGTCGAAACCTTCAGTCTCAATCATTCCCTTCAGTAGCTATGTGCATGGAGGTTTTAGATCTCATGACTGCAGCATCGGACGCGATCCCCTTTGCTCGTTTTCACATGAAACCTCTTCAGCTTTGTATGCTGAACCAATGGTGCAGGGATTATACAAAGATATCACAATTAATATCCTTAAATCCCAATGTTCGACTATCTCTGACTTGGTGGTTAGATCACCATCGTTTAGTTCAAGGGGCCTCTTTTGTTCGTCCAGCCTTGGACTGTGATCACAACAGATGCAAGTCTTTCAGGTTGGGGAGCTGTCTGAGGATCTCTGACAGCGCAGGGGGTTTGGAAATCTCAAGAGGCGAGATTACCAATCAATATTTTGGAACTCCGTGCGATTCTCAGAGCTCTTCAGTTTTGGCCTCTTCTGAAGAGAGAACTGTTTATTTGTTTTCAGACAGACAATGTCACAACCGTGGCGTATGTCAATCATCAAGGTGGGACTCAGTCCTCAAGCTATAAAAGAAGTATCTCGGATACTTGCATGGGCGGAATCCAGCTCCTGTCTAATTTCTGTGGTCCATATCCCAGGTATAGACAATTGGGAAGCGGATTATCTCAGTCGCCAGACTTTACATCCGGGAGAGTGGTCTCTTTACCCAGATGTGTTTTTTCAGATTGTTCAAATGTGGGGGCTTCCAGAAATAGATCTGATGGCTTCTCATCTAAACAGAAAACTTCCCAGGTATCTGTCCAGGTCCAGGGATCCTCAGGCGGAAGCAGTGGATGTGTTGACACTTCCTTGGAGTTATCAACCTGCTTATATCTTTCCGCCTTTAGTTCTTCTTCCAAGAGTGATTTCCAAAATCATAATGGAGTGTTTGTTTGTACTGCTGGTGGCTCCAGCATGGCCACACAGGTTTTGGTATGCGGATCTTGTTCGGATGTCCAGTTGCCAACCTTAGCCACTTCCGTTAAGGCCTTTTATCTCAAGTCCCATTTTTCCATCAGGATCTCAAATCATTAAATTTGAAGCTATAGAGATTGAACTCTTAGTGCTTAGTCATAGAGGTTTGGAAGACTTACATTTCATGGTGTTCTTCTCATAAATTCTCTTGGCATTCTTTTAGAATTCCTAGAATTTTACAGTTTCTTCAGGATGGTTTAGATAAGGGTTTGTCTGCAAGTTCCTTGAAAGGACAAATCTCTAGCAATTTTTCTGTGGAACAGAACAGAAAGAGCAAACTTCCTGATATTCATTGTTTTGTACAGGCTTTGGTTCGTATCAAGCCTGTCATTAAGTCAATCTCTCCTCCTTGGAGTCTTAATTTGGTTTTGAGGGCTTTACAGGCTCCTCCGTTTGAGCCTATGCATTCTCTGGACAGTAAATTACTTTCATGGAAAGTATTGTTCCTTTTGGCCATCTCTTCTGCTAGAAGAGTTTCTGAATTATCTGCTCTTTCTTGCGAGTCTGCTTTTCTGATTTTTCATCAGGATAAGGCGGTTTTGCGGACTTCATTTACATTTTTACCTAAAGTTGTGAATTCCAACAACATTAGTAGAGAAATTGTTGTCCCTTCATTGTGTCCTAATCCTAAGAATTCTCTGGAGAGATCTTTACATTCTTTGGATGTGGTAAGAGCTTTGAAATATTATGTTGAAGCTACTAAATATTTCAGATAGACTTCTAGTCTATTTGTTATCTTTTCTGGTTCTAGGAAAGGTCAGAAGGCTTCTGCCATTTCTTTGGCATCTTGGTTAAAGCTTTTGATTCATCATGCTTATTTGGAGTCGGGTAAATCCCCGCCTCAGAGGATTACGGCTCATTCTACTAGGTCAGTTTCCACTTCCTGGGCTTTTAAGAATGTAGCTTCTGTTGATCAGATTTGCAAGCAGCAACTTGGTCTTCTTTGCATACTTTTACTAAATTCTACCATTTTGATGTTTTCTCTTCTTCAGAAGCAGTTTTTGGTAGAAAAGTACTTCAGGCAACTGTTTCAGTTTGATTCTTCTGCTTATAATTTCATTTTTTTTCATTATAAAGATAAAAACTTTTGATTTGGGTTGTGGATTAATTTTACAGCGGAATTGGCTGTCTATTTTTATCCCTCCCTCTCTAGTGACTCTTGCGTGGAGTTCCACATCTTGGGTATTTGCTATCCCATACGTCACTAGCTCATGGACTCTTGCCAATTACATGAAAGAAAACATAATTTATGTAACAATTTACCTGATAAATTCATTTCTTTCATATTGGCAAGAGTCCATGAGGCCCACCCTTTTTATGGTGGTTATGATTTTTTTGTATAAAGCACAATTATTCCAATTCCTTGTTGATGCTTTCGCTCCTTTCTTATCACCCCACTTCTTGGCTATTCGTTAAATTGAATTGTGGGTGTGGTGAGGGGTGTATTTATAGGCATTTTGAGGTTTGAGAAAATTTGCCCCTCCTGGTAGCAATGTATATCCCATACGTCACTAGCTCATGGACTCTTGCCAATATGAAAGAAAACAGAATTTATGCTTACCTGATAAATTACTTTCTCCAACGGTGTGTCCGGTCCACGGCGTCATCCATTACTTCTGGGAATATTCTCTTCCCCAACAGGAAATGGCAAAGAGCACAGCAAAAGCTGTCCATATAGCCCCTCCTCAGGCTCCGCCCCCCAGTCATTCGACCGACGGTTAGGAGAAAAAAAGGAGAAACTATAGGGTGCCGTGGTGACTGTAGTGTATAGAGAAAGAAATTTTTCAAACCTGATTAAAAAACCAGGGCGGGCCGTGGACCCGACACACCGTTGGAGAAAGTAATTTATCAGGTAAGAATCAATTCTGTTTTCTCCAACATTGGTGTGTCCGGTCCACGGCGTCATCCATTACTTGTGGGAACCAATACCAAAGCTTTAGGACACGGATGAAGGGAGGGAGCAAATCAGGTTACCTAAACAGAAGGCACCACGGCTTGCAAAACCTCTCCCCCAAAAATAGCCTCCGAAGAAGCATAAGTATCAATTTGTAGAATTTGGCAAAAGTGTGCAGAGAAGACCAAGTCGCTGCCTTACATATCTGATCAACAGAAGCCTCGTTCTTGAAGGCCCATGTGGAAGCCACAGCCCTAGTAGAGTGAGCTGTGATTCGTTCAGGAGGCTGCCGTCCGGCAGTCTCATAAGCCAATCGGATGATGCTTTTCAGCCAGAAAGAAAGAGAGGTAGCAGTAGCTTTTTGTCCTCTCCTCTTACCAGAGTAAACGACAAACAAAGATGAAGTTTGTCTGAAATCCTTTGTTGAGTCTAAATAGAACTTTAAAGCACGGACCACATCTAAATTGTGTAACAAACGTTCCTTCTTTGAAACTGGATTCGGACACAGAAAAGGAACAACTATTTCCTGGTTAATATTCTTGTTGGAAACTACTTTTGGAAGAAAACCAGGTTTAGTACGCAAAACAACCTTATCTGAATGGAACACCAGATAGGGTGGATCACACTGCAAAGCAGATAATTCAGAAACTCTTCTAGCAGAAGAAATAGCAACCAAAAACAGAACTTTCCAAGATAGTAACTTGATATCTATGGAATGTAAAGGTTCAAACGGAACCCCTTGAAGAACTAAATTTAGACTCCAAGGAGGAGTCATGGGTCTATAAACAGGCTTGATTCTGACCAAAGCCTGTACAAAAGCTTGTACATCTGGCACAGCTGCCAGTCGTTTGTGTAGCAAAACAGATAAAGCAGAAATCTGTCCTTTTAGAGAACTCGCTGACAACCCTTTATCCAAACCTTCTTGGAGAAAGGAGAGAATCTTAGGAATTTTAATCTTACTCCAGGAGAATCCCTTGGATTCACACCAACAGATATATTTTTTCCATATTTTATGGTAAATCTTTCTAGTCACAGGTTTTCTGGCTTGAACCAGAGTATCTATCACTGAATTTGAAAACCCACGCTTGGATAAAATCAAGCGTTCAATTTCCAAGCAGTCAGCTGCAGAGAAACTAGATTTGGATGTTCGAATGGACCTTGTACTAGAAGATCCTGTCTCAAAGGTAGCTTCCATGGTGGAGCCGATGACATATTCACCAGGTCTGCATACCAAGTCCTGCGTGGCCACGCAGGAGCTATCAGGATCACTGAGGCCTTCTCCTGTTTGATCCTGGCTACGAGCCTGGGAAGGAGAGGAAACGGTGGAAACACATAAGCTAGGTTGAACGACCAAGGCGCCACTAATGCATCCACTAGAGTCGCCTTGGGATCCCTGGATCTGGACCCGTAGCAAGGAACCTTGAAGTTCTGACGAGACGCCATCAGATCCATGTCTGGAATGCCCCATAATTGGGTTAACTGGGCAAAGACCTCCGGGTGGAGTTCCCACTCCCCCGGATGGAAAGTCTGACGACTGAGATAATCCGCCTACCAGTTGTCTACTCCTGGGATGTGAATTGCAGATAGATGGCAGGAGTGATCCTCCACCCATTTGATGATCTTGGATACCTCTCTCATCGCCAAGGAACTCATTGTTCCTCCCTAATGGTTGATGTAAGCTACAGTCGTCATGTTGTCTGACTGGAATCTTATGAATCCGGCCTTCGCTAGTTGAGGCCAAGCCCGGAGAGCATTGAATATCGCTCTCAGTTCCAGGATGTTTATCGGGAGAAGAGACTCTTTCCGAGGCCATAGACCCTGAGCTTTCAGGGAATCCCAGACCGCGCCCCAGCCTAATAGACTGGCGTCGGTCGTGACAACGACCCACTCTGGTCTGCGGAAACTCATTCCCTGAGACAGGTGATCCTGAGTCAACCACCAACGGAGTGAGTCTCTGGTTATCTGGTCTACTTGAATCTGAGGAGACAAGTCTGCATAGTCCCCATTCCACTGATTGAGCATGCACAGTTGTAATGGTCTTAGATGAATTCGAGCAAAAGGAACTATGTCCATTGCTGCAACCATCAATCCTACTACTTCCATGCACTGAGCTATGGAAGGCTGCAGAATAGAGTGAAGAACTTGACAAGCGTTTAGAAGCTTTGACTTTCTGACTTCTGTCAGGAAGATCTTCATTTCTAAAGAATCTATTATTGTTCCCAAAAAGGGAACTCTTGTTGACGGAGACAGGGAACTCTTTTCTACGTTCACCTTCCACCCGTGAGATCTGAGAAAGGCTAGAACAATGTCTGTATGAGCCTTGGAAAGAGACGACGCTTGAATTAGAATGTCGTCTAGATAAGGTGCCACTGCAATGCCCCTCGGTCTTAGAACCGCCAGAAGGGACCCTAGCACCTTTGTGAAAATTCTGGGAGCAGTGGCTAAACCGAACGGGAGAGCCACAAACTGGTAATGTTTGTCCAGAAAGGCGAACCTTAGGAACTGATGATGATCTTTGTGGATAGGAATATGTAGGTACGCATCCTTTAAATCCACGGTAGTCATATATTGACCCTCCTGGATTGTGGGTAAAATTGTTCGAATGGTTTCCATTTTGAACGATGGAACTCTGAGAAACTTGTTTAGAATTTTTAAATCCAGAATTGGTCTGAAAGTTCCCTCTTTTTTGGGAACTACAAACAGGTTTGAGTAAAACCCCTGACCTTTTTTCCACTGTTGGAACAGGGTGTATCACTCCCATCTTTAACAGGTCTTCTACACAATGTAAGAATGCCTGTCTCTTTATTTGGTCTGAAGATAAGCGAGACATGTGGAACCTTCCCCTTGGAGGAAGTTCCTTGAATTCTAGAAGATAACCCTGAGAGACTATTTCTAGTGCCCAGGGATCCGGAACATCTCTTACCCAAGCCTGAGCAAAGAGAGAGAGAGTCTGCCCCCTACTAGATCCGGTCCCGGATCGGGGGCTACCCCTTCGTGCTGTCTTGGTAGCAGCAGCAGGCTTCTTGGCCTGTTTACCCTTGTTCCAGCCTTGCATTGGTTTCCAAGCTGGCTTAGCCTGGGAAGCGTTACCCTCTTGTCTAGAGGCTGCAGAGTTAGAAGCCGGTCCGTTCCTGAAATTACGAAAGGAACGAAAATTGGACTTATTCTTAGCCTTGAAAGGCTTATCCTGTGGGAGGGCATGGCCCTTCCCCCCAGTGATGTCTGAAATAATTTCTTTCAATTCAGGCCCAAAAAGGGTCTTACCTTTGAAAGGGATATTAAGCAATTTTGTCTTGGAAGATACATCCGCCGACCAAGACTTTAGCCAGAGCGCTCTACGCGCCACAATTGCAAACCCTGAATTTTTCGCCGCTAATCTCGCTAATTGCAAAGCGGCATCTAAAATAAAGGAATTAGCTAACTTAAGTGCGTGAATACTGTCCATGACTTCCTCATATGGAGTCTCCTTATTGAGCGACTTTTCTAGTTCATCGAACCAGAAACAAGCCGCCGTAGTGACAGGAATAATGCACGAAATTGGTTGGAGGAGGTAACCTTGCTGAACAAAAATCTTTTTAAGCAAACCCTCCAATTTTTTATCCATAGGATCTTTGAAAGCACAATTGTCCTCAATGGGAATAGTCGTGCGTTTGGCTAGCGTAGAAACTGCCCCCTCAACCTTAGGGACTGTTTGCCATGTGTCCATCCTTGGGTCGACCATGGGGAACAATTTCTTAAATATAGGAGGTGGGACAAAAGGTATGCCTGGTTTCTCCCACTCCTTAGTCACTATGTCCGCCACCCTTTTAGGTATCGGAAAGGCATCAGGGTGCACAGGGACCTCTAGGAATTTGTCCATCTTGCACAATTTTTCTGGAATTACCAAAGAGTCACAATCATCCAGTGTAGTTAGTACCTCCTTAAGTAATGCGCGGAGATGCTCTAACTTAAATTTAAACGTCACAACATCAGGTTCTGCCTGTTGAGAAATTCTACCTGAATCAGAAAGTTCTCCCTCCGACAAACCCTCCCTCACTGCCACTTCTGACTGGTGTGAGGGTATGACAGATAAATTATCGTCAGCGCCTTCTTGCTTCACTGTATTTAAAACTGAGCAATCACGCTTTCTTTGAAATGCTGGCATTTTAGATAAAATATTAGCTATGGAATTATCCATTACTGCCGTTAATTGTTGCATAGTAACAAGCATTGGCGCGCTAGATGTACTAGGGGTCGCCTGCGCGGGCATAACTGGTATTGACACAGAAGGAGAGGATGAAGAACTATCCCCACTACCTTCATTTGAGGAATCATCTTGGGCAACCTTATTAAATGTGACAGTACTGTCCTTACTTTGTTTGGACGCCATGGCACAATTATCACATACATTTGAAGGGGGGACCACCTTGGCCTCCATACATACAGAACATGTTCTATCTGAAGGTACAGACATGTTAGACAGGCTTAAACAGGCTAATAATGCAAAAAAAACGTTTTTAAACAAAACCGTTACTGTCTCTTTAAATGTTAAACAGAGCACACTTTATTTCTTAATGTGTGAAAAACTATGAATTAACCCCTTAATGACAACTGACGTACCAGGTACGTCATGCATTAACAAGCAGTTAATGACAATGGACGTACCTGGTACGTCAGTTGTCAAACAGAGTGCTGGAAGCGATCACAAATGCTTCCAGCAGCTCTGAGGGTATTGCAGTGATGCCTCGATATGGAGGCATCCTGCAATACCACTTTACAAGCCTCCGATGCAGAGAGAGCCACTCTGTGGCCCTCTCTGCACCGGTAGCGTAAGTGCCAGTGTCCGCCGGGTGCAAGATGCAAGTGCGCGTGCACGATGCGCGAGTGTGCACGTGAGCGTGCATGTGTGTGTGCACGGGGCGCGCGTGCACGTGCACCCATTAGCCACACTGACACCAATGAATGAGGGCAGAAAGGGGAAAAAAAAGGGATTTTTTTTTTAAAAAAATATAAAAAGATCTGGGAGGGGGTGGGGGTATTGTGGGGGGCTGCTACACTACAGAAATAGTTTTTTAAATAAAAAATAAAATAAAAATACTTTTTGGGGGGTTTTGGGGGCCAAACTGGGTACTGGCAGACAGCTGCCAGTACCCAAGATGGCGGTAATTAGGTAGGGGAGAGGGTTAGAGAGCTGGAGGGGGGATCAGGGAGGTTGGGGCTAAGGCAGGGGTCCATCACAGCTAAAATACTTTATTATTTTTATTTTTTTTAAAAAACAACCTCTTTTATTTAGTACTGGCAGACTTTCTGCCAGTACTTAAGATGGCGGGAACAATTGTGGGGTGGGGGAGGGAAGAGAGCTGTTTGGGAGGGATCAGGGGGTGGGATGTGTCAGGTGGGAGGCTGATCTCTAAAATTAACCCTGCAACCTCCCTACAAGCTACCTAATTTAACCCCTTCACTGCTGGGCATAATTAACGTGTGGTGCGCAGCAGCATTTAGCGGCCTTCTAATTACCAAAAAGCAACGCCAAAGCCATATAAGTCTGCTATTTCTGAACAAAGGGGATCCCAGAGAAGCTTTTACAACAATTTCTGCCATAATTGCATAAGCTGTTTGTAAATAATTTCAGTGAGAAACCTAAAATTGTGAAAAATGTTGTTTTTTTTTTTTTATTTGCTCGCATTTGGCGGTGAAATGGTGTCATAAAATAACAAAATGGGCCTAGATCAATACTTGGGGTTGTCTACTACACTACACTAAAGCTAAAATTAACCCTACAAGCTCCCTAATTAACCCCTTCACTCCTGGGCATAAAACACGTGTGGTGCGCAGCGGCATTTAGCGGCCTTCTAATTACCAAAAAGCAACCCCAAAGCCATATAAGTCTGCTATTTCTGAAAAAAGGGGATCCCAGAAAAGCATTTACAACCATTTGTGCCATAATTGCAGAAGCTGTTTGTAAATAATTTCAGTGGGAAACCTAAAGTTTGTGACAAATTTTGTGAAAAAGTGAACTTTTTTTTTTTTTTGATCGCATTTGGCGGTGAAATGGTGGCATGAAATATACCAAAATGGGCCTAGATCAATACTTTGGGTTGTCTTCTAAAAAAAAATATATACATGTCAAGGGATATTCAGGTATTCCTGACAGATATCAGGGTTCCAATGTAACTAGCGCTAATTTTGAAAAAAAGTGGTTTGGAAATAGCGAAGTGCTACTTGTATTTATTGCCCCATAACTTGCAAAAAAAGCAAAGAACGTGTAAACATTGGGTATTTCTAAACTCAGGACAAAATTTAGAAACTATTTAGCATGGGTGTTTTTTGGTGATTGTAGATGTGTAACAGATTTTGGGGGTCAAAGTTAGAAAAAGTGTGTTTTTTTCCATTTTTTCCTCATATTTTTTTTTTTTTTTTTAGTAAATTATAAGACATGATGAAAATAATGGTATCTTTAGAAAGTCCATTTAATGGTGAGAAAAACAGTATATAATATGTGTGGGTACAGTAAATGAGTAAGAGGGAAATTACAGCTAAACACAAACACTGCAGAAATGTAAAAATAGCCATTGTCATTAAGGGTAAGAAAATTGAAAAATGGTCCGGTCATTAAGGGGTTAAATATCCAATCTTTACCAAATTTTCACCCTAGTGTCTTAATGCTTTTAAAGTATTGCACCCCAACTTTCAAGCTTGTAACCCCTTAAATGAGGAAACCGGAGCTGTTTATTCAATTAGCAATTTTAACCCCACTACAGTCCCAGCCACAGCGTTTGCTGCGACTTCACCTGTCCTTAGGTGTTATACGATACCAAATTAAGCCTTCCAGGAACGTTTTCAATGACCACCAGACCCTCTCACATGAAGCTGCATGCACTGCATCCAAAAGAAACTGCGCAATTATGGCGCGAAAATGAGGCTCTCCCTACTATAGTGAAAGGCCCTTCCTGACTGGGAAGGTGTCTAAACGACTGCCTGGCGCCTAAAAACGTTCCCAAACACTAAAAGTTTTGAAAATCACTTCAAACCTCATAAAAAACTTAAATAAAGCAATCTATTTGGCCCACAAGAGTGTCACCAGTATATAGCCCATAATAAGCCTTCATTCTGTTAAGAGTCTAAGAAAATGGCTTACCGATCCCAAAGAGGGAAAATGACAGTCTTCTAGCATTACACAGTCTTGTTAGAAAATGGACTAGTCATACCTTGAGCAGAAAAGTCTGCAAACTGTTCCCCCCAACTGAAGTTCTCTGGGCTCAACAGTCCTGCGTGGGAACAGCAATTGATTTTAGTTACTGCTGCTAAAATCATACTCCTCTTTTAAACAGAACTTTTCATCCCTTTCTGTTTTAGAGTAAATAGTACAAACCGGCACTATTTTAAAATAACAAACTCTTGATAGAAGAATAAAAAACTACAACTAAACACCACATACTCTTCACCATCTCCGTGGAGATGCTACTTGTTCAGAGCGGCAAAGAGAATGACTGGGGGGCGGAGCCTGAGGAGGGGCTATATGGACAGCTTTTGCTGTGCTCTTTGCCATTTCCTGTTGGGGAAGAGAATATTCCCACAAGTAATAAATGACGCCGTGGACCGGACACACCAATGTTGGAGAAATTAATTTATCAGGTAAATTCTTACATAAATTATGTTTTTCGCCACAAAAATGTTATTTGCACGGATACTCTCATATATGGTTACCTGTTTAGCCTAATCAAGCGTTTCGCCACGAAAATGTTATTTGCTTATCTGCTTGATGTTCTATGCAGGGTTCCTCTGATCAGTGTAAAAATATTTGCAAACTCTAGCAGCTTTGCACAGTCTGTACATAGCTAAAGTATTTTTTTCCTAAGCTTCGTTATATTGCCTTACAGGGATTATTTCTTATCTTAATCTATAGTCTTAGCTCAGTATCACATCTTGGGCTGCTAAGGTTCATATACTTTATCTTTGTGACAGCAGCTTATTTCTTCATATTATTTTTGAGATACTCATTTTTTAGTATACTCCTACAGCCTCTATTTTTAAGAGCTGAAAGATATGTCAGCAGTCACATAAATTGAGGGATTTGTGCTGTTCTTATATCCGGATAGCTAGCTGAAGACTGGTTTTCTTCATAGGCATTTTAAAGGGACACTCAATCAAAATGAACCTTTCATGATTCAGATAGAGCCGACAATTTTAAACAACTTTCCAATTTACTTCCATTAACTAAATGTGCACAGTCTTTTTATATTTAAACTTTTTTTGTCACCAGCTCCTACTGAGCATGTGCAAGATTAAGTGTGTATGCATTTGTGAATGGCTGATTGCTGTCACATGGTACGTGTATGCATTTGTGATTGGCTGATGGCTGTCACATGGTACAGGGGGAGTGGAAAAAGACATAACTTTTAAAATTGTCAGAAAACAAATCTATTACTTATTTGAAGTTCAGACTAAGTGCTGTTGCATTGTCTTGTTATCTTGCAGTTGTTGATTATGCAAATCTACTGTGTTGACTGGTCCTTTAAGACTTATAGTCTCTTAATATTTAAATTTTTTGAGCCAGCATGATTGTTAAGATGGGGAACATTTGTTCTAATTGACAGTAAAATATACCATGTAACATTGAGCCAGGTTTCCAATTTTCACCAAAGTACTGTTACAGCTTTTACATACTCAGAGGTAACATTATATGGTATACTATTCTTATAGTTCATGTTTGTATTGCTTAGGAACAGTCCTGTATTATTTTATATAGCTATGGCGCTAAATCTAATCGTATATTATTTGGACAAACGAGACCATCTATATCAGCTTCTCATGGTAAGCATATAAGCCTCAGAGCACAGTTAATATGAATGTATGCACGTTACTCACTCTATAGGTGACTGAGACCTGCTTATTCCAGAAGCCATCTAAGTGCATATATGTATACAGTATATACTGAGGTTTATGGATTCCATATATCATGGCATGCCTTTACCCTATAACTGCAAACAGTACTAGATATTATCATTAGTATGGTTTATTTAGAAAACGATAATTCCTTCTATAGACATATATAAAGACACCGATAACACCAATCCTAATTTGTTTCCTGTGAATGACATATTAGTCTAATTCCCCTTATCAGGTCCTTAGTCGTCAATTCACTTCAATCTCTCACTGTTCTTGCATAATCTTATAGGACTGCTTAGGTACGCTCTGTAATATCTACACCAACACAACACCAGATATGACTCCTTCCTAACAGCAGTTTATTTTCTACATTGTATTATACACTGCTCAAAAAAATAAAGGGAACACTTAAACAACACAATGTATCTCCAAGTCAATCACACTTCTGTGAAATCAAACTGTCCACTTAGGAAGCAACAATGAATGACAATCAATTTCACATGCTGTTGTGCAAATGGGATAGACAACAGGTGGAAATTATAGGCAATTAGCAAGACACCCCCAATAAAGGAGTGGTTCTGCAGGTGGTGACCACAGGCCACTTCTCAGTTCCTATGCTTTCTGGCTGATGTTATGGTCACTTTTGAATGCTGGTGGTGCTTGCACTCTAGTGGTAGCATGAGACGGAGTCTACAACCCACACAAGTGGCTCAGGTAGTGCAGCTCATCCAGGATGGCACATCAGTGCGAGCTGTGGCAAGAAGGATTGCTGTGTCTGTCAGCGTAGTGTCCAGAGCATGGAGGCGCTACCAGGAGACAGGCCAGTACATCAGGAGACGTGGAGGAGGCCGTAGGAGGGCAACAACCCAGCAGCAAGACCGTTACCTCCGCCTTTGTGCAAGGAGGAACAGGAGGAGCACTGCCAGAGCCCTGCAAAATGACCTCCAGCAGGCCACAAATGTGCATGTGTCTGCTCAAACGGTCAGAAACAGACTCCATGAGGGTGGTATGAGGACCCAACGTCGACAGGTGGGGGTTGTGCTTACAGTCCAACACTGTGCAGGACGTTTGACATTTGCCAGAGAACACCAAGATTGGCAAATTCGCCACTGGCGCCCTGTGCTCTTCACAGATGAAAGCAGGGGCACACTGAGCACATTTGACAGACGTGACAGTCTGGAGACGCCGTGGAGAACGTTCTGCTGCCTGCAACATCCTCCAGCATGGCCAGTTTGGCAGTGGGTCAGTAATGGTGTGGGGTGGCATTTCTTTGAGGGGCCGAACAGCCCTCCATGTGCTCGCCAGAGGTAGCCTGACTGCCATTAGGTATCAAGATGAGATCCTCAGACCCCTCGTGAGACCATATGCTGGTGCGGTTGGCCCTGGGTTCCTCCTAATGCAAGACAATGCTAGACCTCATGTGGCTGGAGTGTGTCAGCAGTTCCTGCAAGACGAAGGCATTGATGCTATGGACTGGCCCTCCCGTTCCCCAGACCTGAATCCAATTGAGCACATCTGGGACATCATGTCTCGCTCCATCCACCAACTTCACTTTGCACCACAGACTGTCCAGGAGTTGGTGGATGCTTTAGTCCAGGTCTGGGAGGAGATCCCTCAGGAGACCATCCGCCACCTCATCAGGAGCATGCACAGGCGTTGTAGGGAGGTCATACAGGCACGTGGAGGCCACACACACTACTGAGCCTCATTTTGACTTGTTTTAAGGACATTACATCAAAGTTGGATCTGCCTGTAGTGTGTTTTTCCACTTTAATTTTGAGTGTGACTCCAAATCCAGACCTCCATGGGTTGAAAATTTTGATTTCCATTTTTTAATTTTTGTGTGATTTTGTTGTCAGCACATTCAACTATGTAAAGAACAAAGTATTTAATTAGAATATTTTATTCATTCAGATCTAGGATGTGTTATTTTAGTGTTCCCTTTATTTTTTTGAGCAGTGTATTTATCTGTTGTCTTTTCATTATGTATAGAGGCCCAGGAGTGACCTGTGCCTCACCTAGGTTTTGTAAACCCTCCGTTTTCTAGTTGTAAGCTCATATTCTCTAGTGCTACATAAGTTATTACATAGTTTAATAGATAACCAAATGTTTTATACATATTTCAATAACATATTCTCTTTATAGGAGTACTATGGGTCCAAAAGTGACCCTTTATCTCTCTTTCCCCTAAAATCCCCCTTTTAGCCAAAAGTAATATATTAGGGATCCACAAGAGGCTCCTGTCTGCTATGTGGGGACAATATTCTACCAGTTTTATAATAATATTTGACGGGGATATTTATACTCATACATATACTCCATAGTAATATATCTTATATAACAGTTATATAATATTTACATAGGTCCAAAAACAGAATTTATGCTTACCTGATAAATTACTTTCTCCAACGGTGTGTCCGGTCCACGGCGTCATCCTTACTTGTGGGAATATCTCTTCCCCAACAGGAAATGGCAAAGAGTCCCAGCAAAGCTGGCCATATAGTCCCTCCTAGGCTCCGCCCACCCCAGTCATTCGACCGACGGACAGGAGGAAATATATAGGAGAAACCTTATGGTACCGTGGTGACTGTAGTTAGAGAAAATAATTCATCAGACCTGATTAAAAATCCAGGGCGGGCCGTGGACCGGACACACCGTTGGAGAAAGTAATTTATCAGGTAAGCATAAATTCTGTTTTCTACAACATTGGTGTGTCCGGTCCACGGCGTCATCCTTACTTGTGGGAACCAATACCAAAGCTTTAGGACACGGATGAAGGGAGGGAGCAAATCAGGTTACCTAAACGGAAGGCACCACGGCTTGCAAAACCTTTCTCCCAAAAATAGCCTCCGAAGAAGCAAAAGTATCAAATTTGTAAAATTTGGCAAAAGTGTGCAGTGAAGACCAAGTCACTGCCTTACATATCTGGTCAACAGAAGCCTCGTTCTTGAAGGCCCATGTGGAAGCCACAGCCCTAGTGGAGTGAGCTGTGATTCTTTCAGGAGGCTGCCGTCCGGCAGTCTCATAAGCCAATCGGATGATGCTTTTAAGCCAAAAGGAAAGAGAGGTAGAAGTCGCTTTTTGACCTCTCCTTTTACCAGAATAGACAACAAACAAAGAAGATGTTTGTCTGAAATCTTTTGTAGCCTCTAAATAGAATTTTAGAGCACGGACTACGTCCAAATTGTGTAACAAACGTTCCTTCTTTGAAACTGGATTCGGACATAAAGAAGGTACAACTATCTCCTGGTTAATATTCTTGTTAGAAACAACCTTTGGAAGAAAACCAGGCTTAGTACGCAAAACCACCTTATCTGCATGGAACACCAGATAGGGCGGAGAACACTGCAGAGCAGATAACTCTGAAACTCTTCTAGCAGAAGAAATAGCAACCAAAAACAAAACTTTCCAAGATAGTAACTTAATATCTATGGAATGTAAAGGTTCAAACGGAACCCCTTGAAGAACTGAAAGAACTAGATTTAGACTCCAGGGAGGAGTCAAAGGTCTGTAAACAGGCTTGATCCTAACCAGAGCCTGAACAAATGCTTGAACATCTGGCACAGCTGCCAGTCTTTTGTGTAGTAAGACAGATAAAGCAGAGATCTGTCCCTTTAGAGAACTTGCAGATAATCCTTTCTCCAAACCTTCCTGTAGAAAGGAGAGAATCTTAGGAATTTTTATCTTATTCCATGGGAATCCTTTGGATTCACACCAACAGATATATCTTTTCCATATTTTATGGTAAATCTTTCTAGTTACCGGTTTTCTGGCCTGAACCAGAGTATCTATCACAGAATCTGAAAACCCACGCTTTGATAGAATCAAGCGTTCAATCTCCAAGCCGTCAGCTGGAGGGAGACCAGATTTGGATGTTCGAATGGACCCTGAACAAGAAGGTCCTGTCTCAAAGGTAGCTTCCACGGTGGAACCGATGACATATTCACCAGGTCTGCATACCAAGTCCTGCGTGGCCACGCAGGAGCTATCAAGATCACTGAGGCCCTCTCCTGTTTGATCCTGGCTACCAGCCTGGGAATGAGAGGAAATGGTGGAAATACATAAGCTAGGTTGAAGGTCCAAGGTGCTACTAGTGCATCTACTAGAGTCGCCTTGGGATCCCTGGATCTGGACCCGTAGCAAGGAACCTTGAAGTTCTGACGAGACGCCATCAGATCCATGTCTGGAATGCCCCATAATTGAGTTAGTTGGGCAAAGATCTCCGGGTGGAGTCCCCACTCCCCCGGATGGAATGTCTGACGACTCAGATAATCCGCTTCCCAGTTTTCCACACCTGGGATGTGGATCGCAGATAGGTGGCAGGAGTGATCCTCCGCTCATTGAATTATTTTGGTCACTTCTTTCATCGCCAGGGAACTCCTTGTTCCCCCCTGATGATTGATATACGCAACAGTCGTCATGTTGTCTGATTGGAATCTTATCAATCTGGCCTTTGCTAGCTGAGGCCAAGCCCTGAGAGCATTGAAGATCGCTCTTAGTTCCAGAATGTTTATCGGGAGAAGAGACTCTTCCCGAGACCATAGTCCCTGAACTTTCAGGGATTCCCAGACCGCACCCCAGCCCACTAGACTGGCGTCGGTCGTGACAATGACCCACTCTGGTCTGCGGAAGCTCATTCCCTGGGATAGATGGTCCAGGGTCAGCCACCAACAGAGTGAATCTCTGGTCTTCTGATCTACTTGAATCATTGGAGACAAGTCTGTATAGTCCCCATTCCACTGTTTGAGCATGCACAGTTGTAATGGTCTTAGATGAATTTGTGCAAAAGGAACTATGCCCATTGCTGCAACCATCAACCCTACTACTTCCATGCACTGCGCTATGGAAGGACGTGGAACAGAATGAAGAACTTGACAAGCGCTTAGAAGTTTTGACTTTCTGACCTCTGTCAGAAAAATCCTCATTTCTAAGGAATCTATTATTGTTCCCAAGAAGGGAACTCTTGTTGACTGAGACAGAGAACTCTTTTCTATGTTCACCTTCCATCCGTGTGATCTGAGAAAGGCCAGAACGATGTCTATATGAGCCTTTGCTTTTGACAGGGACGACGCTTGTATTAGAATGTCGTCCAAGTAAGGTACTACTGCAATGCCCCTCGGTCTTAGAACCGCTAGAAGGGACCCTAGTACCTTTGTGAAAATCCTTGGAGCAGTGGCTAACCCGAATGGGAGGGCCACAAACTGGTAATGTTTTTCCAGAAAGGCGAACCTTAGGAACTGATGATGTTCTTTGTGGATAGGAATATGTAGGTACGCATCCTTTAGATCCACGGTAGTCATAAATTGACCTTCCTGGATAGTGGGTAGAATCGTTCGAATGGTTTCCATCTTGAACGATGGTACCCTGAGAAATTTGTTTAGGATCTTCAAGTCCAAAATTGGCCTGAAAGTTCCCTCTTTTTTGGGAACTACGAACAGATTTGAATAAAATCCCATTCCTTGTTCCTTTAGTGGAACTGGGTGTATCACTCCCATCTTTAACAGGTCTTCTACACAATGTAAGAACGCCTGTCTCTTTATTTGGTTTAAGGATAAGTGAGACATGTGGAACCTTCCCCTTGGGGGTAGTTCCCTGAATTCCAGAAGATAACCCTGAGAAACTATTTCTAGTGCCCAGGGATCCTGAACATCTCTTGCCCAAGCCTGAGCAAAGAGAGAGAGTCTGCCCCCTACTAGATCCGGTCCCGGATCGGGGGCTACTCCTTTATGCTGTTTTGTTAGCAGCAGCAGGCTTCTTGGCCTGCTTACCCTTGTTCCAGCCTTGCATCGGTTTCCAGGCTGGTTTGGGTTGTGAGGCATTACCCTCTAGTTTAGAGGATGCAGAATTAGAGGCCGGTCCGTTCCTGAAATTGCGAAAGGAACGAAAAATTAGACTTATTTTTGGCCTTGAAAGGCCCATCTTGTGGAAGGGCGTGGCCCTTTCCCCCAGTGATGTCTGAGATAATCTCTTTCAATTCTGGTCCAAATAGAGTTTTACCTTTGAAAGGGATGTTAAGCAATTTTGTCTTGGATGACACATCCGCTGACCAAGACTTTAGACAAAGCGCTCTGCGCGCCACGATTGCAAACCCTGAATTTTTCGCCGCTAATCTAGCTAATTGCAAAGCGGCATCTAAAATAAAAGAGTTAGCCAACTTAAGTGCGTGAACTCTGTCCATAACCTCCTCATATGGAGTCTCTCTACTGAGCGACTTTTCTAGTTCCTCGAACCAGAACCACGCTGCTGTAATGACAGGAACAATGCACGAAATGGGTTGTAGAAGGTAACCTTGCTGTACAAAAATCTTTTTAAGCAAACCCTCCAATTTTTTATCCATAGGATCTTTGAAAGCACAACTATCCTCGATAGGAATAGTAGTGCGCTTGTTTAGAGTAGAAACTGCCCCCTCGACCTTAGGGACTGTCTGCCATAAGTCCTTTCTGGGGTCGACCATAGGAAATAATTTCTTAAATATAGGAGGGGGAACAAAAGGTATGCCGGGCTTTTCCCACTCCTTATTCACTATGTCCGCCACCCGCTTGGGTATAGGAAAAGCGTCGGGGTGCACCGGAAGCATAATTTCTCTGGAATGACCAAGTTGTCACAATCATCCAGAGTAGATAACACCTCCTTAAGCAGTGCGCGGAGATGTTCTAATTTAAATTTCACAACATCAGGTTCAGCTTGTTGAGAAATTTTTCCTGAATCTGAAATTTCCCCATCTGACAAAACCTCCCTCATGGCCACTTCAGATTGGTGTGAGGGTATGACAGAACAATTATCATCAGCGCCCTCCTGCTCTTCAGTGTTTAAAACAGAGCAATCACGCTTTCTCTGATATGTAGGCATTTTGGATAAAATATTTGCTATGGAGTTATCCATTACAGCCGTCAATTGTTGCATGGTAATAAGCATTGGCGCGCTAGATGTACTAGGGGCCTCCTGCGTGGGCAAAACTGGTGCAGACACAGTAGGAGATGATGTAGTATCATGTTTACTCCCCTCATCTGAGGAATCATCTTGGGCAATTTCATTATCTGTGGCAGTACTGTCCTTACTTTGTTTGGACGCTATGGCACAATTATCACACAAATTTAAATGGGGAGACACATTGGCTTTCATACATATAGAACATAGCTTATCCGAAGGCACAGACATGTTAAACAGGCTTAAACTTGTCAATAAAGCACAAAAAACGTTTTAAAACAAAACCGTTACTGTCTCTTTAAATTTTAAACAGAAAACACTTTATTACTGAATATGTGAAAAAGTATTGCACACCAATTTTCAGAGCTTTAACCCTTAAAATAACGGAACCGGAGCCGTTTACAAATTTAACCCTTATACAGTCCCAGCTATAGCCTTTGCTGTGACCTAACCAAGCCCAGAGGGGAATACGATACCAAGTGACGCCTTCTAGAAACTTTTCCAGCTACTTTCAGATGCTCACACATGCATCTGCATGTCTTGCTCTCAAAAAACAACTGCGCAGTAATGGCGCGAAAATAAGGCTCAGCCTACAACTGGGAAGGCCCTCCCTGACTGGAAAAGGTGTCTAACATAGTGCCTGCCGTTAAAAAACGTTCCCCAAGTTTATAAATGAGAATTATCAGCATAAACATGAATAAAATGTCCAAATAAAGCAATCGATTTAGCCCATAAAAGTGTCTACCAGTTTTATAGCCCATATTAAGCCCTTTATTCTGTTTGCTTGACTAAGAAAATGGCTTACCGGTCCCCATGAGGGGAAATGACAGCCTTCCAGCATTACATGGTCTTGTTAGAAATATGGCTAGTCATACCTTAAGCAGAAAAGTCTGCTAACTGTTTCCCCCAACTGAAGTTACTTCATCTCAACAGTCCTATGTGGAAACAGCAATCGATTTTAGTTACTGTCTGCTAAAATCATCTTCCTCTCACAAACAGAAATCTTCATCCTTTTCTGTTTCAGAGTAAATAGTACATACCAGCACTATTTTAAAATAACAAACACTTGATAGAAGAATAAAAAACTACATTTAAACACCAAAAAACTCTTAACTATCTCCGTGGAGATGTTGCCTGTGCAACGGCAAAGAGAATGACTGGGGTGGGCGGAGCCTAGGAGGGACTATATGGCCAGCTTTGCTGGGACTCTTTGCCATTTCCTGTTGGGGAAGAGATATTCCCACAAGTAAGGATGACGCCGTGGACAGGACACACCAATGTTGGAGAAAGTGGCCTGTATAATCTAAATACTATCCCTCCTATTGAGGTCCCTTAAGGTGTCTAGAAGTCCAAGAGTGGCTTCAAATTGTGTGGGGGATATATTTTCTATAATTAATAGAAAACAAATTAGGTGCAATAAAACGTGTTTTTTATGTATGTAAAATATTGCTTTCTGAAGTACTTAGACTGCAGTCTAGCCTTTAGAATCTTACTTTAAACTGTTTTTGATGTTCTATTTTAAGTCTTATCTTGTTGTCTCATAAGCCTGTAATAACTTATGTACTGCATTTGTGCATATTTGCAATGTATGTCTAAAAACCTCAATAAATAATTATTTTTAAAAAATCCGAAACCGAAAAAAAACGAAAATGCCATTTTCGGCTGAAACGTTTCTGTGGCCGAAATTTCGGTGCATCCCTAGTATGCACTAGTTTTCATATAACTGCACGTAATAGACACTACTATAAACAAAAATATCCTTTTAAAAACTTCCTTAGAAGCTCCCAGTCTAGCACTGTTGATGTGGTTAGGCTGGGGCATTCACTGAAAGAGGCTGGAAAAACATAATTTATGTAAGAACTTACCTGATAAATTCCTTTCTTTCATATTAGCAAGAGTCCATGAGCTAGTGACGTATGGGATATACATTCCTACCAGGAGGGGCAAAGTTTCCCAAACCTCAAAATGCCTATAAATACACCCCTCACCACACCCACAAATCAGTTTAACGAATAGCCAAGAAGTGCGGTGATAAGAAAAAAGTGCGAAAGCATAAAAAATAAGGAATTGGAATAATTGTGCTTTATACAAAAAAATCATAACCACCACAAAAAGGGTGGGCCTCATGGACTCTTGCTAATATGAAAGAAAGGAATTTATCAGGTAAGTTCTTACATAAATTATGTTTTCTTTCATGTAATTAGCAAGAGTCCATGAGCTAGTGACGTATGGGATAATGACTACCCAAGATGTGGATCTTTCCACGCAAGAGTCACTAGAGAGGGAGGGATAAAATAAAGACAGCCAATTCCGCTGAAAAATAATCCACACCCAAAATAATTTAAATTTTATAATGAAAAAAACTGAAAATATAAGCAGAAGATTCAAACTGAAACAGCTGCCTGAAGTACTTTTCTACCAAAAACAGCTTCAGAAGAAGAAAACACATCAAAATGGTAGAATTTAGTAAAAGTATGCAAAGAAGACCAAGTTGCTGCTTTGCAAATCTGATCAACCGAAGCTTCATTCCTAAACGCCCAGGAAGTAGAAACTGACCTAGTAGAATGAGCTGTAATCCTCTGAGGCGGAGTTTTACCCGACTCGACATAAGCATGATGAATTAAAGATTTCAACGAAGATGCCAAAGAAATGGCAGAGGCCTTCTGACCTTTCCTGGAACCGGAAAAGATAACAAATAGACTAGAAGTCTTTCGGAAAGTCTTAGTAGCTTCAACATAATATTTCAAAGCTCTAACTACATCCAAAGAATGCAATGATTTCTCCTTAGAATTCTTAGGATTAGGACATAATGAAGGAACCACAATTTCTCTACTAATGTTGTTGGAATTCACAACCTTAGGTAAAAATTCAAAAGAAGTTCGCAACACCGCCTTATCCTGGTGAAAAATCAGAAAAGGAGACTCACAAGAAAGAGCAGATAATTCAGAAACTCTTCTGGCAGAAGAGATGGCCAAAAGGAACAAAACTTTCCAAGAAAGTAATTTAATGTCCAATGAATGCATAGGTTCAAACGGAGGAGTTTGAAGAGCCCTCAGAACCAAATTCAAACTCCAAGGAGGAGAAATTGACTTAACAGGTTTTATACGAACCAAAGCTTGTACAAAACAATGAATATCAGGAAGATTAGCAATCTTTCTGTGAAAAAAGACAGAAAGAGCAGAGATTTGTCCTTTCAAGGAACTTGCAGACAAACCTTTATCCAAACCATCCTGAAGAAACTGTAAAATTCTCGGAATTCTAAAAGAATGCCAGGAAAAATTATGAGAAAGACACCAAGAAATATAAGTCTTCCAGACTCTATAATATATCTCCCTAGATACAGATTTACGAGCCTGTAACATAGTATTAATCACAGAGTCAGAGAAACCTCTGACTAAGAATCAAGCGTTCAATCTCCATACCTTTAAATTTAAGGATTTGAGATCCTGATGGAAAAAAGGACCTTGCGACAGAAGGTCTGGTCTTAACGGAAGAGTCCACGGTTGGCAAGAAGCCATCCGGACAAGATCCGCATACCAAAACCTGTGAGGCCATGCTGGAGCTACCAGCAGAACAAACGAGCATTCCTTCAGAATCTTGGAGATCACTCTTGGAAGAAGAACTAGAGGCGGAAAGATATAGGCAGGATGATACTTCCAAGGAAGTGACAATGCATCCACTGCTTCCGCTTGAGGATCCCTGGATCTGGACAGATACCTGGGAAGTTTCTTGTTTAGATGAGAGGCCATCAGATCTATTTCTGGAAGTCCCCACATTTGAACAATCTGAAGAAATACCTCTGGGTGAAGAGACCATTCGCCCGGATGCAACGTTTGGCGACTGAGATAATCCGCTTCCCAATTGTCTATGCCAGGGATATGGACCGCAGAAACTAGACAGGAGCTGGATTCCGCCCAAACCAGAATTCGAGATACTTCTTTCATAGCTAGAGGACTGTGAGTCCCTCCTTGATGATTGATGTATGCCACAGATGTGACATTGTCTGTCTGAAAACAAATGAACGATTCTCTCTTTAGAAGAGGCCATGACTGAAGAGCTCTGAAAATTGCACGGAGTTCCAAAATATTGATCGGTAATCTCACCTCCTGAGATTCCCAAACCCCTTGCGCCGTCAGAGACCCCCACACAGCTCCCCAACCTGTAAGACTTGCATCTGTTGAAATTACAGTCCAGGTCGGAAGAACAAAAGAAGCCCCCTGAACTAAAAGATGGTGATCTGTCCACCACGTCAGAGAAGGTCGGACAATCGGTTTTAAAGATATTAATTGAGATATCTTTGTGTAATCCCTGCACCATTGGTTCAGCATACAGAGCTGAAGAGGTCGCATGTGAAAACGAGCAAAGGGGATCGCGTCCGATGCAGCAGTCATAAGACCTAGAATTTCCATGCATAAGGCTACCGAAGGGAATGATTGTGACTGAAGGTTTCGACAAGCTGATATCAATTTTAGACGTCTCTTGTCTGTCAAAGATAGAGTCATGGACACTGAATCTATCTGGAAACCCAAAAAGGTTACCCTTGTCTGAGGAATCAATGAACTTTTTAGTAAATTGATCCTCCAACCATGATCTTGAAGAAACAACACAAGTCGATTCGTATGAGATTCTGCTAAATGTGAAGACTGAGCAAGTACCAAGATATCGTCCAAATAAGGAAACACCACAATACCCTGTTCTCTGATTACAGACAGAAGGGCACCGAGAACCTTTGAAAAAATTCTTGGAGCTGTTGCTAGGCCAAACGGCAGAGCCACAAACTGGTAATTCTTGTCTAGGAAAGAGAATCTCAGAAACTGATAGTGATCTGGATGAATCGGAATATGCAGATATGCATCCTGTAAATCTATTGTAGACATATAATGCCCTTGCTGAACAAAAGGCAGGATAGTCCTTACAGTTACCATTTTGAATGTTGGTATCCTTACATAACGATTCAATATTTTTAGATCCAGAACTGGTCTGAAGGAATTCTCCTTCTATGGTACAATGAAGAGATTTGAATAAAACCCCAGCCCCTGTTCCAGAACTGGAACTGGCATAATTACTCCAGCCAACTCTAGATCTGAAACACATTTCAGAAATGCTTGAGCCTTCGCTGGATTTACTGGGACACGGGAAAGAAAAAATCTCTTTGCAGGAGGTCTTATCTTGAAACCAATTCTGTACCCTTCTGAAACAATGTTCTGAATCCAAAGATTGTGAACGGAATTGATCCAAATTTCTTTGAAAAAACGTAATCTGCCCCCTACCAGCTGAGCTGGAATGAGGGCTGCACCTTCATGTGGACTTAGGAGCTGGCTTTGATTTTCTAAAAGGCTTGGATTTATTCCAGACTGGAGATGGTTTCCAAACTGATACCGCTCCGGAGGATGAAGGATCAGGCTTTTGTTCCTTGTTGTGACGAAAGGAACGAAAATGATTATTAGACCTGAATTTACCTTTAGACTTTTTATCCTGTGGTAAAAAAGTTCCTTTCCCCCCAGTAACAGTTGAGATAATAGAATCCAACTGAGAACCAAATAATTTATTACCCTGGAAAGAAAGGGAAAGCAGAGTAGACTTAGAAGACATATCAGCATTCCAAATTTAAGCCATAAAGCTCTTCTAGCTAAAATAGCTAGAGACATATACCTGACATCAACTCTAATGATATCAAAGATGGCATCACAAATAAAATTATTAGCATGTTGAAGCAGAATAATAATGCTATGAGAATTATGATCTGTTACTTGTTGCGCTAAAGCTTCCAACCAAAAAGTTGAAGCTGCAGCAACATCCGCCAAAGATATAGCAGGTCTAAGAAGATTACCTGAACACAAATAAGCTTTTTTTAGAAAGGATTCAATTTTCCTATCTAAAGGATCCTTAAAGGAAGTACCATCTGCCGTAGGAATAATAGTGCGCTTAGCAAGAGTAGAGACAGCCCCATCAACCTTAGGGATTTTGTCCCAAAACTCTAATCTGTCAGATGGCACAGGATATAATTGCTTAAAACGTTTAGAAGGAGTAAATGAATTACCCAAATTATTCCATTCTCTGGAAATTACTTCAGAAACAGCACCAGGAACAGGAAAAACTTCTGGAATAACTACAGGAGATTTAAAAACCTTATCTAAATGTTTAGATTTAGTATCAAGAGGACCAGAATCCTCAATTTCTAATGCAATTAGGACTTCTTTAAGTAAAGAACGAACACATTCCATTTTAAATAAATATGAAGATTTATCAGCATCAACCTCTGAAACAGAATCCTCTGAACCAGAAGAACCACTATCAGAATCAGAATGATGATGTTCATTTAAAAATTCATCTGAACAATGAGAAGTTTTAAAAGACTTTTTATGTTTACTAGAAGGAGGAATAACAGACATAGCCTTCTTAATGGATTTAGAAACAAAATCTCTTATGTTATCAGGAACACTCTGAATATTAGATGTTGACGTAACAGCAACAGGTAATGGAACTTTACTAAAGGAAATATTATCTGCATTAACAAGTTTGTCATGACATTCAATACAAACAATAGCTGGAGGAATAGCTACCAAAAGTTTACAGCAGATACACTTAGCTTTGGTAGCTCCAGCACCAGGCAGTGACTTTCCAGAAGTATCTTCTGACTCAGTTGCAACGTGGGACATCTTGCAATATGTAATAGAAAAAACAACATATAAAGCAAAATTAATCAAATTCCTTAAATGACAGTTTCAGAAATGGGAAAAAATTCCAGTGAACAAGCTTCTAGCAACCAGAAGCAATAAATAATGAGACTTAAATAATGTGGAGACAAAAGTGACGCCCATATTTTTTTAGCGCCAGATAAGACGCCCACATTATTTGGCGCCTAAATGCTTTTGGCGCCAAAAAATGACGCCACATCAGGAACGCCGACATTTTTGGCGCAAAAGAACGTAAAAAAATGACGCAACTTCCGGCGACACGTATGACGCCGGAAACATAAAAAATGTTTGCGCCAAAAAAGTCCGCGCCAAGAATGACGCAATAAAATGAAGCATTTTCAGCCCCCGCGAGCCTAACAGCCCACAGGGAAAAAGTCAAATTTTAAGGTAAGAAAAAAATTATTGATTCAAATGCATTATCCCAAATATGAAACTGACTGAAATAAGGAATGTTGAACATCCTGAGTCAAGGCAAATAAATGTTTGAATACATATATTTAGAACTTTATAAAAAAGTGCCCAACCATAGCTTAGAGTGTCACAGAAAATAAGACTTACTTACCCCAGGACACTCATCTACATGTTGTAGAAAGCCAAACCAGTACTGAAACGAAAATCAGCAGAGGTAATGGTATATATATATATATAAGAGTATATCGTCGATCTGAAAAGGGAGGTAAGAGATGAATCTCTACGACCGATAACAGAGAACCTATGAAATAGACCCCGTAGAAGGAGATCATTGAATTCAAATAGGCAATACTCTCCTCACATCCCTCTGACATTCACTGCACGCTGAGAGGAAAACCGGGCTCCAACCTGCTGCGGAGCGCATATCAACGTAGAATCTAGCACAAACTTACTTCACCACCTCCATAGGAGGCAAAGTTTGTAAAACTGATTTGTGGGTGTGGTGAGGGGTGTATTTATAGGCATTTTGAGGTTTGGGAAACTTTGCCCCTCCTGGTAGGAATGTATATCCCATACGTCACTAGCTCATGGACTCTTGCTAATTACATGAAAGAAATCAGGATGAGCAGTTACTCCCCTCCTCCACCTTCCCTGCATATGAAAAGACCCATTAGACAAACAGGAGCAAGCTTTAATCTGTAGACATGAGTATACATATAAAATGTTGGGGCTTGGTTAGGAGTTTTAAAATCAGCACAATGTTAATTAAAAATCAGCAAAACTATACATTACAAAAACACTCCCAGGCAGGCTATATGAATGGATCATCTACAAAACATGTATGTAAAGAAAAATATAGTGTACAATGTGCCTTTAATCTTAATTACATCAAATACAGCATCACAAACAAAAGAATTGTCACTTATTTGAGTAAACCCAAAAGATATGCACTAGCAGAGTCAACAGAACACTGCTCTGAAAGACTAAATAGCCAGTACGTTGAAGCAGTGGCCACATCAGCAATATAAATAGCTGGCCTGAGCAAATACCCTGCTTGTAAAAAGGCCCTTCGATGAAAAGACTCTAAAATCTAACTAAAGTGTCTAAAAAGAAGTAATGTCGTCCAAATGAATAGTAGTATGTTTAACCAGAGTGGAAATGGCCCCATCCACCTTGGGAACAGATTCCTACAAATCAACATGAGCAGCAGGTAAAGAATATAACTGTTTAAACCGTGCAGAGGGGTAAATGAATTATCTGGCTTAAACCATTCCCTAGAAATCATGTCAAAGACAGCATCAGGAATAGGGAAAACCTTTAGAGAGATTAACAACAGTCATAAAAACTGAATTTAAGTGATTACAAGGCTAATCATCAGAAACTTTAGGATCTTTAACACCTAAAGTAAATAAGGCCTATTTTAAAAGAGGATGAAAGCTCTTGAGGAATGGAAATCACTTACCCTCTCCTAAACTCACAGGTACAATGAGCACTAAGTGGAACTGCAAAACAAAGCTGGTGACATTAACATTACATACTCATCAGTATGAAGAAAATGTGCACAAAATTAACAGCTATAAGGGATGTAGTGCACCAGAACCCAACATGCGTTAACTCAACGTGTGTAAAACAAAATTTATGCTTACCTGATAAATGTATTTCTTCCAGATATGATGAGTCCACGGGGTTCATCTTAATTACTGTTGAGAATGTCACTCCGGGCCAGCAGGAGGAGGCAAAGAGCACCATAGTAAAACTTAAGTATCACTACCTTACCCACAAACCCCAGTAATTCGACCGAAAGGAAATAGAGAAGAGAGTGCGGAGGTGTCTGAGGTTTAGTCAAAAACTCTTATGAAAAACAAAAAGGGTGGGTCCGTGGACTTACCATATCTGAAAGAAATAAATCAGGTAAGCATACAATTTGTTTCTTCCTTAGATATGGTGAGTCCACGGGTTCATCTTAATTACTGTTGGGAACCAATGCCCAAGCTAGAGGACACAGATGAATAGGGGGGGATGAAAACAAGCATGCCTAAATGGAAGGCCCCGCCGCTTGAAGAACCTTACTCCCAAAAGCCGCCTCAGCCAAGGCAAAAATTTGGAAAAAGTATGTAAAGAAGACCAAGTTGCAGCCTTGCAAATTTGCTTCATGGAAGCTTCATTTTTAAAAGCCCAAGAAGAGGAAACAGCCCTGGTGAAATGAGCCTTAATTCTCTCTGGAGGTTGCTTACCAGCAGACTCATAGGCCAGACGAATCACACTCCACAACCAAAAAGTAAGAGTAGAAGCAAAAACTTTCTGATGTCTACGTTTCCCAGAAAAACAAACAAAAAGAGCAGAAGATTGCGAAAATCATTAGTCGCCTCCAAATAGAATTTAAGAGCACGAACCACATCCAAATTGTGCAACAGACATTCTTTAACAGAAGAAGGCTTCGGACAGAGACGGAACAACGATCTCCTGATTAATATTTTTTGTAGAAACAACCTTAGGAAGGAAACCTAACTTAGTACGAAGAACCGCCTTATCCGCATGAAAAATAAGATAAGGAGAATCAAACTGCAAAGCTGAGATTTTAGAGACTCTCAGAGCAGAAAAAATAGCCAAAAAAAATAAAACCTTCCAAGATAACAACTTAATGTCTATGGAATGCCTTGGCTCAAACGGAGCATGCTGCAAAACTTTAAGAACAAAGTTAAGGCTCCAAGGCGGAGCAACAGATTTAAACACAGGTCTGATTCTGACCAAGGCCTGACAAAATAATTGTACGTCTGGCACATCTGCCAAACGTTTATGTAACAAAAAGTAAATTTATGCTTACCTGATAAATTGATTTCTTCTATGATACGAGTCCACGGATTCATCCTTTACTTGTGGGATATTTCCTCCTGCTAACATGAAGTGGCAAAGAGCACCACAGCAGAGCTGTCTATATAGCTCTTCCCTTCACACAACCCCCTAGTCATTCGACCGCATGTACAGGTAGAAAAAGGAGAAACTAAAAGGTGCAGAGGTGACTGAAGTTAAAACAAAAAAATATAATCCGTCTTAAATTGACAAGGCGGGTCGTGGACTTGTCGTATCATAGAAGAAATCAATTTATCAGGTAAGCATAAATTTACTTTTCTTCTATAAGATACGACGAGTCCACGGATTCATCCTTTACTTGTGGGATACAATACCAAAGCTACAGGACACAGATGAACAGGAGGGACAAGACAGATGCCTAAACAGAAGGCACCACCTTCTTGAAGAACTTTTCTCCCAAAAATAGCCTCCGAAGAAGCAAAAGTATCAAATTTGTAAAATTTGGAAAAGGTATGAAGTGAAGACCAAGTCGCACCCTTACAAATCTGTTCAACAGAAGCATCATTTTTAAAAGCCCATGTGGAAGCCACCGCTCTAGTAGAGTGAGCTGTAATTCGTTCAGGAGGCTGCTGTCCAGCAGTCTCGTATGCCAAACGGATGATGCTTTTCAGCCAAAAAGAGAGGTAGCCGTAGCTTTTTGACCTCTACGCTTTCCAGAATAGACAACAAACAGAGAAGATGTTTGATGGAAATCTTTGGTCGCTTGCAAGTAAAACTTCAAAGCATGAACCACGTCCAAGTTGTGCAACAGACGCTCCTTCTTAGAGGAAGGATTAGGACACAGGGAAGGAACAACAATTTCCTGATTAATATTCTTATTAGTAACAACCTTAGGAAGGAATCCAGGTCTGGTACGCAAAACCACCTTATCAGAATGGAAAACAAGATAAGGCGAGTCGCATTGCAATGCAGATAATTCAGAAACTCTTCGAGCCGAAGAGATAGCAACTAAAAACAGAACTTTCCAAGATAGAAGCTTAATATCTATGGAATGCATAGGTTCAAACGGAACCCCTTGAAGAACTAAATTCAAACTCCATGGTGGAGCAACAGGTTTAAACACAGGCTTAATTCTAACCAAAGCCTTACAAAACGACTGAACGTCTGGAACATCTGCCAGACGCTTGTGCAGTAAAATTGATAAAGCAGATATCTGTCCCTTTAAGGAACTAGCTGATAACCCTTTCTCCAATCCTTCTTGGAGAAAGGACAAAATCCTAGGAATCCTGATCTTACTCCATGAGTGGCCTTTGGATTCACACCAATAAAGATATTTGCGCCATATCTTATGGTAAATCTTCCTAGTGACAGGCTTTTGAGCCTGAATCAAGTTATCTATGACCGACTCAGAGAATCCTCGCTTAGATAAAATCAAACGTTCAATTTCCAGGCAGTCAGCCGCAGAGAAACTAGATTTAGATGCTGGAACGGACCTTGAATGAGAAGGTCCCGTCTCAGTGGCAGTGTCCACGGTGGTAGAGATGACATTTCCACCAGGTCTGCATACCAAGTCCTGCGTGGCCACGCAGGTGCTATCAAAATCACTGAAGCCCTCTCCTGTTTGATTCTGGCAATCAGACGAGGAAGGAGAGGAAATAGTGGAAACACATAAGCCAGGTTGAACGACCAAGGTACTGCTAGAGCATCTATCAGTACTGCTTGGAGATCCCTTGATCTGGACCCGTAACAAGGAAGTTTGGCATTCTGACGAGATGCCATCAGATCCAATTCTGGTGTGCCCCATTGATGAATCAATTGTGCAAACACCTCCGGATGGAGCTCCCACTCCCCCGGAGGAAAAGTCTGACGACTTAGAAAATCCGCTTCCCAGTTCTCCACTCCTGGGATATAGATTGCAAGAGTGAGTCTCTGCCCATTGAATTATTTTGGAAACCTCTATCATCGCTAGAGAACTCTTTTTGATGATTGATATATGCTACAGTCGTGATATTGTCTGACTGGAATCTTATGAATCTGGCCGAAGCCAGCTGAGGCCACGCCTGAAGCGTGTTTAATATCGCTCTCAGTTCTAGAATATTTATTGGAAGGAGAGCCTCCTCCTGAGTCCACACACCCTGTGCTTTCAGGGAATTCCAGATTGCACCCCAGCCCAATAGGCTGGCGTTCGTCGTCACTATGACCCATGCTGGCCTGCGGAAACACATTCCCTGGGACAGATGATCCTGTGACAACCACCAAAGAAGAGTGTCTCTGGTCTCGATCCAGATTTATCTGAGGAGATAAATTTGCATAATCCCCATTCCACTGTCTGAGCATGCATAGTTGCAGTGGTCTGAGATGCAAGCGAGCAAACGGAACTATGTCCATTGCCGCTACCATTAGTCCAATTACCTTCATACACTGAGCCACTGACGACCGAGGAATGGAATGAAGTGCTCGGCCGGTGGTTAAGATCTTTGATTTTCTGACCTCCGTCAGAAAAATTTTCATGTTTACCGAATCTATCAGAGTTCCCAGGAATGGCACTCTTGTGAGAGGGATAAGTGAACTCTTCTTTACGTTCACTTTCCACCCGTGAGATCTTAGAAAAGCCAACACGATGTCCGTGTGAGATTTGGCTAGTTTGTAAGTTGACGCCTGAATTAAGATATTGTCCAGATAAGGCGCCACTGCTATGCCCCGCGGCCTTAGAACCGCCAAAAGGGACCCTAGCACTTTTGTGAAAATTCTTGGAGCTGTGGCCAACCCGAAGGGAAGAGCCACAAACTGATAATGCTTGTCCAGTAAAGGCGAACCTGAGGAACTAGTGATGATCTTTGTGGATAGGAATGTGAAGATACGCATCCTTCAAATCCACGGTGGTCATATATTGACCCTCCTGGATCATTGGTAAAATAGTCCGAATGGTCTCCATCTTGAAGGATGGGACTCTGAGAAATTTGTTTAGGATCTTGAGATGTAAAATCGATCTGAAGGTTCCCTCTTTTTTGGGAACCATGAACAGATTGGAGTAAAACCCCTGCACCTGTTCTGCTTTTGGAACTGGGCAGATTACCCCCATAGTATATAGGTCTTCTACACAGCGTAAGAACGCCTCTCTTTTTGTCTGGTTTACAGACAACCGTGAAAGATGAAATCTCCCCCTTGGAGGAGAATCTTTGAAGTCTAGAAGATACCCCTGGGTCATGATTTCTAAAGCCCAGGAGTCCTGAACGTCTCTAGCCCAAGCCTGAGCAAAGATAGAAAGTCTGCCCCCTACTAGATCAGGTCCCTGATCGGGGGCTGCCCGTTCATTTTGTCTTGGTGACAGCAGCGGGCTTCTTGGCCTGTTTACCCTTATTCCAGGTCTGGTTAGGTCTCCAGACTGACTTGGATTGAGCAAAATTCCCCTCCTGCTTTGCGGCAGGGGAGGAGGTAGGGGGACCACCTTTGAAGTTTCGAAAGGAACAAAAATTATTATGTTTGGTCCTCATCTTATTTGTCTTATCCTGAGGAAGGGCATGGCCTTTTCCTCCAGTGATGTCGGAAATTATCTCTTTCAGGCCCGAATAGGGTCTTACCCTTGAAAGGAATAGCTAAAAGCTTAGATTTTGATGACACATCAGCAGACCAGGACTTAAGCCATAACGCTCTACGCGCTAAAATGGCAAAACCTGAATTCTTTGCCGCTAATTTAGCCAGTTGAAAAGCGGCATCTGTAATGAAAGAATTAGCTAGCTTGAGAGCCCTAATTCTGTCCAGAATATCATCTAATGGGGTCTCAACCTTAAGAGCCTCCTCTAGAGCCTCGAACCAAAAAGCAGCTGCAGTAGTTACAGGAACAATGCACGCTATAGGTTGCAGAAGAAAACCCTGATGAATAAATATTTTCTTTAGAAGACCCTCTAATTTTATATCCATAGGATCTTTGAAAGCACAACTGTCCTCAATAGGTATAGTTGTATGCTTAGCCAGGGTAGAAATAGCTCCCTCCACCTTAGGGACTGTCTGCCACGAATCCTGAATGGTGTCAGATATGGGAAACATTTTCTTAAAAGTAGGAGGGGGAGAGAACGGAATACCTGGTCTATCTTAGTAACAATGTCCGAAATCCTCTTAGGGACCGGAAAAACATTAGTGAAAGTAGGAACCTCTAGATATCTATCCATTTTACACAATTTCTCTGGAGGAATTACAATAGGGTCACAATCATCCAGAGTCGCCAAAACCTCCCTGAGCAACAAGCGGAGGTGTTCTAGCTTAAACTTAAAAGCCGTCATATCCGAGTCTGTTTGAGGGAACATCTTTCCTGAATCAGAAAGCTCTCCCTCAGACAGCAATTCCCTGACCCCCAACTCAGAACATTGTGAGGGTACATCGGAGATGGCTAATAAAGCGTCAGAGGGCTCAGCATTTACTCTCACACCGGACCTACTGCGCTTCCCCTGCAACCCAGGCAGTTTAGATAAAACCTCAGTGAGGGTAGTAGACATAACTGCAGCCAGGGTGAAAGAATTAGACGCACTAGTACTTGGCGTCGCTTGTGCGGGAGTTAACGGTTGTGACACTTGGGGAGAATTAGATGGCATAACCTGATTCTCTTCTGACTGAGAATCATCCTGCGACATACTTTTATCAGCTAAAATATGTTCTTTGCAATTTAAGACCCTTTCAGTGCATGAGGGACACATTTTAAGTGGGGGTTCCACAATGGCTTCTAAACACATGGAACATTGGCTTTCCTCAATGTCAGACATGTTAAACAGTCTAGTAATGACCACAAACAGGCTTGAAAACACTTTATTTAGTGAAAAAAATAACAATCTTAAAAAACAGTACACGTTTTCCAAAAAAAGCATACAAGTTTTCCAAAACTGCTTTAAAACAATCAAATCGTTCCAATTTTATGATAGAAGCATCCAAACTATGCAGCTAAGTTTGCCCCACAAGGAAAGGAACACTTAACCCTTACTAGAAAAAACGAATAATTAATAAACGTTTATATCAATAAAAAACACCACCTGCACCTCGCCACAGCCCTGCTGTGGCGCCTACCTGCCCTCAGGGGTCTGCAAAACCGGGTTAAAGCTTCGATTTGGCCCAATACAGCTCACAAGGGCCCACCGGAGTTGGAGCTTGCTGCTTACCTGACAAAAACAACTGCGCAACTGAGGAGCGAAAATAGGCCCCGCCCATCTCACTCGATGTCTCTCAGCCCAAATGAACCGCACCAGAGCGATCTAAAACTAGCTATGTGGGTTCCTAAACCCAAAAAGAAAGCCATGTGTACCCTCTCATTAAGCATGAAAAACGTTCCACATAAAAACGTTATCAGCACTCCCAGTAATGTAAACGTTTGCCCACAAACATTCAAAACTCAATGTCAACCATTTTTTCTTAGCCCATATATGCAAGCTAAGTAATATCCCTCCATATATTTTAGGATTACTGCTTACCCTTTCCCTCATGGGGATACTGTAAGCCAATTCTGAAATACCACAGTCTCTCCAGAAAAAAATTACTGAACATACCTCACTGCTTATAGCATGAAAAACGTTCAGGTAGGGCTGTGGCGCCTACCTGCCCTCAGGGGTCTGCAAAACCGGGTTAAAGCTTCGATTTGGCCCAATACAGCTCACAAGGGCCCCCCGGAGTTGGAGCTTGCTGCTTACCTGACAAAAACAACTGCGCAACTGAGGAGCGAAAATAGGCCCCGCCCATCTCACTCGATGTCTCTCAGCCCAAATGAACCGCACCAGAGCGGTCTAAAACTAGCTATGTGGGTTCCTAAACCCAAAAAGAAAGCCATGTGTACCCTCTCATTAAGCATGAAAAACGTTCCACATAAAAACGTTATCAGCACTCCCAGTTATGTAAACGTTTGCCCACAAACATTCAAAACTCAATGTCAACCATTTTTTCATAGCCCATATATGCAAGCTAAGTAATACCCCTCCATATATTTTAGGATTACTGCTTACCCTTTCCCTCATGGGGATACTGTAAGCCAATTCTGAAATACCACAGTCTCTCCAGAAAAAAATTACTGAACATACCTCACTGCTTATAGCATGAAAAACGTTCCTCACACTGAAGTTTCTTAAGTACTCCTCAGCCATTCTGTGGGAACTGCTCTGGATCTAAGTGACAACTGCTAAGATCATCAGCCTCCAGGCAGAAGTCTTCATCCATCTGCTGCCTGAGGGAAAATCGTACACACCGGTACCATTTAAAATAAAAAACTCTTGCGTGAAGAAAATAAAAACTAACATTTTATCACATCTTTCACTTTACCCTTCCTAGTACTTAGAGTAGGCAAAGAGAATGACTGGGGGGTGGAGTCAAGGAAGGAGCTATATAGACAGCTCTGCTGTGGTGCTCTTTGCCACTTCCTATTAGCAGGAGGATAATATCCCACAAGTAAAGGATGAATCCGTGGACTCGTCGTATCTTATAGAGGAAACAGATAAAGCCGAAATTTGACCCTTTAGAGTGCTAACAGATAACCCTTTCTCTAGACCCTATTGGAGAAATTATAAAATTCTTGGAATCCTAACCCTACTCCAAGAGAAGCCCTTGGATTCACACCAATAAAGATATTTCCGCCATATATTATGGTAAATCTTTCGCGTAACAGGCTTACGAGCCTGAATCATGGTCTCGATGACCGACTAAGAGAAAGAATCAAGCGTTCAATCTGCAGGCAGTCAGCTTCAGAGAAACAAGATTTGGATGAAGGAAGGGACCCTGAAGTAGAAGGTCCTTCCTCAAGGGTAGTCTCCATGGAGGTAGAGATAACATCTCCACTAGATCCGCATACCAGATACTTTGAGGCCAAAACGGAGCAATTAGAATCACTGATGCTCTCTCCTGTTTGATACGAGCAATGACTCATGGAAGCAGAGCAAACGGTGGAAATAGGCATGCCATCCTGAAGTTCCAAGGAACTGCCAACGCATGAAGTTCCAAGGAACTGCCAACGCATCTATCAGAAAGGCCTGAGGATCCGTCGACCTGGAACCGTACTTTGGAAGCTTGGCCTTCTGTTGAGACGCCAACAGATCCAACTCCGGTACCCCCCATTTGATGGTAACCTGGAGAACACCTCCGGATGGAGTTCCCACTCCCCGAGATGAAATGTCTGCCTCAGGCAATCTGCTTCCCAGATGTCCACTCCTGGAATGTGGATGGCAGATAGACAGCAACTGTGAGCCAACTGAATGATCAGAGTCACCTCCTTTATGGCTAAGGAACTCCTCAGTAAGCCACTGAGGTGATGTTGTTTGACTGGAATCTGATGAACTGGGCTAAAGACAGTTGGGGCCAAGCCATCAGAGCTTTGTAAATAGCCCTAAACTCTAGAATGATGATAGGGAGAGCGGACTCCTCCCGAGACCAAAGTCCCTGCGCCTTTAAGCAGTCCCAGACTGCTCCCCAGCTCAACAGGCTGGCATCCGTGGTCACAATCACCCAGGAAGGTCTCTGAAAGCAGGTGCCTTGAGACAGGTGTTCCTGAGAGATCCCCCACAGGAGAGAGTCTTTCGTCTCCTGATCTAGAACTATCTTCTGAGATAGATCCCCATAATCTACATTCCATTATCTGAGCATGCACAACTGCAGAGCTCTTAGATGAAATCGAGCAAAGGGGACAATGTCCATGGAAGCCACCATCAGACAAATTACTTCCATACATTGCACTACTAAAGGATGCACAGCAGACTGATGTGACCGGCAAGAGGAAAGAATCTTTGCTCTTCTGACCTCCATCAGAAAAATCTTCATCAGAACGGAATCTGTTATTCTCCCTAAGAAAACTACCCTTGTAGCTGGAACCAGTGAGCTTTTCTCAAAATTCATTTTCCATCCGTGAGAATGAAGAAAAGACAACATCCCTGTGTGAGATTCTGCTTGAGGAAAAGATGGCACTTGAACCAATATGTAGTCCAAATAGGGAGCCACAGCTATTCCCCTGTACTGGATCACAGCCCCCAGAACCTTTGAGAATATTCTGGGAGCTGTGGCAAGGCCAAACGGAAGAGCCACAAACTGAAAGTGCTGGTCGAGAAAAGCAAACCTTAGAAACTTGTGATCTCTGTGAATGGGAACATGCAAGTACGCATCCTTTAGATCTATGGTCGTCATGAATTGACCCTCTTGAATTAAAGGAAAAATGGTACGAATAGTCTTAATCTTAAAGGATGGGACTCTGAGGAATTTGTTTAGACATTTCAGGTCTAGAATGGGACGGAAGGTTCCCTCCTTAAGGATACCCATGCAGCAATCTCTGCCTTTAAAAACACTCCACTGGGAGTTAGAGAGGAACCACAGGACAAAGTGTGAGGTGCCATAGAGGCTTGGGACGAAATAGGAGATGGCCCTGGTATACCTGGACAGCATCCTCCTGAGAGACATTAGGCTCCACATTGAAAAATGTATCTTTTCCCTGTAATGTCTGTTTGACACAGGAGGAACAAAGATGCATGGGGGCTGCAATTTGTGCATCTAAACACAAAAAACATGGGTCCTGATCCATGTCAGACATGGTTGCTCAACACACAGACCTCAGACGTCTTAAGCAAATAATTTAAAATAGTTACGATCAACCTGCTGAGTTTATGTAATCAAGTGCTAGGAAAAAAACATGAGCACTATCGCTCTGACTAAACCTCCCTCTACACCTCAGTTTACTGAGGCGCCTACCTTACCACCACCGCGTAGCAGGAATTTCTTCTCCAACTTCGTAGACAACGCTAGCCAAGAAGATGGAAACCCCGTTGCAAACAGAACTCAGAGAAAAGGCCGATCACGTTATCGGACAGAAGAGAGGCACGAAAACCTCCCGCAGCACCAAACCCCGAAGTGAAACTTACACACCGCAAACAAATGGCAAACATTTAAACAAAAAGTCTCACTTTTCACAACAGCACTCTCACATACAAACGAATCACTTCCACTGTCACCGTAGAATAAATTTCCCTCATGCAATTCCCCTCTTACGCTGACAATAAAAACAGACACATTAACCCTCCTAGGTTAATGGCAGTCTCTCAATACAGACCTCACCACGATGCCTGCAGTAATGCCTTAGTGTGGCCCTTACACCAGTGTGAACTAATTTTTGTCCCAAATAAATTAGCAAGGTAGTGTAGCTTTTTAAACCTAAGTGCACATATCTCTCCACCTGGAAGAAAAGCACTTACCTGCTCTGCTGTCCGGCATGTAGACAGTCCCTAGGTATTAAAGGACACATCTCCCCACAGAGACCTAGAACAAAGGCAGATAGCAAAGTAACTAACTAATACTATGCCATAGTAGGGCAGCAATGTTGAGGAAAAAGGCAGCAAGCACCTCTTTTCAAGTTCCCAACTGCTTTAAAGCCACCACAGCTCGACTGCAAAGACTAAACGTGGGATACGGCTATACCCTAAAAACTTGCAAGAAGTTAAATCAATATTCTCATCAGACACCTAAACTTTACTTCCTCCATGCACTAAAGGCAAAGAGAATGACTGGGGGTTGTGGGTAAGGAAGCGATACTCAACAGTTTTACTGTGGTGCTCTTTGCCTCCTCCTGCTGGCCAGGAGCGAGATATTCCCAACAGTAATTAAGATGAACCCGTGGACTCACCATATCTTAGGAAGAAAACCAGCCGACGTGTGAAAGTAACTATAATAAAACTAAAGGGACTAACCTGACAAGGGTAATAACCTGATATGCGCAACCCTGCCGCAAAAAATTCAAAGGGGGGGGACACACAACCTGGCCAAGTAGACATTCGCTAAACAGCAAGGGGAAAAAATGTAAGTATCCTGTCCTAGGGCCATATATAGCATAAGCAGCAGATAGCCATACTGAAAACATAAATTGAAATTGGAGTATATTGTAGATCCATGGAGGGAAGCAAAAGACAAGGTTTATGGAAGGTTTATGTAAAATTTCCCATGAGGTGAAAAAGGATCCCAAACCATACCCCATATACATCCCTCTGACTAGCACTGTACTCTGAGGGGAAACCGGGCCTCAATATAGACGGAAAATGCCTCTCTCTGAAGAATCAAATGCACATCTTCATTCTTTAACCACCTGTTGAGTGGAAAGTAAAGACTGAGGTATGTGTGAGGGGTTTTATAGGGCTCTTGGGGTTTGGTAAACTTTGCCTCCTCATAGTAGTTGAGGAGAGTAATTCCCAGGAGTAATAGATTGTGGACTCTAACCACCTGTATGAAAGAAAAATCTACTGCTGATATGAAATCCGTTTGAAGTGTGTTTGCAAATTTCTTGTTATGTGTTTGTTGATTATGTTATTCTACTGTATTTAATGGTCCTTTAATAAAAATAACTAATAATCAGTTTTGCTAGGGGCCTTTAACGGGTACAATAGAACAAACATAAAGATATTATGCAATTAAATCAAATGCATTTATTTTACATTCCACCCTTGCTCAATGAACAAGTGCATTTTACAGTTGTTGCAGTAAAGTTACCATGTTTGAAATGCGTTGGGACCAAGAGGTCAAGGCTTAAAGTGAATGTATAATAAAGTGCCTGTTTTTTAAAAATCTGATTAAAAACAGGGGCACTTTAACTCATCAAAATTTACATTTCACTCGTGTTGTAAAAATACTTACCTTTTAATCTTGACAGCCGCTCCAGCTTCTGTCGGTCGTCGCAGGCCTCTTCCTGACGGATCTGTCATCCTCCAATCATGGCTTCCCCCCTGGCGTAATCAGTTTCTGATTCGAAGCCGTGATTGGAGGAAGCCAGATTCCTCATTTTAGACCCAGGAAAAGGCATTGCGACGGGCGGAAAAGGAATCGATGCAGCGGCTGTAAAAATTAAAAGGTATTTTCTCAACACGAGTGAAATATAAATTTTGATGAATTAAAGTGCCCCTGTTTTTAATCTAATTTTTAAAAACCGGGCACTTTATCATCAAAATTTTTATTCACTTTAACCATTTCTCACTGGCTATCATAATATAGCCAAACAGGGAAAGAAAAGGGACAGTCCTGATGGTAGAATGTATGGGCAAAACATTGTAAGTAAGTTGAGCGGAAAAGATGCCTGAAATTAAATTTAAAGTTGCTTAAAATAGTTTTTTTATTTTGAGTTCCCTGTCTCTGTAACAATAAATCAATTTATTTTACAATTTCTTGATAGCAATACATCGTTAGGTACTACTTAAGCATAATGCCTGGAGAATTCCCTGAGAATGTAGAAACTTCGCAGAACTCGAGTGCACCTCCCCTCCTAAACGTTCCTTACCTCCTGGCTTTAGATCACATATATTGATCCAGGACCTACTTAGAAAGGATGGAGGAAGAGGAACTGATACCTCAACAAAAAACAAACAAGATCTAACTAGACTCAAGATACAAAGAAATAAAATGTGATTGGATAGGTGGGCATTAATGTCACTACTACACTAATAAGGTACTAATCCCATAACCATCAATTTTAGTCAGTGAACCTTCCATATAGACAAACATTTCTTATCACAGGCCTAAACATCATATGCTTAAATCTATAGACATTTTTCATAGCAGATGGAATTGCAGATAAATAGGGTGGATGATGTGAAGATCACAAATAACTCATGGTATCTTTCGCTGGTCTTATGCTTTTTTTACTCTGGAAAGGTTTTAGATACATTGTGTAATATTGGCAACTATAACAACGTCTTACTGTTTATTCTCAGCATTGTATCATTGTTGTATTAGAGTCTCTTGGATATCACATTAATTTCAAAAGTACACCAAAAGTGTTACAGGAGAAAAAAAAAAGTTAAGAACCATTGATCTAGACTTATTCGAAACAAGCAATATGTGACTTATCCATCCCTTTAAATATACTTCAATATTAGATTGCTTTATTTGGTCATATGGGATTCAAATCTCTTAAAGATTATGTAAGATATGCAACATTTTAAAACCACTAAAATATCTTATGGTTTTTCCTGCCAATTCATTACCTTAAAGGCTCACAACAGAAAGAACTTTCTATAATTGATAGAAGAAATATTTATCATTGGTTCAGTTACTTTGACTAACATTTCTGTTAATGAGCCTTGATTACTAGTACTACATTTTTTAAGTAATGAACTAACCAAATGTAAAATTAACGGGGAGAAACAGGCTTTCTTCATATCTTCTGAATCTACATCACTTACATTTAATGGTACTTGTTTAGTTTCAGTTAAAAAAAATGACAAGGATAAAATAAGGTCACTGATTTTAAACAAAAAAAAAAAAGGGTAGCTTAAGTTAGAAAAGAGGTTCCTATATGAAGTGAGTTCTGTTTTTCATTATAAATTCCATACATGGAATACAAAGGGAAAGGATAAGAGTAATGGTGGACAGCAATTTAAAGAATACAGTACAATTGTACCTCTGTATCCTGCTTGTCCAGCTGCTCCCAACTGGTCTCAGAGAAGAATTCTGTGCTGCAGCGAGACAAACAACTTGGGTCTCTGTTGCTTTCTGAATCAGGGATTGATGTCTACAAGGCGCAAAACCACAACAGAAAGGAAAGTGAATAAGAAGGGAGCTCAGACACATCATAACCTAAATACATTTTTTGAGGTACTGTCAAATAGATGTTTAAAGGTATGCAACTATTGTTTCCTCTCAATTGTCAACTAGCAACCCTAGAGCTGTGATCTACAAAACTTAATTTGCCCTTTTACCTGCAAGTTGGTATTCCTCACCCCATTGCTTTGTTGATGTAGAACCCTTGCTCTCCACAAACTCACCACCTCATCTGGAAATTCCCCGTTGAGATGCAGTGGGTTGTTGAGGAACTGACTTTCAAGTCTGCTGCGTAGCTCTTGAACTTGCTTCTTTAGCGTTTCCACCTCTTGTTGGTGTCCATTCTCCATCTGCCTAAGCCTCTGCTGGATGGCGTCAACATACAGTGGCATCCCATCGTCATCCAAGTGATTGCGTGATGGCTGATCAGGGCTATTTCCCATTCGAAGTCTCCCTCCATTATGCAGAGGACATTTATAAGGGGTATTCCTTAGGTGATGCTGTGAGGTGGTTGAGTTTTGCCGTGAAAGCCCTGATTTAGCCTGCTTGTTATCCCCACTAAGGCATGGCCCATTGTGGACAAGAGGAGAAGCCTGGTCCTTGTTACATGGAGTCTGTGATTTGCATACAGAGTTTGGGAAGGCACTGCTAATGAGGGGGGATGCAGGACTAGTCCTTTTACTACCACTCTGCAAGCCCATCATAACTAGGCCCTCATCAGTCCCCTGTTCTGGTTTCAAAGATAGTTCAGTGGCTGCTGTTATGTGATCCAATCTGCAAGCCCAAGGGACTGGAGGGTCTTCAGTCAGAGTCTCTGTGGAGTCTTCCAATACAGGTGTTGAACTAGAAAATGTGGGGTAATGAGGGGTGTAATGGTTTGGGTTTTCATGCTCAGGGTTTTCTACAGATGGCTGCTCCTCCTCTACTTCAGATTTGAAGCCATCATGGGACAGTTCTCCAGGTATTTTATGAGTTTTCTCCTCAACTTCAAACACATATTGAGTACCATGTACTGCATCCTCAGACTTGGAAGGGGACACATCTATATGGTTAAGATCAGCACAGAAACCCCCTGGTTTTAGGTTATCACTTTCCCCTTTTCGGTCTACCTCTTCCTCATTTTTTATTTCTGTGTTAGGACTAGACATATAGTCTCCTTTTTGTTTTGACTCTGCTTCATCTTTCTCCGTTTCCTCAACAGTTTCTGTCACCTCCATCTTTTTCCCGTGTCTCCCATTTTGTTCCTCACTGCTCCCTTCTTCTTTGGTGGCCTCCTGCAAAATGTTCTCCATCTGTCCCTCCCCAACACCCGCAGCCATAGAGAGCTGCGCGCCCAAGGAAACCTTTTCCCCTTCATGTCCATCTTCCACAGCATTTCCAAGACCATTTATCTCAAGAGACCTTCGATGCTCTTGCCATTTTTCATTAAGGCTTGGATCACTGTTGCGCCTGTTTATGCAAGGTGAAGTCATATCACAAGCAGATGGGATGTCATCATAAGAACGAGTTTTGGGCAGCCTAAGGTTAACCAGAATCAGAATATTAGAAATGCCATATAAATTAAACAAACTTTATAGTTAAACTTAGTATAATCAAATAACTTTCCTTTATACTCTCCTATATGGACATCTTTCTTTAACCATGATGAGCTCAGAGTTACAAGATCCTGTCATCTATTTCCCTTACAGAGTGTCAAGTAAAATATGTTTAACTTGCAAATCTTGGAGCAGTAGGCAAATTAATTTAAAGGGATAAAAAATTATATTTTTATGATTCAGATGGAGAATACCTATTTAAAAAGCTTCCCAATGTACTTCTATTAACTATCATATAGAGCAAAGTTATTTTATATAGTGTACATTGTAACTATTTTTTATTCTATACCTTTGCTTTACAATAAAAATTAGTATTTGAAAAAAAGATTTTTAAACTTATTTCGCCAATGTTTACATGCTGCTATTACTTTCTAGAAATTAAGTAGAAATAAAGCAAAATTATTACACCCAAAATTATCCTAACAGATAATTATGCAATCCATTATTAGTTAGTTACTGGTTTTGAAATGTAAAGAAAAATCAAACAAAACAATTTTATGTCTAACAATTCCAAACCTCATTACAGTATATTGGCACTTGCAAAAAGAAACATTGCTGCCTACGGTATGAAAAAAATATAACATGTGTGGACATCTCAACACACTCATCTGGAAATAATAAAATGTATGCTTACCTGATAAATTAATTCCCTTCTTGGCAGTGAGGGTCCACGAAAAACATTAATTACCTATGGGAAATACTTCACCTGACCACAAGGATGAGGCAAAGACACACCAAACAGAACATTGAAATATCCCTACCTTCTTCTTTCTCCCCAGTTATTAGAGCTGAGGATAATGAAAAAGTAGAAAGATAAAAAGGGGTACAGAGGAGCTCAGACTGTCGCCACTACACCAAATCAGGACGGGTTCGTGGACCCTTACTGCCAAGAAGGAAATTAAGCATAAATTTTATTTTCCTTCTAATGGCAGTGAGGGTCCACGAAAAACATTTATTACCTATGGGAATTCAAATCCGAAGCTGAGAAGTGCACCAATGTTAGGAGGGTGGGGGGAGTAGAGAAGGCAGTCCTAAGAAGAAGGCACCAACTCTAGAAAAATCCTACTTCCAATAGATCTCTCAGCAGAGACAAAAAACAAAATCTATATAAGATAGAAAACATGTATCAGACTTAAAGGAATAGTCTAGTCAAAATTAAACTTTCATGATTCAGATAGAGCATGCAATTTTAAGCAACTTTCTAATTTACTCCTATTATCACATTTTCTTTGATCTCTTGGTATCTTTATTTGAAAAAGCAAGAATATAAAAATAGGAGTCGGCCCATTTTTGGTTAATCACCTGGGTAGAGCTTTCTGATTGGTGTCTAAATGTAGCCACCAATCAGCAAGCGCTACTCAGGTTCTAAACCAAAAATGGGCCAGCTCCTAAAGATACCAATATATCAACTAAAGATACCAAGAGAACAAAGAAAAATTGATAATAGGAGTAAATTAGAAAGTTGCTTAAAATTGCCCGCTCTAGCTGAATCATGGAAGTTTAATTTTGGCTAAACTATTCCTTTAAGGATCTGAAAAACGGAGACTTAATTCGAGAAGTTCCAAGAAACAATACCGCACAGGCAAAAAGAGCCAAATACAAGATAAAAGTTGATAGACCATTCCTGCTAAAGGAAAGAGAAACAACTGAGGTCTCCATGACTAATAAACGAGAAAAAGGAAGAACGATAACGCCCTAACCACATCCGATTTACGAAATAATTCTTCTTTAAAAGGAAAAGGAAAAAATGACATGTGAGGAAAAGAAAATAAGTCACTGAGAAAAACAGGGAAAGATAAATTAGTCACTCTGAACACAGAGTAATAGATAATATGGATAACATCCCAAAAAAACAACCTGATATTCGCAGATGCAGAGGTATAGACAAAGGGAAGACTCCATGGAAGAGAAACAGGATGAAAAACAGGACTAATCTTAGCAAGAGAAATAAAGAAACATACTAGCATCCAAAAGGAAGAATAGGACAGCATCTCAGAGAACCCCTCTGAGACAAAGACTATCTGATCAACTGCCAGGAACATCCTGAAAGAATCAAGCTTTAAGAAAAAAAAATCCTTCACTAGAGGGTTCAGCCCCAGAAGAAACTTAGGTTGGAAAACAGTTCAACCTATGAGATCACTAAGATACCATCTGAGAATCAAACCTATGGCTTTAGACATCCTTGCCTAGAAAAGGTAAGGCAATACTTAAACCAAAGCTTGAGGGGACTCTTAGAAGCCAGATGTATACAGGCAAGTCCCTCTAGATAGAACTGAGTATCTGCTCGAAGCAGTAAACCAAAGTGAGGAAACAGAACACTAGAGTTAAAGGCCAGGGAGGTACTAGAGCATCCACTAGCTCTGACCAAGTGTCTCTCAACCCAAATCTCAGAAATTGGAAGGGAAAACCAAAAGCATCTTCAGACACCCCCACCTAAGCTGATTTTGCAGAACACCTCCTATAGAAAGAATATACCCCAAGAGGGGAGACAATCTGCTTAGAAGAACAAAGAGGCTGCAATAAAAATGGAACGGTAAAAGCCTACTCAAGGCTAAAAAGGCACCATAGAAAAACAGAATTTATGTTTACCTGATAAATTACTTTCTCCAACGGTGTGTCCGGTCCACGGCGTCATCCTTACTTGTGGGATATTCTCTTCCCCAACAGGAAATGGCAAAGAGCCCAGCAAAGCTGGTCACATGATCCCTCCTAGGCTCCGCCTACCCCAGTCATTCGACCGACGTTAAGGAGGAATATTTGCATAGGAGAAACCATATGGTACCGTGGTGACTGTAGTTAAAGAAAATAAATTATCAGACCTGATTAAAAAAAAACCAGGGCGGGCCGTGGACCGGACACACCGTTGGAGAAAGTAATTTATCAGGTAAACATAAATTCTGTTTTCTCCAACATAGGTGTGTCCGGTCCACGGCGTCATCCTTACTTGTGGGAACCAATACCAAAGCTTTAGGACACGGATGAAGGGAGGGAGCAAATCAGGTCACCTAAATGGAAGGCACCACGGCTTGCAAAACCTTTCTCCCAAAAATAGCCTCAGAAGAAGCAAAAGTATCAAACTTGTAAAATTTGGTAAAAGTGTGCAGTGAAGACCAAGTCGCTGCCCTACATATCTGATCAACAGAAGCCTCGTTCTTGAAGGCCCATGTGGAAGCCACAGCCCTAGTGGAATGAGCTGTGATTCTTTCGGGAGGCTGCCGTCCGGCAGTCTCGTAAGCCAATCTGATGATGCTTTTAATCCAAAAAGAGAGAGAGGTAGAAGTTGCTTTTTGACCTCTCCTTTTACCAGAATAAACAACAAACAAGGAAGATGTTTGTCTAAAATCCTTTGTAGCATCTAAATAGAATTTTAGAGCGCGAACAACATCCAAATTGTGCAACAAACGTTCCTTCTTTGAAACTGGTTTCGGACACAGAGAAGGTACGATAATCTCCTGGTTAATGTTTTTGTTAGAAACAACTTTTGGAAGAAAACCAGGTTTAGTACGTAAAACCACCTTATCTGCATGGAACACCAGATAAGGAGGAGAACACTGCAGAGCAGATAATTCTGAAACTCTTCTAGCAGAAGAAATTGCAACTAAAAACAAAACTTTCCAAGATAATAACTTAATATCAACGGAATGCAAGGGTTCAAACGGAACCCCCTGAAGAACTGAAAGAACTAAATTGAGACTCCAAGGAGGAGTCAAAGGTTTGTAAACAGGCTTAATTCTAACCAGAGCCTGAACAAAGGCTTGAACATCTGGCACAGCGGCCAGCTTTTTGTGAAGTAACACAGACAAGGCAGAAATCTGTCCCTTCAGGGAACTTGCAGATAATCCTTTTTCCAATCCTTCTTGAAGGAAGGATAGAATCCTAGGAATCTTAACCTTGTCCCAAGGGAATCCTTTAGATTCACACCAACAGATATATTTTTTCCAAATTTTGTGGTAAATCTTTCTAGTTACAGGCTTTCTGGCCTGAACAAGAGTATCGATAACAGAATCTGAGAATCCTCGCTTCGATAAGATCAAGCGTTCAATCTCCAAGCAGTCAGCTGGAGTGAAACCAGATTCGGATGTTCGAACGGACCCTGAACAAGAAGGTCTCGTCTCAAAGGTAGCTTCCAAGGAGGAGCCGATGACATATTCACCAGATCTGCGTACCAAGTCCTGCGTGGCCACGCAGGAGCTATCAAGATCACCGACGCCCTCTCCCGATTGATCCTGGCTACCAGCCTGGGGATGAGAGGAAACGGCGGGAACACATAAGCTAGTTTGAAGGTCCAAGGTGCTACTAGTGCATCCACTAGAGCCGCCTTGGGATCCCTGGATCTGGACCCGTAGCAAGGAACTTTGAAGTTCTGACGAGAGGCCATCAGATCCATGTCTGGAATGCCCCACAGCTGAGTGACTTGGGCAAAGATTTCCGGATGGAGTTCCCACTCCCCCGGATGCAATGTCTGACGACTCAGAAAATCCGCTTCCCAATTTTCCACTCCTGGGATGTGGATAGCAGACAGGTGGCAGGAGTGAGACTCCGCCCATAGAATGATTTTGGTCACTTCTTCCATCGCCAGGGAACTCCTTGTTCCCCCCTGATGGTTGATGTACGCAACAGTTGTCATGTTGTCTGATTGAAACCGTATGAACTTGGCCCTCGCTAGCTGAGGCCAAGCCTTGAGAGCATTGAATATCGCTCTCAGTTCCAGAATATTTATCGGTAGAAGAGATTCTTCCCGAGACCAAAGACCCTGAGCTTTCAGGGATCCCCAGACCGCGCCCCAGCCCATCAGACTGGCGTCGGTCGTGACAATGACCCACTCTGGTCTGCGGAATGTCATCCCTCGTGACAGGTTGTCCAGGGACAGCCACCAACGGAGTGAGTCTCAGGTCCTCTGATTTACTTGTATCTTCGGAGACAAGTCTGTATAGTCCCCATTCCACTGACTGAGCATGCACAGTTGTAATGGTCTTAGATGAATGCGTGCAAAAGGAACTATGTCCATTGCCGCTACCATCAACCCGATCACTTCCATGCACTGAGCTATGGAAGGAAGAGGAACGGAATGGAGTATCCGACAAGAGTCTAGAAGTTTTGTTTTTCTGGCCTCTGTCAGAAAAATCCTCATTTCTAAGGAGTCTATTATTGTTCCCAAGAAGGGAACCCTTGTTGACGGAGATAGAGAACTCTTTTCCACGTTCACTTTCCATCCGTGAGATCTGAGAAAGGCCAGGACAATGTCCGTGTGAGCCTTTGCTTGAGGAAGGGACGACGCTTGAATCAGAATGTCGTCCAAGTAAGGTACTACAGCAATGCCCCTTGGTCTTAGCACAGCTAGAAGGGACCCTAGTACCTTTGTGAAAATCCTTGGAGCAGTGGCTAATCCGAAAGGAAGCGCCACGAACTGGTAATGTTTGTCCAGGAATGCGAACCTCAGGAACCGATGATGTTCCTTGTGGATAGGAATATGTAGATACGCATCCTTTAAATCCACCGTGGTCATGAATTGACCTTCCTGGATGGAAGGAAGAATAGTTCGAATGGTTTCCATCTTGAACGATGGAACCTTGAGAAACTTGTTTAAGATCTTGAGATCTAAGATTGGTCTGAACGTTCCCTCTTTTTTGGGAACTATAAACAGATTGGAGTAGAACCCCATCCCTTGTTCTCTTAATGGAACGGGATGAATCACTCCCATTTTTAACAGGTCTTCTACACAATGTAAGAATGCCTGTCTTTTTATGTGGTCTGAAGACAACTGAGACCTGTGGAACCTCCCCCTTGGGGGAAGTCCCTTGAATTCCAGAAGATAACCTTGGGAGACTATTTCTAGCGCCCAAGGATCCAGAACATCTCTTGCCCAAGCCTGAGCGAAGAGAGAGAGTCTGCCCCCCACCAGATCCGGTCCCGGATCGGGGGCCAACATTTCATGCTGTCTTGGTAGCAGTGGCAGGTTTCTTGGCCTGCTTTCCCTTGTTCCAGCCTTGCATTGGTCTCCAAGCTGGCTTGGCTTGAGAAGTATTACCCTCTTGCTTAGAGGACGTAGCACTTTGGGCTGGTCCGTTTCTACGAAAGGGACGAAAATTAGGTTTATTTTTTGCCTTGAAAGGCCGATCCTGAGGAAGGGCGTGGCCCTTACCCCCAGTGATATCCGAGATAATCTCTTTCAAGTCAGGGCCAAACAGCGTTTTCCCCTTGAAAGGAATGTTAAGTAGCTTGTTCTTGGAAGACGCATCAGCCGACCAAGATTTCAACCAAAGCGCTCTGCGCGCCACAATAGCAAACCCAGAATTCTTAGCCGCTAACCTAGCCAATTGCAAAGTGGCGTCTAGGGTGAAAGAATTAGCCAATTTGAGAGCATTGATTCTGTCCATAATCTCCTCATAAGGAGGAGAATCACTGTCGACCGCCTTTATCAGCTCATCGAACCAGAAACATGCGGCTGTAGCGACAGGGACAATGCATGAAATTGGTTGTAGAAGGTAACCCTGCTGAACAAACATCTTTTTAAGCAAACCTTCTAATTTTTTATCCATAGGATCTTTGAAAGCACAACTATCCTCTATGGGTATAGTGGTGCGTTTGTTTAAAGTGGAAACCGCTCCCTCGACCTTGGGGACTGTCTGCCATAAGTCCTTTCTGGGGTCGACCATAGGAAACAATTTTTTAAATATGGGGGGAGGGACGAAAGGAATACCGGGCCTTTCCCATTCTTTATTAACAATGTCCGCCACCCGCTTGGGTATAGGAAAAGCTTCTGGGAGCCCCGGCACCTCTAGGAACTTGTCCATTTTACATAGTTTCTCTGGGATGACCAACTTGTCACAATCATCCAGAGTGGATAATACCTCCTTAAGCAGAATGCGGAGATGTTCCAACTTAAATTTAAATGCAATCACATCAGGTTCAGCTTGTTGAGAAATGTTCCCTGAATCAGTAATTTCTCCCTCAGACAAAACCTCCCTGGCCCCATCAGACTGAGTTAGGGGCCCTTCAGAAATATTAATATCAGCGTCGTCATGCTCTTCAGTATCTAAAACAGAGCAGTCGCGCTTACGCTGATAAGTGTTCATTTTGGCTAAAATGTTTTTGACAGAATTATCCATTACAGCCGTTAATTGTTGCATAGTAAGGAGTATTGGCGCGCTAGATGTACTAGGGGCCTCCTGAGTGGGCAAGACTCGTGTAGACGAAGGAGGGAATGATGCAGTACCATGCTTACTCCCCTCACTTGAGGAATCATCTTGGGCATCATTGTCATTGTCACATAAATCACATTTATTTAAATTAATAGGAATTCTGGCTTCCCCACATTCAGAACACAGTCTATCTGGTAGTTCAGACATGTTAAACAGGCATAAACTTGATAACAAGTACAAAAAACGTTTTAAAATAAAACCGTTACTGTCACTTTAAATTTTAAACTGAACACACTTTATTACTGCAAATGCGAAAAAACATGAAGGAATTGTTCAAATTTTCACCACAGTGTCTTAAAGCCTTAAAAGTATTGCACACCAAATTTGGAAGCTTTAACCCTTAAAATAACGGAACCGGAGCCGTTTTGAACTTTAACCCCTTTACAGTCCCTGGTATCTGCTTTGCTGAGACCCAACCAAGCCCCAAGGGGAATACGATACCAAATGACGCCTTCAGAAAGTCTTTTCTAAGTATCAGAGCTCCTCTCACATGCGACTGCATGCCATGCCTCTCAAAAACAAGTGCGCAACACCGGCGCGAAAATGAGGCTCTGCCTATGCTTTGGGAAAGCCCCTAAAGAATAAGGTGTCTAAAACAGTGCCTGCCGATATTATTATATCAAAATACCCAGATAAAATGATTCCTCAAGGCTAAATATGTGTTAATAATCAATCGATTTAGCCCAAAAAAAGTCTACAGTCTTAATAAGCCCTTTTTGAAGCCCTTATTTACAATCGTAATAAACATGGCTTACCGGATCCCAGAGGGAAAATGACAGCTTCCAGCATTACATCGTCTTGTTAGAATGTGTCATACCTCAAGCAGCAAGAGACTGCTCACTGTTCCCCCAACTGAAGTTAATTGCTCTCAACAGTCCTGTGTGGAACAGCCATGGATTTTAGTGACGGTTGCTAAAATCATTTTCCTCATACAAACAGAAATCTTCATCTCTTTTCTGTTTCTGAGTAAATAGTACATACCAGCACTATTTCAAAATAACAAACTCTTGATTGAATAATAAAAACTACAGTTAAACACTAAAAAACTCTAAGCCATCTCCGTGGAGATGTTGCCTGTACAACGGCAAAGAGAATGACTGGGGTAGGCGGAGCCTAGGAGGGATCATGTGACCAGCTTTGCTGGGCTCTTTGCCATTTCCTGTTGGGGAAGAGAATATCCCACAAGTAAGGATGACGCCGTGGACCGGACACACCTATGTTGGAGAAATAAATTTCTTCAGCAGAAAAAAAATGGGAAAGCCTCTCTAAGGCTGCTCCCAAAGGACCCGAACTAAGGGATGATAAAAAGCTGAGATGCCAATAGATCTCTGAACTAAATGTATTATCAGAAAAAGTGCAAGATTTCTAAACATGAGAAAGCCATTACACAATATCATGATGTAATATGAAAAGCCAAACCTCACCATAAACAAGAGTAAGAGTTTGAAAACACCCAACTAGGGCTCAGTATAAAAAAAAGTGTAAGCACTGATAAAGCTATGACAACCCTCAGAATGCTTATTTAAGAAATAAGAGAGGAGAATACAAAAGTACTGGATATATACACACACACACACATATATTTATATATACCGGTTAAATAAGAAAGGCAGTAAAATTGGATTGATCAAATACGGAGAGTGCCTTTCTTATTTAACCAGCATATTACCGTTTTAAGTGCACCCCGGAGGCTGTGTTGAAGTAGTGAGTGTGGGATCCACTTGGGACTTATATATATATATATATATATATAAATACATACACACATACATACACACACACAAATATATCCCACTTCAGAAAAAAGAAGCATCTGAAAATGATAATAAAACAAATATAATTATTCTCTGCAGCAGAGAAGTATGAGAGAGCATTAGAAGTCTGATTCTGGCAACACTTGAAAGGAGAAAATAAACAGTTCTCATAGGCCCTGGAACATGACAAATATACAAAATATTCGAGGAGTAGTATATATTACGGCCACAAGATGCCAGTAAAGTACACATAATGAACAGGGAATAGCTAAACCTTCTGCAAAGTACTAAAACCACATTTAAAGGGACATGAAACCCCAATTTTTTCTTTCAAGATTTAGAAAGTGTGTGCAATTTGAAACAACTTTCTAATTTACTTCTATTATGTAATTTGTTTCATTATCTTGATATTCTTTGCGGAAAAGCATATATAGATAGGCTCAGTAGCTGCTGATTGGTGGGTGCACATAGATGCCTCGTGTTATTGGCTCACCCATATGCATTGCTATTTCTTCAACAAAGGATATCTAAAAAATAAAAAATTTTAGATAATAGAAGTAAATTTGAATGTTGTTTAAAACTGTATTCTCTAACTGAATCATGAAAGAAAATTTTTGGGTTTAGTGTCCCTTTAAGACAAAATAAAAGTCATCTCTCTGAAATTAGATTGCATAACAACTGAATTAGGGAAAAAAACACAATTAAGAAAAACAGCATAAATTGCACATACATTTGCAATATGTCAATGTACCAGGGAGAGGAATACTCTAAAACGAAAAGCGGATAAGTACAGGAAAATAAAGATACCGCTAATAAAAGCTTAGATTAAGAATGGTAAATCATAGCTAAAACAATAAAACTGTATAAATTGTTAGTCCATATAACAATATTTATGGAAAAATACTGGAATACAGAAAGAACGACCAGGTACACATCTTAAGCATTGATAAACAGAAATGCTGAAAAAGTATATAGTCTATATAATCTAAAGGATTAAAAAACAGGTAATTCACCCGACATGATATCTGCCATACATGGAAAAACACTAGGAAATATGCTCAAAGCTATGAGATAAGAAATCAGCGACCCGAGTAGCCCTGACAACCAGGAATGTGAGGATCGAATTGGAGTATATACTCTCTATTCTATGAAGTTTCTCTATCCGATCGCAAATTATGATCGGCTATTGGGCCGGTAATATACCTTAATTGCGGCTCCGTTTGTAACTTCCCCTTATACATGATAAATAGGGTTTAACATCAGATGCTTTAATCCCTTTTATTGATTCTTATATAGTGTTTATTACTGTAAACAGATGTTTTAAGCACTCTTTTTGCTGCGGTAAGACATACATTTATAAGGTATCTTTTTATCGTTATGGTTGCTCAATCTAATTTTATATCTGGTGAGATGATATTTGTATAAGGGATGGTTTTTCTCTTATATATGTCTAGATCCCCTGTTAATGTAATATAGGGGGTTTAATAACGTTTAATTCTGAAAGAATATAATTATTTTGACAATTCATTTGCCATAAAAAGGTTTCCCAATATTTTTCTCAGCTGAAGAAAATAATTTTATATGGTGACTTATTAGCCTTCAGAAAGGCTTATTTATCCATACCTTTTTCTGCTAATAGAAATAATTTAATATGCTGACTTATCGACTGCAAGAAAGACAAACCATTCTTACTTTGGTTGAAGTTTTTTTCTATTTCTTTTATGGTGACTTTTTAGTCTAAGAAGGGCTTTGCCTTACTGACCTTAAGAGGGGCTTCACCATTCTTAAATGTCTTAAAAAAATAAAATAAATCAGCCCTTCTACACTTTATTAAAGTGGTGAGATAGAGGAAGTGGGAGGGATATTTAATGTTCTGTTTGGGGTATCTTTGCCTACTCCTGGTGGTCAGGTGAAGTATTTTCCATAGGTAATGAATGTTTTTCGGGGACCCTCACTGCCATTAGAAGGAAATAATATTCTTAACAAACTGGTCATTATCATATACTAAATAGATAGGTATAAAAACCCTAGTAGGGAAAATAGCCAAAATAATTATCTCAATAAAGTGATCTCACCGACAGAGATGTGACTCCTCTGTGGCAGAACCAGCTGCTGGATAATGGGTGCAGGATTCCTCGTTTGGTGTAGATGGAGAAGAACCAGGCATATAGACTGCACTCCATAGCATTAAATTGCGAACATGGCACACAGGATACAACACCTGGACAAGAGAAGAACAATATTTAACATTTTTCTCATAAGATAATTAAATTTATTAAATAACATCTATAGAAAATTTCACCAAGTGAGTTTAGCGCCGTCTTCTAGCTGATGGACACATCCGTAAAAACACTCACATTGTTTAAAAAGCTCATCTTTGTTTTTCTGCTTCATTTTTCTCTTCCTAGGAATCCAGAAACCAAATGTAAAGTTTCATTAAATAGAGGGTTTTGATGAATGCTTCAATTATTATTGATTTTATCCATTTGTGCCAGCATATTCCTTCCTCATTACTGTGGTTTCTCAGCCAAATGAGAAACCACAGAATCACCAAATCAAATGGGTTGGCCATGAAAAAACAAATTATGCTTACCTGATAATTTCCTTCTGATGGGAAGAGTCCACAGCTGCATTCATTACTTTTGGGAAATAAGAACCTGGCCACCAGGAGGAGGCAAAGACAACTCAGCCAAAGGCTTGAATACTCCCACTCCCCTCATCTCCCAATCATTCTGCAGAGGAACAAGGAACAGTAGAAGAAATATCAGGGTGAAAGGCACCAGAAGAATATAAGGACGCCCCACATAAAATTACGGGTGGGGAGCTGTGGACTCTTTCCATCAGAAGAAAAGGAAATTATCAGGTAAGCATAATTTATGTTTTTTTTCTTAAATGGAAAGTCCACAGCTGCATTCATTACTTTTGGGAAACAATACCCAAGAAATAGAGGACACAGAATGCCAAGACGGGAGGGTACAATAGGCGGCCCATACTGAGAGCACCAGGCCTGAACCGCTACCTAATAAAAAAAATATAAAAAACCTTTGTCCGATGCCGAGAAAATTTTAAGAGGAAAAGCCCCAATGACACTGACTCGCAGTTAGTCCAGAAGCCAAACTAGAGACCGTAAGCTAACTCCAGGAGACACCGTCGCCTAACAAACGGTCCCCCACCATTCATCTCCACAAATGGTGACACCAGCCGAAACCCCCAAGGGAACAAGGCAAAGGAGAACCAAGGAAACCGAAAGGTCCCCTATACAAAAAGAACACCTCCATGAGAAAGCCCAGCTCACAGAGACCCAAAGGGCCCAAACTGGCAAAGTAGGCCATGCCTATACCAAGCGAAACCTGGGATAAGACCAGGCACAGAGACAGAACAGACGTCTCTCCAATATCCTGCAAGCACGGAATGCAACTGAAGAGGCAAAGTCCTCCCAGTTTCTGGCCAGACTCAACAAAGCTCACACATCCAGAGGATACTGCTAACCGGACGCAGTTCCTTAGACCACTCTGCCATCCTGACCTGCAGACCCACACTGAGCTGGACCAACACAGCCCCTGGGATCCAAGACAGGGAAACAAAAGAATCCCGAAACAGGTACAGGAACGAACGTAAGGATAGTACAGCCATCCCCACAGAGCACAAGTACAACCCAATTCTGAAACAGACAACAAGGCCATAGACCTAAGAATCTATCAAATAAAGGCCCAACAAGTCTGCTTGGTGCCAAGCAAGACACCCAGGGGGAACCGATCCCACCTTTTCGCCTCCCATCCAGAAGAAGCCACAAACAAGCACTCTATCTCCATAGGGAGGAGAATATGCCCTAAAGAAAAGGGATGATGCCGGAAGGGCAACAACTGTCCTCAAGGCCCGAAGGCACCAGCTAATAGGAAAAAAAATTCCCAACACAGATGTCCTAGAAAAGGACCCCCCTACAAGTAGCTTGCCAAGCAGAGGCACAGCCAACCCATTCACCTGCAAAGCAGGGAATCCACAGGAACACTGACAACCTGACCAGGGGAATGCAACCCTAAAGCGCACCAGAAATTTGACATCCAACACCAGCGGCTGGGTATGAACCAACCACCCTTGAGGCTCAAGCCATACGGCTAACCACCAGAAGACATGGGCTACTCTGTGACAAAGAGTAAAAAATACTCAGAAAACCTGGCCAACCATGACCAGGTTAGGTAGCTGGAGCAAGGACACAGCCCAAGTTCCCACTACCGTGGAACACCCCGACCAGCCCTGAGATCCAAGATTCCAAAACCACCCAAGACTGGGACAGTAAAAAGGCCAAGCAAAGCTTCAGCAACCGGAAGTCTCAGGGAGAAAAACAGGTTTCGGTACCCAATAGTTCAGGCAAACCTTACCCTAGAACTAAACACCCCAACTGGCCAAAAAGCCAGACGCAAGTGTATGGATGCATATCCGGAAAACCCAGATAGCAAGAGAACTCGAAAGCCCCGACCAAAGGAAGGAACCACCCCTAGCTAAAGTCCAACGCTCCAAGGAGCAAGGCTAGAAGTCGTATGAAGATACTTCTCAGAGCCTCAGGACGACCAAGGGATACCTCGAGGTCAGAAAAATCCAACTAACAAGACTAGGCTCCCTAACACCACCACACAAGAAGAGGACGCAAGGAAGAGAAGGCACTAAGCCTACACAGCTCCGGAAAACCCAGAGCTAAACAACAGGGAACAACCATCACCCAGAAACACAGATCCCTAAAAGGAGATCCACTCCCCCGGAGGCAATGGAAGAAGACCCAAAGGCCTCTTATAACTCAGTCAAGAGTAAGAGCTGCATCTAGAAATACTAGAATCAGCTTACGAGTACACCTGCAAGGTGTCAAGAGCTGCAACAGGTTTCAAACTGCAAACCTTCTGCATGCTAGACAGCTATCCTGTACAAGCTGTTAGATCAAGTCCAAAAGAACAAATCCAGAGGCCTAAAAATATAGGCCAAACCGCTCAATAGCAGTAAAGGTCATTAAGCCCTCCCACCCTCCACCACATGGGGGAGGAAACTAAGTTCTGATGAAATCAGATGTCAGATAGAATGACGCAGCGGGAAAACTCCCCTGCCCGGTCATCTATGACAGAAGGCTATAAGGACTGAAACAATCCTTCCCATCTCACGGACCCACAGGTACTCTTGAATGCTTAATTGAACATGAAAAAACAATAACCTGAGCACTCGGCACTTCTACCGAACCAGCCAAGCAGAACAGCGCCGCCACGTGTCTGAACAGCCGCAAGACCGAACGAACCCGACAGGACCAGCCTGCACCTAGGGTCCCAACCGGAAAGCTGCGTAAATTCTCCCTCGTAGGGGAAAAAAACAGAAAACAGACATTTTTAACAGAGGACTAACGTCCAAAACAACTTCCGAAGAAGTAATAAAGAGTATCAATCCCAGAAGGTTCCCGAAGGAAACAAAAACAAATAAAAGACATCCCATCGAAGACACAGGCCTCGCAGGATCAGCCAAACGGAGCCCTATCTCACAAAACTGGGAAAGATCTCAAACAAATGACAATAAGGAGATAACTTCATCCCCACATGTCTAATGAGGTGCACCATTCGAATTATCCGACTGAAATTCAATAACTGAAAAACATGTCTGAGCAACACAGGAAGGCACACAATCCTGTAACGGAAGGCACAACACTAAAGGGACAGATACCCCCGTGGGGAACTGTAGAGGCCCTCCCAAAGGCAGAAGGCCCGGGACAATAGGGCATGAGCACATTCTCAGATAAACGTCTGGACTCTGCAGTCGAACAATCGCCAACATTATGTGTAAGCGAAAACGTGCTACAACCTCCGGGGGAAACACGCCACCCCGCATGGAAGAACCATAAACTGAGTTACCCGCATGTGCAGAAGTATGATTTGGTAGAGAACTCGCCTCTCGGAGGACAGGACCCCCAGAGGCGGAGGGCTCAGCAGTTCCTTGACTTGCCTTGCGCTCTGAAATGGCATATGGAACAAACTGGCTGACAGGCGTCAACGAGGTCACTCCGGATTCATCACCGGACACAGAATCTGAAATCAAAATAGTCTCAGTATCAGAATCCTCTGTAACTGAATCTGAAATTAACACAGTCTCAGCATCAGAATCCTCCATAACTGGATAGAGGATATTTAAATATGGACTAAATTAGTGAAAACTAAAACGGCACTCGACACCCCCAATGGCTGGGGCACTCACCACCTCCTATGACCAGACCCCTGCCGACTAGAAAATTTCCTTTACCACACAGTCGGGAATGCAGAAATGGAAAAAACGGAACGTAGCCACGCCCGAACACAAGGTGAACCGTACAGTCCAAAACAAGCGTGCCCAACCAAAAGGCTGCGTCACTTCCAAAGGCCTCAATTTTCCAACCACGAGCCCAGTAAATATCACACATAAGCAGGTTGAATCACATGATTACAAACCCCCCCCTGTTCAATAACCCCCCTCAGGAGATATTAACCCTCGATTCCAAGATACTAAAAGAGACTCACTGAGACCCTTATGTATAAGTTAGACCAGGAAGGTGGTAGCCTCTCGGGAAACATTTACATTACAGTACATTGCAAATAAAGTAAAATGAAACGATCTTACCGGAATCTATGCCATGGAACAGGAACACAGCCCTTCAAGTGTGATGGATAGTAGTATCGCCTCCGCCATGGACTTGAGAGAAGAAAGCAAGCAGCGAAGCGAAGTTAGACAACGCCGATTGCTTGAGGAACTATTAATCTGAGTTGGGATGGTTTCGCAGAAAGAAACTCCCTGCATCTCTGGTCTCTAACTTTCATCCAAGCCCTCACTGAGAGACTGACAGGACTACTTAAATCTCCATTTCCCATGCCGAAGAGTACTACCCTCCATAAGAGACAAAAACAAAAATTAAAAATTCTGACACTTCTCTGCCATCCTCCTGGGACGAAAGGCAAAGAATGACTGGGGGATGAGGGGAGTGGGAGGAGTATTTAAGCCTTTGGCTGGGTTGTCTTTGCCTCCTCCTGGTGGCCAGGTTCTTATTTCCCAAAAGTAATTAATGCAGCTGTGGACTCTTTCTATTTAAGAAGAAAATACAATAAGCAGAAGACATAATACTGATATGCTAAATCACTTGAAAGTGATGCAGCATAACTGTAAAACGGACAGGAAAATATCACCTGAACATCTCTATGTAAAAAAAGAAGATACTTTACCTCACAATTTCCTGAGCTCACCAAAGTAAGTGATGTGTAAAAAAAAAAAAAAAAAAAAAAAAAAAAAAGGAAGAAACGAATAGCAGCCTATCAGCATCAGCAGTGCTGAGGTCATTAACTCTTATTGTGATCTCATGAAGATTTCACTTAACCCTCATGAGATTTCATAGTAAACTTCCTTAAACTGAATAGGGAAATAAAATGAGTGTGCATAAGGCACGCTCCCTTGCAGGTCCCAGGACAGGAATACCGATTTGCTGCTTAAAGTCCTTTACAATGGGGTATGAATACTTAGGAGATTTTGAGGTAAAATATATATTTTTTTTTTTAAAGAGATGTTCTAGTGATATTTTCTAGTCAGCTTTTTACAGCTATGCTGCATCACTTTCATGTGTTTCAACATTTGGGTATTATGGCCCTTTAATATATTAATATTTTGCATGAAAATACACTTTTGGCTGCAATTTGCCTTGTTGAATTTTAAATACCCTATAAAGAGATGCAGCGTGAATCTAAAAACATGGGGAGAAAAAGCAACTTTTAAAAAGGACATGAAATCCAAACATATTCTTTCCCAATTCAGATACTGTCCATTGTTGCTAAGCAGGTAGATAGCCTCAAGAGCATGCAAGTGTCTGGAGCACTATATGGCAGCAGTTTTGTAAGAATACATTTAACAATGGTATACATTGTGCCAAAAAGCATTCTTGCAAAACTTCTGCTATATACTTCCCCAGACACTAGCACGCTACCTACTTAGGTGTTCTCTTCACCAAAAAAATACAACGAGAACAAAGTAAACTGGAAACTTCTTTAAAATTGTGTGCTCTACCTGAACCTTGAAAGAAAAATCTTGTGCTTCCCTAACTTGCTGGCTCCCCTAACGTCCAGTGTGGTAATAGTGCATATGTTAATGTATGCCACTTATACTTAAAGCAGGGGTGTCAAACTCATTTCTTATGGAGGACCAAATTGTCCATTGATGTAGGAATGAAGAGCCAAATGTATAAAATGTACATATACAAAGATATGCGCATAAAAAATAAAAAAATTTAGTTTTATACACTCGACCCTCCATTCCTACATCAATGAACAATTTGGTCCTCCATAAGAAATGAGTTTGACACCCCTGACTTAAAGGGACAGAGTACACCAATTTTCATATAGCTGCATGTAATAGATATGCACAGATACTGATCTAAAAATCCAGTATAAAACCTTTTAAAAACTTACTTAGAAGCTCCCAGTTTAGCACTGTTGATGAGGTTAGGCTGGGAAACCCAGTGAAAGGGGCTGGGAAAGCAGAAAAAACAGACACACCCTACCTATTAAAACACAGCTTATGCAAACTATAGCAGCAAGAATTTGCAGAGCTGGTTCTACATCTGATAAAAAAATAAGCAAAAACTATACATTGTTACAAAAATACTCCCAGATGGGTTATACTAATGGATCATCTACAAAACATTAAGCAAAAACATTTTTTTTAATGTACAATGTCCCTATTTAAATAGATTTGTATACATTTGTTTTCAGACTTTTCAGAAAAGCAAATAAAAGTAAAATTAAAAAGGTGATTTATCTTTTAAAGGGTTTGCTTGCTTTTTAAGCGAACACCTGAAAAAGTCTATTAATTAATAAGCTAACACCAGTTGATTGAGAAGTCTAAATTTTATTTTACAGATTAAATTGTGCTGTGCCGTGTTTATTGATAAACTAGCTAAGCTAGAATTATTTCTTCCCAACTCATCCTACTCCTGTCAGACTTCTAACCCCCCTTGGACTGCACAAACAAGAATCATGAAATATTGTTGATAACCAACTGCCCATGAGAGGTTTACAGCGCACAGACCAGCTAAGATCTGTAGAAAGACTTCACTTTCCATACTTTCATTAGTACATAGGCATAACGTAGCATCTAAAAATTGTACTTAAAGAGATTTTAGTAAAGTGGTTTTGTCTCCTTTTTCTTTTTAGACATAATTGGACATTTAATATATGAATGGAAGAAAGCAAACACAAAATGTATGCTTACCTGGTAAATTAATTTCTTTCATGAGGGTGAGAGTCCATGAGTCATCAAGTGTGAAAATATCCACCTCCTGATCACTAGTAGGCAGCAAAAGACATCTTAACACACCAGAGCTTTAAGCCCTCCCCAAATTCCATGATCCTCAGTCATACATATAGTCAAGTAGACGAGGAAGAGAGAGAAAGCAGGAAAGAAAGCAGGGCAAAGAAGTGAAAAAAACCCCAAAATTTATGCTTACCTGATAAATTTCTTTCTTTCTTGACACGATGAGTCCACGGATCATCTAATTACTATTGGCAATATCACTCCTGCCCAGCAGGAGGCGGCAAAGAGCACCACAGCAAAGCTGTTAAATATCACCTCCCTTCCTTCCAACCCAAGTCATTCGACCGAGGTAAAGGAAAGAAAGGAAGCAACAAGGTGCAGAGTCGTCTGAAGTTTATAACATTCCAACAACCTGTCTAAAGAACAGGGCGGGCCGTGGACTCATCGTGTCAAGAAATAAATACATTTATCAGGTAAGCATAAATTTTGTTTTCTTTCTAATGACACAATGAGTCCACGGATCATCTAATTACTATTGGGAATCAATACCCAAGGTAGAGTACACAGATAAGACAAGACAGGGAACCCAAACGGAAGGCACCACTGCTTGAAGAATCTTTCTCTCAAAAGCGGCCTCAGCCGAGACAAAAGTGTCAAATTTATAGAATTTTGAAAAAGTGTGAAGAGAGGACCAAGTTGCAGCCTTGAAAATCTGTTCCACAGAAGCTTCATTTTTGAATGCCCAGGAAGAGGAAACAGCTCTCGTAGAATGAGCCGTAACTCTCTCAGGAGGCTGCAGTTCAGCAGTTTCATATGCAAAGCGAATAATACTCTTCAGCCACAAAGAAAGAGAAGTAGCCGTAGCTTTCTGTCCCTTACGTTTCCCAGAGAATACCACAAACAGAGCAGAAGACTGACGAAAAAATCCTTAGTCGTCTGTAAATAGAATTTTAGTGCACGTACCACGTCCAGAAACTACTTTAGGAAAAAAAACTAATTTGGTATGTAAAACCACCTTATACAAATGAAAAATAAGTTAAGGAGACACATACTGTAATGTCGAGAGCTCTGACACTCTACGAGCAGATAAATAGCAACAAGAAACAAAACTTTCCAAGATAACAACTTAATATCTAAGGAATGTATAGGCTCAAACGGAACCCCTTGAAGAACCTTAAAGGGACAGTCTAGGCCAAAATAAACTTTCATGATTCAGATAGAGCATGTAATTTTAAACAATTTTCCAATTTACTTTTATCACCAATTTTGCTTTGTTCTCTTGGTATTCTTAGTTGAAAGCTTAACCTAGGAGGTTCATATGCTAATTTCTTAGACCTTGAAGCCCACCTCTTTCAGATTGCATTTTAACAGTTTTTCACCACTAGAGGGTGTTAGTTCACGTATTTCATATAGATAACACTGTGCTCGTGCATGAGAAGTTATCTGGGAGCAGGCACTGATTGGCTAGACTGCAAGTCTGTCAAAAGAACTGAAAAAAGGGGCAGTTTGCAGAGGCTTAGATACAAGATAATCACAGAGGTTAAAAGTATATTATTATAAATGTGTTAGTTATGCAAAACTGGGAAATGGGTAATAAAAGGGATTATCTATCTTTTAAAACAATAAAAATTCTGGTGTAGACTGTCCCTTTAAGAACTAAATTAAAACTCCAGGGAGGAGTAACCAGCTTAAACACAGGCCTGATTCTGACCAAGACCTGACAGAATGATTGCACGTCTGGTACATCCGGCAGACGTTTATGTAACTAAATAGACAAGGCAGATATTTGACCCTTTAGAGAGCTTGCTGATAAACCCTCCTGCAAAATCTCTTGAAGAAAATACAAAATTCTAGGAATCCGAACTCTACTCCAAGAGTAGCCTTTGGATTCACACCAATGTAGATATTTACGCCATATCTTATGGTAAATCTTTCTAGTCACAGGCTTACAAGCCTAAATTGACCCTCTTGGACCAAAGGAAGAATGGAACGAATAGTTTCCATCTTGAAGGACGGCACTCTGAAGAATTTGTTTACTCTTGAGATCTAAAATCTGTCTGAAGGTTCCCTCCTTTATGGGAACCACTCACACACTGGAATAGAACCCCAGACCCATGTTCCTGCATTGGAACAGGAACTATCACTCCCAGGTCGAAAAGGTCCCGAACACAGAGTAAGAAACCTGCCCCTGGGAGGAAGGGCTTTGAACTCTAGTTTGTATCCCTGGGACACGATGTCCACCGCCCAGGGATCCTGAACGTCGCGAACCCAAGCCTGAGCAAAGAATGAAAGTCTGCCCCGCACAAGATCCGGGCCCGGATCGGGGGCAGACCCTTCATGCTGCTTTTGATTCAATAGCAGGCTTTTTGGATTGTTTTCCCTTGTTCCAAGACTGACTGGGTCTCCAGGAAGGCTTGGACTGGCCCTGCTTGGAGGAGGAAGTGGAAGGATTTTCCTTGAAATTTCGAAAGGAATGAAAATAACTAACGAGGCAAAAGTATCAAATATATAAAATTTTGAAAAAGTGTGAAGAGAAGACCAAGTTGCAGCCTTGCAAATCTGTTCTACAGAAGCTTCATTTTTGAATGCCTATGAGGAAGCAACCACCCTAGTGGAATGAGCCATAACTCTTTCAGGAGGCTGCTGTCCAGCAGTCTCATACGTAAAGCGGATGATACTCTTCAACCAAAAAGAAAAAAGGTAGCCGTAGCTTTCTGACATTTACGTTTTCCAGAGAAAATTACAGAGAAGACTGACGAAAGACTTTAGTTGCTTGTAAGTTAAACTTTAAAGCACGGACTACGTCCAAATTGTGCAGAAGACGTTCCTTCTGAGAAGGAGGTTTAGGGCACAAGGAAGGAACAATCATTTCCTGATTAATGTTTCCGTCTGAAACAACCTTAGGAAAAAACCCTAGTTTAGTACGTAAAACTACCTTATCCAAATGAAAAATAAGGTAAGGCGAATTGTATTGTAACGCCGAAAGCTCAGATACTCTTCAGGCTGAAGAAATAGCAACAAGAAATAAAACTTTCCAAGATAACAACTTAATATCTAAGGAATGCATAGGCTCAAACAGAGTCCCTTGAAGAACTCTAAGAACTAAATTCAGACTCCATGGAGGAGTAACTGGTTTAAACACAGGCCTGATCCTAACCAAGGCCTGACAAAAAGAGTTAACATCTGGGACATCTGCCAGACGTTTGTGTAACAAAATAGATAAGGCAGAGATCTGACCCTTTAGAGAACTTGTCGATAAACCCTTCTCCAAACCTTCTTGGAGAAGACACAAAATTCTGGGTAACCTAACTCTACTCCATGAGTAGCCCTTGCATTCACACCAATAAAGATATTTACGCCATATATTATGGTAAATCTTTCTAGTTACAGGCTTATGCGCCTAAATCAAGGTCTCTATGACCGAATCAGAAAAACCTTGCTTGGATAGGATTAAGCGTTCTATCTCCAAGCAGTCAGCTCCAGAGAAACTAGATTTGGTTGAAGGAAGGGCCCTCGAAAGAGAAGGTCCTTCCTCAATGGCAGTCTCCAAGGTGGCAGGGATGACATGTCCACAAGATCGGCATACCAAATCCTGTGAGGCCACGCAGGAGCAATGAGGATCACTGATGCGCTCTCCTGTTTGATTCGAGCAATGACCCGAGGAAGAAGAGCAAATGGGGGAAATAGATATGCTAGGCTGAAGGACCAAGGAACTGCCAGAGCATCTATCAGTTCTGCCTGGGGATCCCTGGACCTCGACCCGTATCTTGGGAGCTTGGCATTCTGACGAGATGCCATGAGATCTAATTCCGGCCGAACCCATTTTAGAATCAGGCTGGAGAATACTTCCGGATGGAGTTCCCACTCTCCCGGATGAAAAGTCTGCCTGCTCAGAAAGTCCGCCTCCCAGTTATCCACCCCTGGGATGTGGATTGCTGTCAGATGGCAAGAATGAGCCTCCGCCCACCGGATTATCTTTGCTACCTCTGTCATCGCTAAGGAACTCCTCGTTCCTCCCTGATGATTGATGTAAGCCACTGTCGTTATGTTGTCCAACTGAAATCTGATGAACTGGGCCAAAGCCAACTGAGGCCAGGCCAAAAGAGCATTGAAGATCGCTCTAAGTTCCAGGATGTTTATCGGAAGAACAGACTCTGCCTGAGTCCATACTCCCTGAGCCTTTAGGGGGCCCCAGACCGCTCCCCATCCTAAAAGGCTGGCGTCTGTTGTCACAATTACCCAGGAAGGTCTGCGAAAGCATGTCCCCTGGGGTAGATGATCCGGAGACAACCACCATTGAAGAGAGTCCCTCGTCTCCTGTTCCAGGGTTATTTGAGGAGACTAATCTGCATAATCTCCATTCCACTGCCTGAGCATGTTTAACTGCAGAGGTCTGAAGTGAAACCGAGCAAATGGTATGATGTCCATTGCCGCCACCATCAGTCAAATTGCTTCCATGCACTGAGCCACTGACGGCCGAGAATTGGACTGAAGGACTCGACAGGTATCTAGAATCTTTGATTTTCTGACCTCTGTCAGAAAAATCCTCAGATATAGAATCGATTAGAGTTCCCAAGAAAGTTACCCTTGTCTTTGGAATTAAGGAACTATTTTCCAGATTTACCTTCCACCCATGAGTTCTCAGGAAGGATAGCACAATGTCGGTATGGGACCTTGCTTGTTGACAAGATGGCGCCTGGATTAGAATATCGTCCAGGTAAGGTGCCCTGCGGTCTTAGAACCGCCAGCAGAGAACCCAAAACCTTTGTGAAAATTCTGGGTGCCGTGGCCAGACCGAAAGGAAGAGCCACAAACTGAAAGTGTTTGTCCAGAAAGGCAAACCTTAGGAACTTGTGATGATCTCTGTGGATAGGAACATGAAGATATGCATCCTTTAAATTCACGGTCGTCATAAATTGACCCTCCTGGATCAATGGAAGCTGCTGCACTAGTGACCGTAGCAATGCACGCAGCCGGCTGCAATAGTAGACCCTGGTGAACATAAATCTTCTTAAGTAGACCCTCCAACTTCTTGTCCATTGGATATTTAAAAGCACAACTATCCTCAATGGGAGAAGTAGTTTGCTTGGCTGGGGTGGAAATAGCGCCTTCCACCTTAGGAACCCTCTGTCAAATTTCCCTGATAGTGTCCGCTATAGGAAACATCTTCTTGAAAATAGGAGATGGGTAAAGGGAATACCTGGTCTCTCCCATTCCTTGGAAAAAATCTCCAAAGTTCGCTTTGGTACTGGAAAAACGTCTGAGTAAGAGGGAACCTCAAAATATCTGTCCAATTTATTCAACTTTGCAGGAACGACCACTACTGTAGAATCACAGTCGTTTAAGGTAACCAAAACCTCCCTGAGTAACAGGCGGAGGTGTTCTAGTTTAAACCTGAAGGATACAACCTCTGAATCAATCAAAGGCAATGAACCTTCTGAGTCTGAGATTTCACCTTCTGATAGAACCTCCATACCCTCCATTTCAGTTCCCTGGGAGGGTACATCCGAGATTGCCACCATTGCATCAGAAACCTCACTGACAACATGGTTGTCCTTCCTCTTACGCTTGCCTTGTAGCATAGGAAAGGCAGACAACGCATCAGAAAATTTAAGGTAACTCCAGCAGGCGCTAGAGCAGAAATACAGGGAACTGCTTGTGCGGGCGTTAAATCTTGGGACGCTTGGGGAGAAAGATGGGGCATACTCTGAATCTCGTCAGACTCCTGAGAAGCATTCGCTTTGAAATTTTTTTCTCATGAAAAATCATGAAGGACAGAAAGGGATTGGTGGTTCCACATTAGCATCCAAACACATGGAGCAAGTAACATTTTGCACGTCTCCTTTGTCCATACTAAAGTACAATAAGAAAAAGAAACAAAAATTTATTTTTATTTTTTTAAACAAAAAATGTTACTGTCTCTTAAAAGGGCCATAATACCCAAATGTTTAAACACTTGAAAGTGATGCAGTATAGCTGTAAAAAGCGGAGTAGAAAATATCACCTGAACATCTCTACGTAAAAAAGAAAGATATTTTACCTCAAAAGTTTCTCAGTAGCCCCATCCCATTGTAAAGGACTTCTAAGCAGCATATCAGTATGTCTGTCCCGGGACAGCCGAAGGGATGAGCCTTGTGCACTCATGTTATTTCCCTATTCAGTGTAAGGAAGTTTACAATGAAAGCTCATGAGAAGTAAGTAAAATCTCATGAGATCACAGTAAAAGAGTTCACGACCTCAGCACTGCTGATGCCGATTAGCTGCTGTTCATTTCTTCATTATTTTTTTTACTTGCAGCTGGGCTGCAGCTGAGTATAACTTCTTACAGAGAACTTACTCTGCTGAGCTGAGGAGATTGAGGTAAAATATCTTCCTTTTCTACATAGAGATGCTTAGGTGATATTTTCCTGTCAGCTTTTTACAGTTATACTGCATCAGTTTCAAGTGATTTAGCATATTAGTATTATGTCCCTTTAAGAGTTTACAAAAGTAACCCTTTATAATATATAAGAACTATATGTTCAAAGAAAAGATAATCAAATTATTCTCACAAAATTTGATGTCAGAAAAAGGAAAACAAAAACGATACTGTGCCTTTAAATTTTAAATACTGACTTTTTTTTACTGCATAAGAGAAAAACGTACCCCAGCAGTTAAACAAAAGTAAATTCAGACACCTATACACCTCAGCAACTCAGCTGAGGTGCCTACCTGCCAAACAGACTCACTCCCTGGCCGCAACACTTGTTTCTTGTCTGAAAAAACGATCCGGATATTCAGGGGCACAAAAACATCCACTTCAGTCGACTGAGAACTGCGCAATCATCTAAAGGCAGTGCGCGAACATCTAAAACCACATTACCCGATCGGAGTAAAAGTATTATAGGAACTGCAACCACCATAAAATGAACACTGTTTTTTTAGCCAGCTTTGTCTCCCAGCCCCAGTGCCTGTACTCATGACTGTCTCCAGAAAAAAACCCTCCAATATAAGACGGATTAATGTCCCAACATAAGAAGCCTTGTACCTGGTTTCTCTTATGTAAATTTCAAATAGAATGCAAGTGCCCACTTTCCTCTGAGTCTATGCCCCAGAATGAATAAAGTTAGAACTTACCTTGAATGCTGTCCGACAGCAGGACAGTACAGCAGGTTTAAGAGGTCCTCTTCCCTCACATAGCCCTGTGGAATAAGATAAGCCTGAGTTAAATGTGCTTAGGCTAATCAGGATTAGGCAGTTCCTATTGCTCTAAAGTAGGGTTGGGCGATATGGGCAAAAAAAAAAAAAAAAATGCGACTTTTTGGAGAGAAAAAAAACGCGATTGCGATTTAATCTCGATTTTCTTATAAATGACTATAACACCATTTTGCATTCTAAAGTTTATTTAACACTACATAATCTTAATGTACATGTTTCTCAATGTCCAATACACTCTTGGAGCATAAAAATACAAACCACAAAATAGTTAAAATAAAATTTGCTGCCTGTGATGAGGTTAAATAGTAGTCACTAGCCAGTTATTAGGTCTTATGACACACAACATTGTCATGTTTTCTTTGACAGTCATTCTAACAGTGGACAGTGGTATGATTAACAAATGAAGTAGTATATATATATATATATATATATATATATATATACACACACACATACATACATAATATACAATCACATACACAGTTGCAAACAGATAAATATAAATAAAAAAACATTGTAGAGCCCTGATATATCATATATTCCATATTTTAGCGTACGAGTGTTCAGTCCATGGTTGTCCTAGTGTTCAAGGTTTATCTCATCGTCCCAATGTTTAGCTTAATAGTGTAATCTTTATTGACCATGCCAGACCTAAGTACTAAAGACATATCGAGACTTTAGTGACTACCTACATACTATATATGCAAGAAAGAGGCAACTGACTTGTGCACACTGTTTCATGTTGGGGTAGACTTCTACTTTCTGTCATACTAGCCTGCGGTTGGGTATAGGGCCCGTATCCAACTAGCAAGGTTGTTAAAATATGTCACTGTCACAACAGCTGATCTCTGCCCCTACTCTACACTTTCATAGACGCAGTGGCACTGTAGATACACTCTGGTTTATACTATATGTACGCAACTATTTCTCCCTAATACCAAGCATTATCTTAAAGCCTAGAATGATTTACACAACCTTTAGCTTCCTCGCTAAGCTTAGCCCCCCATTATATGCTCTGTTAGACTGACCCTCAGACTCAAAAATGCCCAGCGTTACTTGCTACTGCTCCACAACAACAGCAACTTTGATCCCCCCCCACAGTCTATTAATGTATATATTTAGCGTCATAGATCAACCATTTATCAATAGCACAGTCTCCCTAGTAAACCCTATTGACTCTAGATATAAAGGAATTCTTATAACCAATTGCCCTCACAAGCCATCACCTTTTCCCCTTGCAACAAAATGAACCCTCCGGATCAGAAGGGCGACATGTGTGGTTCTTCTTGGTCATACTGCAACCAATCTACTCTCTCAGTATTTACCCTTAACACCATAGTATAGACTCTACCTACATTTTATAGGTCAGCAGGACTGATCAACAACAATACTAATCAGATAAATCTATAACCCTTAGCCATATCTTGCCTTCTTGGCAGCTCCACTTGCTCTCCTCCTCAACATAACAACATTATCTATTGGATGCCCTACATTTTATACGCTTCCTTTGATTACTAGTCTCTTACCAGATATTACAATAAGATGAAGTATATTCTATCATACCCACCTTATTCAAATGCCCAGATACTCCTCTGTTAATCCTTACTTTTAACAATTATCCTCTAGCCATAGTTTTGAGTCTTAATTTCCATTCACATTCCAATGATCACCTCCCCCCCCCCCCATCTTATAATGTACCTCCTAGGTAAGGAGGTCCACCTATGCGGTCTTTCTAACCAGTACCGCAACCTACCTCATCTATTTTCTATGTTTCTGTGTGTAGCTTTTCACTCTACCATAAAATTGACTCTATTTCCACTACTTTGACAAGCGAAACTGTTAAGCTTCACTTACAGATTGAGTTACAAGTTTTAAGTTTAGTATGTTCAATTTCACCACACTACTTATATATTGCAAAAACTTGTTTTGCTGTGTTATAAACACAAAATAAAAATAAAAAAAATAAGGAAGACATATGAAGACCGTTTACTATTTACATATTGTGAAATATATGCCATAAGTATTGTTTATACTTGATTTACTTTGAGAATTTTGCATACATTTCATTGACAAGTCTGTGTGTTATAATTATTCCTACAGATCTAGCTTATGTATAATTTTACATCTCTGTATATTCTCATGTTTATATGGCTTCGCGATAATATGCATGTAACCTTATTGCTTTTTCTTTGTCTTCAATAAAAAGATTATTTAAAAAAAAAAAAAAAAAAAAAAAAAAACATTGTAGATGCAGTTAAGTTAACCCAGTAGCAGAGGGGACTGCAGTTTTAGCCTTTTTGGGAGCCGTGCGGTTAAAGGGACAGTATACACTCATTTTCATATAACTGCATGTAATAGACACTACTATAAAGAATAAGATGCACAGATACTGATATAAAAATCCAGTATAAAACTGTTTAAAAACTTACTTAGAAGCTGTCAGTTTGGCTCTGTTGAAAAGGTAGCTGGAAAGCCCACTGCAAGTGGGAAATAAGACACTCCCCCTTCTTTTGCATATGAAAAGACTATTTACACAAACAGGAGCAAGCTTGAGAAGGTAGCTGACGGTATTCACATAAAACTTTGGGGCTTGGTTAGGAGTCTGAAAATCAGAGCAATGTTATTTAAAAATAAGCAAAACTATACATTTATTTAAAAAAAACAACTTTATGGGCTATATAAATAGATCATCTACAAAACATTTATGCAAAGAAAAAATGAGTGTATAATGTCCCTTTAACTGCACCTGCTATGTATTTGAGCCGTTTCTCAGAGGAGCAGGAGATTGTGTGAGAGGTTCCATAATGTTTACATACCCTAAGTTTCAGACTACAGACATCCCTAGGGGGAAATATAAGTACTGTATGTGGCTTTCTTTCCTGTTCATTCCTGTATGTGCTCTGCTTTTAGACTTCTAGATTGATCGGCTGCTTATGAGAACAGAAAGTGAAAGTAAAAACAGCCATTTTACAAATGTGTGCTAAAAGCAACCACTAGATGGAGCTGGTTTGCAAGAAATCACAAACAAATCAATATTACAGCCACTTCTGAGGATCTTTTTTAGTTCGCAAAAAATTGCGAACTCTCGCGGTTTTAAAATCGCAGCGATTAATCGCGGTTTTAAATCGCATATGCGATTAATCGTGCAGCCCTACTATAAAGCCACCAAAAGCTCTACTGAAGAGACTGATATGGACTAGGCTACACCCTAGAACAAAGCAGCACAATCTTGCACTACTTTAAAAATAATAGATTAGATTCTTCAATCAAGAGTTTAACACCTCACTTTACCTCTTCCTATCACTAACGTAGGCAAAGAGAATGACTGGGGTGGGAGAAACTATTTAACAGCTCTGCTGTGGTGCTCTTTGCCTCCTCCTGCTGACCAGGAGGTGATATCCCACAAGTAAGGATGATGATCCATGGACTCATTGTGTTTTTAAAAATAAATGGTGTTCAAAACTTATCGTTTAAGAAATTTTCAGATAAGGATTTGCATAAAGGAACAATTTATGTAAATCGGCAAAGGCACCTTCAATTACAAATTCTTAAAAAAAAAAAACTGCTATAACACTTTGCTAAACTATATTTTCTTTAACTGTGGATAAAAAGTATTTGACCTGTGTCCCAGACCAAAGGTTCATCTGACATGGTATGGTCATAATAGCCGTGTTTAGCTACCTAGAGGTATAGAACTCCACAATGCATTCTCTGTTGGTAAAGACTATTAATGTACAGCTGTGTGCAAGTCTACATGCTCCTTATTACTCCGATTTTTTTTTATTGTCCGTAAAAAAAACATCAAATGAACCCATGACACAGATACAACGGATAAATGTTATTTGCATATATTTGCAATAGAAACTGTATCCAGAAAAAAGCAGTTTAACTATTTACTGGCATTTAGTTCCATTTTCTAGCCATACTAAGGATTTGCATTACACATGTGGCTTTTCCAGCTCTCACCAATCTGTGCCTCCATGTCATTCACACTCCCATTGGCCCACGGCTAACATACAAGTCATTACTGCTTGCATCTATCCATTCCCTGATCTATCACTGAACGAGAGAGCATGATTTTTGCATGCAATGCAGTTAACATTATTACCGCACTATAGTAAACCCCCCATAATACATTCTCCTCCACAAGCCCAAAACTATAGAAAAAACGTGAAACTGGTCTAGTTAAAGAAATTAAATAAAAAGAGAAAGAACATAAAAACGAGGGGGGATTGTACCTGTTTGTGCGTGAAGCTATTGTTTGTGCATAGCTCTAATTGGAGTGAAATAGAAACTCATTTAATGTATTTATGCTGCTACCCCTAAACCTGGAGTAAAAATCAGTCCCATACTTTGCTTTTTTCTTTAGTTTGGAAAGAAAATTGATTTCTAGAGGAAGCCACAGCATCTATGAACAGTCAGTCATATAGTAAATGAGGTTAAAAGATGACAACCTTCATAGATTCTGTTGGATCCCAGTTATTATAATAAAACACTATGGCAGGAGAACTGACAGTTAATAGCTTAATATATATATATATATATATATATATATATATATATATATATATATATATATATATATATATATATATATATATATATATATAAAATAGGATAAACTAGTCAAAATTTTAAAGGGACAGTCAACACCAGAATTTGCAGTGTTTTAAAAGATAGATAATCCCTTTATTCCCCTTTATTTAAGTATATTAATATACTTTTTACCTATGGGGTTACCTTGTATCTAAGCCTCTGCAAACTTCCCCCTTATTTCTATTCTTTTGACAGACTTGCATTTTAACAAAACAGTGCTGGCTCCCAGGTAACTCCACGTGCATGAGCACAGTGTTATATATATATATATGACACACATGAACTAACACCCTCTAGTGGTGAAAAACTGTCAAAATGCATTCAGAAAAGAGACAGCCTTCAAGGTCTAAGAAATTAGCATATGAACCTCCTAGGTTTAGCTTTCAACTAAGAATACCAAGAGAACAAAGCAAAATTGGTGATAAAAGTAAATTGGAAAGTTTTTTAAAATAACATGCCCTATTTGAATCATGAAAGTTTATTTTGGACTATACTGTCCCTTTAAGCAACTTTCTAATTTACTCCTATTATAAATTTTTCTTCGTTCTCTTGGCATCTTTATCTGAATGTAAGCTAAGAAGCCGGCCCATTTTTGGTTCAGTACCTAGGTAGCACTTGCTGATTGGTGGCTACATTTAGACACCAATCAGAAAGAGGTACCCAGGTGTTGAACCAAAAATGGGCCGGCTCATATACGTACATTCCTGCTTTTTCAAATAAAGATACCAAGAGAACGAAGAAAAATTGATAATAGGAGTCAATTAGAAAGTTGCATGCACTATCTGAATCATGAAAGTATAATTTTGACTAGGCTATTCCTTAAACACAATCAATCATAACCAAATCAATTTGTCCCCAAAACTTTACTCCATATTCAAAGTAAAGTTTTACCAATTATTTATATAAGGCACAAATATCTAACAACTAAAACAGTGCTCAGCTTGGGTATTGGTTCCCACTAGTAATTGGAATGACGTTGTGGACTCTCCATATTTTAGGAAAGAAAACAAAATGTATGCTTACCTTATAAATTTCTTTCTTTCCGGAAATGGAGAGTCCACTACGTCATTCCAATTACTAGTGGGAATATCACTCCTGTCCAGCAGGAGGCAGCAAAGAGCACCACAGCAAAGCTGTTAAAGGGACACTGAACCCAATTTTTTTTTCTTTCATGATTCAGATAGAGCATGTAATTTTAAGCAACTTTCTAATTTACTCCTATTATCAATTTTTCTTTGTTCTCTTGCTATCTTTATTTGAAAAAGAAGGCATCTAAACTTTTTTTAGGTTCAGACCTCTGGATAACACTTTTTATTGGTGGATTAATTTATCCACCAATCAGCAAGGACAACCCAGGTTGTTCATAAAAAATGGGCCGGCATCTAAACTTACATTCTTGCATTTCAAATAAAGATACCAAGAGAATGAAGAAAATTTGATAATAGGAGTAAATTAGAAAGATGCTTAAAATTGCATGCGCTATCTGAATCGCAAAAGAAAAAATTTGGGTTCAGTGTCCCTTTAAGTGTCACTCCCCTACCCATAATCCCCAGTCATTCGACCAAAGGGAAATACAAAAAGGAATAACACAAAGGTGTAAAGGTGCCCGAGGTTTAGTAAAAAAATAACCGTCTAAAATAAGGGTTGAGTTGTGGACTATCCAAATCTGGAAATTTATCAGGTAAGCATAAATTTTGTTTTCTTTCCTAAGATATGGAGAGTCCACGATGTCATTCCAATAACTAGTGGGAACCAATACCCAAGCTAGAGGACACAGAATGAAAGGGAGGGAGAACAAGACAGGTAGACCTAAACATAAGGCACCACTGCTTGAAGAACCCTTCTCCCAAAAGAGGCCTCACCCGAGGCAAAAGTATCAAATTTGTAGAATTTGGAAAAAGTATGCAGACAGGACCACATTGCCGCCTTGCAAATCTGTTCCACAGAAGTCTCATTTTTAATTGCCCATGAAGAGGAGACAGCCCTAGTGAAATGAGCTGTAATTCTCCCAGGAGGCTGCTGTCCATCAGTCTCATAAGCAAAACAAATCTTACTTCTCAACTAGAGGGAAAGAGAGGTAGAAGTGGCCTTATGCTTTCCTAAGAAACAAACAAAGAGGACAGAAGACTGGAGAAAAACCTTAGAAGCCTGTAGGTAGAACTTTGGAGCATGCACCACATCCAAGTTGTGCAACAGACGTTCCTTATGAGAAGAAGGATTAAGACATAGAGAAGGAACAATAATTACCTTATTAATATTTCTATCCGAAACCACTATAGGGAGAAACCCCAATTTAGTACAAAGAACCGCCTTATCTGCATGAAAGATAAGGTAAGGCAAATCACACTGCAAAGCCGAGAGCTCCGAAACTCTCCGAGCAGAAGAGATAGCAATAAGAAACAAAACTTTCCAAGATAACAGTCTAATATTTATGGAATGCATTGGCTTAAACGGAGCCTGCAGCAAAACTTTAAGAACAAGGTTAAGGCTCCAAGAAGGAGCAACAGGTTTAAACACAGGCCTTATTCTGACCAGGTTCTGACAAAAAGGTTGAACATCTGGCACATCCGCCAGACGCTTGTGTAACAAAATATATAATGCAGAGAACTGACTGACAACCCTTTATCCAGACCTTCCGGGAGAAAAGACAAAATTCTAGAAATCCTGACCCTACTCCAAGAGAAGCTTTTTGATTCACAACATAAAAGGTATTTACGCCATACCTTATGGTAAATTTTACGAGAAACAGGCTTGCGAGTCTGAATCATAGTATCAATGACAGACTCAGAAATCCCACGCTTAGCCAGAACTAAGCGTTCAATCTCCAAACAGTCAGCTTCAGAGAAACGAGATTTGGATGGAGGAATGGACCCTGAGTTAGAAGGTCCTTCCTCAGAGGTAACCTCCAAGGTGGAAGAGATTACATCTTCACTAGGCCTGCATACCAGATCCTGCAAGGTGGATGTGAACATGAAGTTACGCATCCATCAGGTCTATGGTCGTCATGAACTGACCCTCTTGGACCAAAGGAAGAATGGAATTAATGGTTTCCATTTTGAAGGACGGTACCCTGAGAAACTTGTTAAGGCACTTTAGGTCTAAAATGGGTCTAAGTTCACTCCTTTTTGGGAACCACAAACAGATTTGAATAGAATCATTGACCCTGTTCCCTTACCGGAACTGGATCAATCACTCCCAGGGAGGAAAGGTCCTTAATGCAGTTCAAGAATGGCTCTCTTTTTACCTGGTCTGCAGATAATCTTGAAAGGTGGAATCTGCCCCTGGGAGGAAAGTTTTGAATTCTATTTTGTAACCCTGAGATACTATGTCCACAGCACAAGGATCTGGGACATCTCCTATCCATGCTTGACAAAACAGGGAAAGTCTGACCCCCACTTGATCCGATCCCGGACCTGGGGCCGACCCTTCATGCCGACTTAGACTTAACTGTGGGTTTCTTTAATTGCTTACCCTTATTCCAAGACTGATTGGGCTTCCAAGAAGACTTGGACTGCTCCTGCTTGGAAGAGATAGAGGAAAACTTTTGACCTTTGAAGTTACGAAAGGAACGAAAATTAATTTGACGTCCTTTGAGTCTGTTCTTCTTATCTTGTGGTAGAAAACATCCTTTTCCACCCATAATATAAGAGATTATTTCTGCCAGACCAGGTCCAAACAAGGTTTTACCCATGTAAGGACGCACAAGAAGCTTGGACTTAGAGGTAACATCAGCTGACCAAGATTTTAGCCACAAAGCCCTGCAGGGTAAGACAGTGAAGCCAGACATCTTGGCTCCCAGTCAAATAATTTGAATGTTCGCATCAGAAATAAAGGAATAGGGTAGCTTGAGAGCCTTAATCCTATCTTGGATCTCCTCCAACAGAGTCTCTTCTAAAATTAATTCAGGCAAGGCATCGCACCACTAAGATGCAGCACTTGCTACTGTGGCAATACAAACTGCAGGTTGCCATTGCAGACCTTGATGAACATACATCTTCTACAAATAAGCCACCAGCTTTTTGTCCATAAGATCCTTAAAGGAGCAGCTATCTTCTATAGGGATCGTAGTTCTCTTAGAGTAGAAATAGCCCCTTCTACTTTAGGCACCGTGTGCCATGAATCTTTAATTGAGTCAGCAATAGAAAACATCTTTTTAAAAACTGGAGATGGGGGAAAGGTATCCCTGGCTTCTCCCATTCCTGTGAAATAATCTCCGTCACACGGCCTGGAACAGGAAAAACTTCCACAGAGGAAGGAACATCATAGTATTTATAAAGTTTACTAGACTTCTGACCACGACCGAAGTATCAGAGTCGTCCAAAGTAGCAAATACCTCCTTTAACAGTACACAAAGGTGTTCAAGCTTAAATCCTTTAACATAACACAAAGGTGTTCAAGCTTAAATCTTCAGTACCAGATACAGGAATTATACTGTCCGAATCTGAGATTTCACCCTCAGAAGCTACCGACGTATCCTCCTCAGACTTATGAGGGAGGGCAACCTGCGTAGCAGAAAGAGAAACAGAAACCTTACTATCTGAATGTCTAATTTTCCTCTTGCGTTTTCCCAGCATAGGAAAAGCAGATAATGCCGCAGAAGATACCTGTGCAGCAAAATCTGCAGGCAAATAAACTCCTCCAGGAGGCTGAGAGGAACTGCAGGGCATTGTTAGTGACGCCATTAAGGCTTGGGACAGTTGAGGAGAAAGCTGTAGCATTGCCTGAACAGCATCATCCTGAGAGACATTGGGCTCAGTGGGCAACAATTTCTTTATTTTGAAGAGCTCTAGATATACATGCAGCACAGAATTGCATAGGCAAAACAATTTGTGCCTCAAGGCATAACAAACATTTATTAAAAGACACAGAGTCTTCCATGTACATAATCCAGAAAAAAAAATGAATATTTAATTTATTGGGAACTGTCACTTTAAGAAAAAGAAAATATACCATCTACCAATCACTCCCACTGGGAGCTATCAATTGTGGATATTTCCAATCTCTGAGTCCCTGGTGATCCAGAGTTCCAGCGTTCCTGTTTTCCTGTTCCTGTCTCGGGTAGACCAGTGAGCTGGGTTGCTGTAAAATAATAGTACTGTCTGAGTGCTCTACGAAAACGTGAGTACCCTGGATCGGGGATCCTAGGTTGATTAATCTGTTCCATGCTGGTACACACAAGCGCCTCTCCTTTTTCCCCATTTTTCTAGACTCCATGACATTTTGATGTGATTAGAGTGCAGCCTGTTCCAGTTTCGTCTTCTACATCTGAGCCATAGATACACCTTTTCATAACCGTGTGGGTCCTCTGCCACAAGTGGGATATATCTATATACAGATTCATTTCTGTATTTTGACAGTTTGTTTATACTTTATTGTCCCAGATGTGATAAAGGGATTTCCATCCGTCTATAATTTTTTATTGGTATGTACTGAGGCTTATACGGATAACTTTTCCCTTAGTATCACTATTATTAATTTTTAAATAACAATTTTTAAACCACACTATCTTTTGATTTTATTATATGAGATAAGAAAAACTATTTTGTATTGTGGTAAAACTCCATTTCTCTAACAACTTTGTCTACAATTTATAGAGCGCCCTATTGGAGCTCTGCACTATCAACTTCCTTTTTTCTGGAACTAAGTTTCCTCTGGGCAGAGAACAGAAGCACTTCAATAAACACTGCTGCCGTTGGTAGGAGGAGCTGGAGCACAGTCTGGTTAGAAGGATAGTGAGCTCCTCTAGTAATGGGTAACCCTTCATACAATATACTAAATGCAAGCCTGTCAGCGGTCCTGCTGTGTGATCACCTCACAATGTGTAGCTTGCTTGGGGTTATTTACCTCCCCTCAGCAGAAATAGGACTATTGCACCTTAAAGGGACAGTAAAACAATTTATGTAAGAACTTACCTGATAAATGCATTTCTTTCATAATGGCACGAGTCCATGAGCTAGTGACGTATGGGATATACATTCCTACCAGGAGGGGCAAAGTTTCCCAAACCTCAAAATGCCTATAAATACACCTCCCACCACACACATACTTCAGTTTAACGTATAGCCAAGTAGTGAGGTGTAAAAAGTAGTAAAAAAAAAAAAGCATAAAAAAAAGAAGAACTGGAAAATAATATTGTGCTTTTATATAAAATATATAGTCACTAAAAACAAGGTGGGCCTCATGGACTCTTCCCATTATGAAAGAAATTAATTTATCAGGTAAGTTCTTATATAAATTATGTTTTCTTTCATGTAAATGGCAAGAGTCCGTGAGCTAGTGACGTATGGGATAAAATACCCAAGATGTGGAAGTCCCCAGAAGAGTCACTAGAGAGGGAGGGATACAATAAACAAATTATGCTTAACTGATAATTTCCTTTTCTTCTGATGGGAAAAGTCCACAGCTGCATTCATTACTTTTGGGAAATAAGAACCTGGCCACCAGGAGGAGGCAAAGACACCCCAGCCAAAGGCTTAAATACTCCTCCCACTCCCCTCATCCCCCAGTCATTTTGCCAAGGAACAGTAGAATAAATACAGGGTAAAAAGGTGCCAGAAGAATATAAGGACACAGGTCCACAGCTCCCCACCCGTAATGTTATGTGGGGCGTTGTGGACTCTTTCCATCAGAAGAAAAGGAAATGATCAGGTAAGCATAATTTATGTTTTTCTTCTTAAATGGAAAGAGTCCACAGCTGCATTCATTACTTTTGGGAAAACAATACCCAAGCTAGAGGACACAATGCCAAGACGGGAGGGTACAATAGGCGGCCCATACTGAGGGCACCAGGCCTGAACCTCTACCCAATAAAAAACCCTGCTTCGTCCGAAGCTGAGAAAATTTTAAGAGGAAAAGCCCCAATGACACTGACTCGCAGTTAGTCCAGAAGCCAAACTAGAGACCGCAAACAGACTCGACTGAGCCAACAGTCCAGGAGACAGCGTCGCCCAACAGACAGTCCCCCACCGTTCACCCCCCACAAATGAAGGGAACATCAGCCGATACCCCCAAGGGGACAAGGCAAAGGAGAGCCGAGGAAACCGAAAGGTCCCCTAATACAAAAAAGAACGCCTCCAAGAGTGAGCGCAGCTCACAGAGACCCAAAGGGACCCAAACAGGGAAAGGAGGCCACGCCTATACCAAGCGAAACCTGGGATAAGACCGGGCACAGAGAAAGAACAGATGTCTCTCCAACATCCTGCAAGCACAGAATGCAACTAAAGAGGCAAAGTCATCCCAGTGTCTGACCATAGAATACCAAGGCATTCGACCATGAAAAAGTGGGTAATACACCCAGGTGAAAAACCCCAAGTTTGAGAACACAGAGTCCATAACAGGACAAAAAAAGAGGGTACTTGCGAGGAAGAAAAAGCAGTCAAGCAAAAAACAGACCGCAAAAGCAACCTCCAGACAGAAGGCACGCTCCAGGAAACCTAAGTCACCGGACCTACACACAGGTCCCTAAAAAGGGGAACACAAAACCTCAATCGAGGAGAAGGAGTATACCCTCAGAACCCAAAGGAAGAGTAAACCCTCTTCTAAAATCAATGGAGCAAGTTGAAAGGAAAATCTATACCCTAGCAGACTGAGCTAACAGGATAGACTCAACAAGATCACACATCCAGAGGAGACTGCGACCCAAACGCAGCATCTTAGACCGCTCGGCCATCCTGACCTGCAGACCCACACCCAGTTGGATCAACCCAGCCTCAGGGATCCAAGAGAGGGGAACAAAAGAATCCTGAAAAAGGTACAGGAATGAGCATAAGGATAGCACAGCCATCCCCACAGTGTACAAGTACAACCAGACTCTGAAAACAGACAACAAGGCCATAGACCTAAGGATCTATCAAAATAAAGGCCCAACAAGCCTGACTTGGAGCCAGCAAGACCCCAGGAGGAACCAATTCCACCTTTGCGCCTCCCATCCAGGAAAAGCCCCAAGCAAGAACTCTATCTCCATAGGGAGGAGAATATTTCCTTAAGAAAAGGGAGGATACCGAAAAGGGCAACAACTGTGCTCAAGGCCCGAATGGGAAGATAAATTCCCAAAAAAGATGTCCAAGAAAAGGACCCCCCTACAAGTAGTTTGTCAAGCAGAGGCACAGCCAACCCATTCGCCTGCAGAGCAGGGAATCCACAGGAACACTGGCAAGCTGACCAGGGGAATGCAACCCTAAGGCGTACCAGAAATTGGACATCCAGCGCCAGCAGCTGGGTATGAACAAACAACCCTTGAGGCGAAAGTCACACAGCTAATCACTAGATGACATGAGCTACTCTTGTGGCAAAGAGTAAAAAATACTCTGAAAACCTGGCCAACCATGACCAGGTCGATGGAGCAATGACATAGCCCAAGTTCCCACAACCGTGGAACACCCCGACCAGTCCTGAGATCCTAGATTTCAAAACGACCCAAAACTGGGTCAGGAAAAAGGCCAAGCGAAGCTTCAGCAACCATAAGTCTCAGGGAGAAAAACAGGTCCGGGCACCTAATATTTCAGGCAAACCTCACCCTAGAACTAAACACCCCAACTGGCCAAAAAGCCAGAAACAAGGGATATGGATGCATATCCAGAGAATTTCGGATAGCGAGAATAACTCAAAAGTTCCGACCAAAGGAAAGAAACCACCCCTATCTAAATTCCAACGCTCCAAGGAGCAAGGCTAGAAGTCGTATGAAGATACTTCTCAAAGCCTCAGTACAACCAAGGGATACCTTGAGGTAAAAAAAAAAAAAAAAACTACTAGCAGGACTAATCTCCCTATCACCTCGGCACAAGCAGAGGACACAAGGAAGAGAAAGGCACTAAGCCTATCCCAGCTCTGGAAAACCCGAGTTAAACAAAGTCCCCGCAGGGAACAACCATCACCCGGAAACACAGATCTCTACAGGCGATCCAACTCACTTGGAGACAATTGAAGACCCAAAGGTCTCTCCTAACTCAGACAGACAGTACACGTCAAAGAGTAAGAGCTGCATCTAGATACACTAATCAGCTTACGCGTACACCTGCAAGGTGTCAAGAGCTGCAACTGGTTTCAAAACTGCAAACCTTCCGCATGCTAGACAGCTATCCAGTACAAGCTGTTGGATCAAGCCCAAAAGGACAAATCCAGAGGCCTAAAAATGAAGGCCAAACCGCTCAACTGCGGTAAGGGGCGTTAAGACCTCCAACCCTCCACCACATGGGGGAGGCTCCATGTTCTGATGAAATCGGATGTCAAATAGAGTGACGCAGCGGGAAACTCCCCTGCCCGGCCATCTATGACTGAAGGCTATAAGGACTGAAACAATCCTTCCCGCCTCATGGACCCACAGGTCCTCTCGAATGCTTAGTTAAACATGAAAAACAATGAAAACCTAAGCACTCAGCGCTTCCACCGAACCAGCCGAGCAGAACAGCGGCACGTGTCTGAACAGCCGCAAGACCGAACAAACCCAACAGGACCAGCCTGCACCTAGGGTCCTAACCGGCAAGCTGCATAAATTCTCCCGCATAGGGGAAAAAACAGAAAACAGACATTTTTAACATAGGACTAACATGTCCAACCAACTTCGAAGAAGTAATAGAGTATCAATCCCAGAAGGTTCCCGAAGGAAACAAAAACAAATAAAAGACATCCCATCTGATATAAATTAAATATAAGGCAACCCGGAGGTTAACGCCCAAAAAGGTGTGCAATCCTGTAACGAAAGGCATAAAATTCAGGGACAGTTACACCCGCAAGGAACTGTAGAGGCCCTCCCCAAGGCGGAAGGCTCGGGACAAAAGGGCACGAGCACATTCTCAAATACACGTCTGGACTCTGCAGACGAACAATCACCAACATTATGTGGAAGCAAAAACGTGCTGCAACCTCCAGGGGGAACACGCCACCCTGCATGGAGGAATCAGAAACTGGGTTACCCGCATGTGTTGAAGTATGAATTGGTAGGGAACTCGCCTCTCGGAGAACAGGACCCCCAGAGGCGGATGGGTCAGCAGTCCCTTGTTTCCCCAACCCGGAGGAACAAGGCGCTCTGAAATGGCATACGGAACAAAACTGGTTGACATGTGTCAACGAGGCCAATCCGGATTAGTCACCGGACACAGAATCTGAAATCAAAATAGTCTCTGTATTAGAATCTTCTGTAACTGAATCTGAAACGAACACAGTCTCAGCATTAGAATCTTCCATAACTGGATAGAGGAAATATCAATATGGACAAAAGTATGAAAACAAAAACAGCACCTGACACCCACAATGGCTGGGGCACTCACCACCTCCTATGACCAGACCCCTGCAGACTAGAATATCTTCTTCGCCACACAGTCAGGAATGCGGAAATGGGGAATGTAACGTAACCACACCCAAACACAAGGTGAACCGAACAGTCCAAAAAAGCGTGTGACTTCCAAAGGCCTCTTGCTAAGCGTACAACTATACCTATCGAAGACAGTTGTGCTTTCAAAGATCCTATGGATTAAAAAATTAGAGGGTCTCCTGAAGAAAATTTTTGTTCATAAAGGGTTTCCTCTCCAACCTATTGCGTGCATTGTTCCTGTTACTACTGCAGCTGCTTTCTGGTTTGAGGCTCTAGAAGAGGCTCTTCAGATGGAGACTCCATTAGAGGATATTATGGATAGAATTAAGGCCCTTAAGTTGGCTAATTCTTTCATTACAGATGCCGCTTTCCAACTGGCTAAATTAGCGGCAAAGAAATCGGGTTTTGCCATTTTAGCACGCAGGGTGTTATGGCTTAAGTCCTGGTCTGCTGATGTGTCATCAAAATCTAAACTTTTGAACATCCCTTTCAAAGGAAAGACCCTATTCGGGCCTGAACTGAAAGAGATTATTTCAGAAATCACTGGAGGGAAAGGCCATGCCCTCCCTCAGGATAAAACAAATAAAATGAGGACCAAACAAAATCATTTTCGTTCCTTTCGGAACTTCAAGGTTGGTCCCACTTCAGCTTCCCCTGCTGCAAAGCAAGAGGGGAATTTTGGCCAATCCAAGTCAGTCTGGAGACCTAACCAGGCTTGGAACAAGGGTAAACAGGCCAAGAAGCCTGCAGCTGCCTCCAAGACCGCATGAAGGTGTAGCCCCACGATCCGGGACCGGATCTAGTAGGGGGCAGACTCTCTCTCTTCGCTCAGGCTTGGGCAAGAGATGTTCACGATTCCTGGGCTTTAGAAATTGTGTCCCAGAGATGGGGGGGAGTCTGAAGTCTAGAAGATATCTCTGGGACACAATTTCTAAAGCCCAGGAATCGTAAACATCTCTTGCCCAAGCCTGAGCAAAGAGAGAGAGTCTGCCCCCTACTAGATCCGGTCCCGGATCGGGGGCTACACCTTCATGCGGTGTTGGAGGCAGCTGCAGGCTTCTTGGCCTGTTTACCCTTGTTCCAAGCCTGGTTAGGTCTCCAGACTCACTTGGATTGGGCAAAATTCCCCTCTTGCTTTGCAGCAGGGGAAGCTGAAGTGGGACCAACCTTGAAGTTCCGAAAGGAACGAAAATTATTTTGTTTGGTCCTCATTTTATTTGTTTTATCCTGAGGGAGGGCATGGCCTTTCCCTCCAGTGATTTGTGAAATAATCTCTTTCAGTTCAGGCCCGAATAGGGTCTTTCCTTTGAAAGGGATGTTCAAAAGTTTAGATTTTGATGACACATCAGCAGACCAGGACTTAAGCCATAACACCCTGCGTGCTAAAATGGCAAAACCCGAATTCTTTGCCGCTAATTTAGCCAGTTGGAAAGCGGCATCTGTAATGAAAGAATTAGCCAACTTAAGGGCCTTAATTCTATCCATAATATCCTCTAATGGAGTCTCCATCTGAAGAGCCTCTTCTAGAGCCTCAAACCAGAAAGCAGCTGCAGTAGTAAAAGGAACAATGCACGCAATAGGTTGGAGAGGAAAACCTTTATGAACAAAAATTTTCTTCAGGAGACCCTCTAATTTTTTAATCCATAGGATCTTTGAAAGCACAACTGTCTTTGATAGGTATAGTTGTACGCTTAGCAAGAGTAGAAATAGCTCCCTCCACCTTAGTAACATTCTGACACATGTCCCGCATGGTGTCAGATATGGGAAACATTTTCTTAAAGACAGGAGGGGGAGCAAACGGAATACCTGGTCTATCCCACTCCTTAGTAACAATATTCACAACCCTCTTAGAGACTGGAAAAACATCAGTGTAAACAGGAACCTCTAAGTATTTGTCCATTTTACACAATTTCTCTGGGACCACTATAGGGTCACAATCATCTAGAGTCGCTAATACCTCCCTGAGCAACAAGCGGAGGTGTTCAAGCTTAAATTTAAAGGCCGTCATATCAGAATCTGTCTGAGGGAGCGTCTTTCCTGAATAAGAAATTTCTCCCTCAGATAACAAATCCCTTACCCCTACTTCAGAACATTGTAAGGGTATATCGGATACAGCTACTGAAGCGTCTGACGGCTCAGCATTTGTTCTTAACCCAGAGCTGTCCCGCTTTCCTTGTAAACCAGGCAGTTTAGATAAAACCACTGTGAGGGTTGTATTCATAACTGTGGCCATGTCTTGTAAAGTAAATGAATTTGACGCACTAGAGGTACTTGGCGTCACTTGTGCGGGCGTTACTGGTTGTGACACTTGGGGAGAGCTAGATGGCAAACCCTCATTTCCTTCTGTCTGAGAATCATCTATTGCTATATTTTGAAGTGCTAAAAACATAATTTATGTAAGAACTTACCTGATAAATTCATTTCTTTCATATTAGCAAGAGTCCATGAGCTAGTGACGTATGGGATATACATTCCTACCAGGAGGGGCAAAGTTTCCCAAACCTCAAAATGCCTATAAATACACCCCTCACCACACCCACAAATCAGTTTAACGTATAGCCAAGAAGTGGGGTGATAAGAAAAAAGTGTGAAAGCATAAAAAATAAGGAATTGGAATAATTGTGCTTTATACAAAAAAATCATAACCACCACAAAAAAGGGTGGGCCTCATGGACTCTTGCTAATATGAAAGAAATTAATTTATCAGGTAAGTTCTTACATAAATTATGTTTTCTTTCATGTAATTAGCAAGAGTCCATGAGCTAGTGACGTATGGGATAATGACTACCCAAGATGTGGATCTTCCACGCAAGAGTCACTAGAGAGGGAGGGATAAAATAAAGACAGCCAATTCCGCTGAAAAAAATCCACACCCAAAACAAAGTTTAAATCTTATAATGAAAAAAACTGAAATTATAAGCAGAAGAATCAAACTGAAACAGCTGCCTGAAGTACTTTTCTACCAAAAACTGCTTCAGAAGAAGAAAACACATCAAAATGGTAGAATTTAGTAAAAGTATGCAAAGAAGACCAAGTGGCTGCTTTGCAAATCTGATCAACCGAAGCTTCATTCCTAAACGCCTAGGAAGTAGAAACTGACCTAGTAGAATGAGCTGTAATCCTTTGAGGCGGAGTCTTACCCGACTCGACATAAGCATGATGAATCAAAGATTTTAACCAAGATGCCAAAGAAATGGCAGAAGCCTTCTGACCTTTCCTAGAACCGGAAAAGATAACAAATAGACTAGAAGTCTTTCGGAAATCCTTAGTAGCTTCAACATAATATTTCAAAGCTCTAACTACATCCAAAGAATGCAACAACTTTTCCTTAGAATTCTTAGGATTAGGACACAATGAAGGAACCACAATTTCTCTACTAATGTTGTTAGAATTCACAACCTTAGGTAAAAATTTAAAAGAAGTTCGCAACACCGCCTTATCCTGATGAAAAATCAGAAAAGGAGACTCACAAGACAGAGCAGATAATTCAGAAACTCTTCTAGCAGAAGAGATGGCCAAAAGAAACAAAACTTTCCAAGAAAGTAATTTAATGTCCAGCGAATGCATAGGTTAAAACGGAGGAGCTTGAAGAGCCCCCAGAACCAAATTCAAACTCCAAGGAGGAGAAATTGACTTAATAACAGGTTTTATACGAACCAAAGCTTGTACAAAACAATGAATATCAGGAAGACTAGCAATCTTTCTGTGAAAAAGAACAGAAAGAGCAGAGATTTGTCCTTTCAAGGAACTTGCAGACAAACCTTTATCCAAACCATCCTGAAGAAACTGTAAAATTCTAGGAATTCTAAAAGAATGCCAAGAAAAATCATGAGAAAAACACCAAGAAATGTAAATCTTCCAGACTCGATAATATATCTTCCTAGATACAGTTTTACGAGCCTGTAACATAGTATTAATCAAAGAGTCAGAGAAACCTCTATGACTGAGAATCAAGCGTTCAATCTCCATATCTTCAAATTTAAGGATTTGAGATCCTGATGGAAAAAAGGACCTTGCGATAGAAGGTCTGGTCTTAACGGAAGAGTCCACGTTGGCAAGTGGCCATCCGGACAAGATCCGCATACCAAAACCTGTGAGGCCATGCTGGAGCCACCAGCAGAACAAACGAGCACTTTAGAATCTTGGAAATCACTCTTGGAAGAAGAACTAGAGGCGGAAAGATATAGGCAGGATGATACTTCCAAGGAAGTAATGCATCCACTGCCTCCGCTTGAGGATCCCTGGATCTGGACAGATACCTGGGAAGCTTTCTGTTTAGATGAGAAGCCATCATATCTATTTCTGGAAGTCCCCACATTTGAACAATCTGAAGAAATACCTCTGGGTGAAGAGACCATTCGCCCGGATGTAACGTTTGGCGACAGAGATAATCCGCTTCCCAATTGTCTATACCTGGGATGTGAACCGCAAAAATTAGACAGGAGCTGGATTCCGCCCATACCAGTATTCGAGATACTTCTTTCATAGCCAGAGGACTGTGAGTCCATCCTTGATGATTGACATATGCCACGGTTGTGACATTGTCCGTCTGAAAACAAATGAACGACTCTCTCTTTAGAAGAGGCCATGACTGAAGAGCTCTGAAAATTGCACGGAGTTCCAAAATGTTGATTGGTAATCTCACCTCCTGAGAATCCCAAACCCCTTGTGCTGTCAGAGACCCCCAAACAGCTCCCCAACCTGTCAGACTTGCATCTGTTGAAATCACAGTCCAGGTCGGAAGAACAAAAGAAGCCCCCTGAACTAAACGATGGTGGTCTGTCCACCACGTCAGAGAGTGTCGTACAATCGGTTTTAAAGATATTAATTGAGATATCTTTGTATAATCCCTGCACCACTGGTTCAGCATACAGAGCTGAAGAGGTCGCATGTGAAAACGAGCAAAGGGGATCGCGTCCGATGCAGCAGTCATAAGACCTAGAATTTCCATGCATAAGGCTACCAAAGGGAATGATTGAGACTGAAGGTTTCGACAAGCTGAAACCAATTTTAGACGTCTCTTGTCTGTCAGAGACAGAGTCATGGACACTGAATCTATCTGGAAACCTAAAAAGGTTACCCTTGTCTGAGGAATCAATGAACTTTTTGGTAAATTGATCCTCCAACCATGTTCTTGAAGAAACAATACAAGTCGATTCGTATGAGATTCTGCTAAATGTGAAGACTGAGCAAGTACCAAGATATCGTCCAAATAAGGAAATACCACAATACCCTGTTCTCTGATTACAGAGAGAAGGGCACCGAGAACCTTTGTAAAAATCCTTGGAGCTGTTGCTAGGCCAAACGGCAGAGCCACAAACTGGTAATGCTTGTCTAGGAAAGAGAATCTCAGAAACGGATAGTGATCTGGATGAATCGGAATATGCAGATATGCATCTTGTAAATCTATTGTGGACATATAATGCCCTTGCTGAACAAAAGGCAGAATAGTCCTTATAGTTACCATTTTGAATGTTGGTATCCTTACATAATGATTCAATATTTTTAAATCCAGAACTGGTCTGAAGGAATTCTCTTTCTTTGGTACAATGAAAAGATTTGAGTAAAACCCCAGCCCCTGTTCCAGAACTGGAACTGGCATAATTACTCCAGCCAACTCTAGATCTGAAACACATTTCAGAAATGCTTGAGCCTTCACTGGATTTACTGGGACACGGGAAAGAAAAAATCTTCTTGCAGGAGGCCTTATCTTGAAGCCTATTCTGTACCCTTGTGAAACAATGTTCTGAATCCAAAGATAGTGAATCGAATTGATCCAAATTTCTTTGAAAAATCGTAATCTGTCCCTACCAGCTGAGCTGGAATGAGGGCTGCACCTTCATGTTGACTTGGGAGCTGGCTTTGGCTTTCTAAAAGGCTTGGATTTATTCCAGACTGGAGCTGGTTTCCAAACTGATACTGCTCCTGTAGGGGAAGGATCAGGCTTTTGTTCCTTATTGTGACGAAAGGAACGAAAACGATTAGTAGACCTAAATTTACCTTTAGATTTTTTATCCTGTGGTAAAAAAGTTCCTTTCCCCCCAGTAACAGTTGAAATAATAGAATCAAATAACCAAATAATTTATTACCCTGGAAAGAAAGGGAAAGCAAAGTTGACTTAGAAGACATATCAGCATTCCAAGTTTTAAGCCATAAAGCTCTTCTAGCTAAAATAGCTAGAGACATATACCTGACATCAACTCTAATGATATCAAAGATGGCATCACAAATAAAATTATTAGCATGTTGAAGAAGATTAACAATGCTATGAGAATTATGATCTGTTACTTGTTGCGCTAAAGCTTCCAACCAAAAATTTGAAGCTGCAGCAACATCCGCTAAAGATATAGCAGGTCTAAGAAGATTACCTGAACATAAGTAAGCTTTTCTTAGAAAGGATTCAATTTTCCTATCCAAAGGATCCTTAAAGGAAGTACTATCTGCCGTAGGAATAGTAGTACGTTTAGCAAGAGTCGAGATAGCCCCATCAACCTTAGGGATTTTGTCCCAAAACTCTAATCTGTTAGATGGCACAGAATATAATTGCTTAAAACGTTTAGAAGGAGTGAATGAATTACCCAAATTATTCCATTCCCTGGAAATTACTTCAGAAATAGCATCAGGGACAGGAAAAACTTCTGGAATAACTACAGGAGATTTAAAAACATTATTTAAACATTTAGATTTAGTATCAAGAGGACCAGATTCCTCTATCTCTAATGCAATTAAGACTTCTTTAAGTAAAGAACGAATAAATTCCATTTTGAATAAATATGAAGATTTATCAGCATCAACCTCTGAAACTGAATCCTCTGAACCAGAGGAAACATTATCAGAATCAGAATGATGATGTTCATTTAAAAATTCATCTGAAAAATGAGAAGTTTTAAAAGACCTTTTACGCTTACTAGAAGGAGGAATAACAGACATAGCCTTCTTAATGGATTTAGAAACAAAATCTCTTATGTTAACAGGAACACTGAGTATTAGATGTTGATGGAACAGCAACAGGTAATGTAACATTACTAAAGGAAATATTATCTGCATTAACAAGTTTGTCATGACATTCATTACAAACAACAGCTGGAGGAACAGATACCACAAGTTTACAGCAAATACACTTAACTTTGGTAGATCCAACATCAGGCAGCGATTTTCCAGAAGTATCTTCTGATTCAGGGTCAATCTGAGACATCTTGCAATATGTAATAGAAAAAACAACATATAAAGCAAAATTGATCAAATTCCTTAAATGACAGTTTCAGGAATGGGAAAAAATGCCAGTGAACAAGCTTCTAGCAACCAGAAGCAAATAAACAATGAGACTTAAATAATGTGGAGACAATAATGACGCCCATATTTTTTAGCGCCAAAAAAGACGCCCACATTATTTGGCGCCTAAATGCTTTTAGCGCCAAAAATGACGCCACATCCGGTAACCCCGACACTTTTGGCGCATAAACGTCAAAAAATGACGCAACTTCCGGTGACAAGAATGACGCCGGAAATAACAAAGAATTTTTTGCGCCAAAAAAGTCTGCGCCAAGAATGACGCAATAAAATGAAGCATTTTCAGCCCCCGCAAGCCTAACAGCCCACAGGGAAAAAAGTCAAATAGATTATTCAAATGCATTATCCCAAATAATGAAACTGACTGTCTGAAATAAGGAATATTGAACATCCTGAATTAAGGCAAATAAATGTTTAAACACAAATATTTAGAACTTTATATAAAAGTGCCCAACCATAGCTTAGTGTGTCACAAAAATAAGACTTACTTACCCCAGGACACTCATCTTCATATAGTAGAAAGCCAAACCAGTACTGAAACGAGAATCAGTAGAAGTAATGGTATATATAAGAGTATATCGTCGATCTGAAAAGGGAGGTAAGAGATGAATCTCTACGACCGATAACAGAGAACCTATGAAATAGACCCCGTAGAAGGAGATCATTGAATTCAAATAGGCAATACTCTCTTCACATCCCTCTGACATTCACTGCACGCTGAGAGGAAAACCGGGCTCCAACCTGCTGCGGAGCGCATATCAACGTAGAATCTAGCACAAACTTACTTCACCACCTCCACAGGAGGCAAAGTTTGTAAAACTGATTTGTGGGTGTGGTGAGGGGTGTATTTATAGGCATTTTGAGGTTTGGGAAACTTTGCCCCTCCTGGTAGGAATGTATATCCCATACGTCACTAGCTCATGGACTCTTGCTAATTACATGAAAGAAATATGCTCTTTATAATTTATAGACATATCAGTGCAAGTGGGACACATTCTAAGAGGGGGTTCCACAATGGCTTCTAAACACATTGAACAAAGATTTTCCTTGATGTCAGACATGTTAAACAGGCTAGTAATGAAACAAGCAAGCTTGGAAAACACTTTAATCAAAGCAAATAATACTTAGAAAAAAACGGTACTGTGCCTTTAAGAGAAAAAAAAGATGCACAAACTCTGCAAAACAGTGTAAAAAAGCAGTAAACTTTACAAAATGTTTACAGTAGCATCATAAATCTTTAGTAAGTTTGCACAGCCAGACAAATAAACGATTAACCCCTTAATGTAAAAACCGGATTGACAAAACGTCAAAAAATGTTCAGCACCTACCTGCCCTTTAGGATAGATTTGTGGGGAAAAAACTTCTTCTAAGCCCTCAAACACAGCAGGACCCTCTGGAGAAGCAGCTGGATGTCTCTGAGTAAAAGAAACTGCGCAACTGAGGTGCGAAAATAGGCCCCTCCCACCTCACTCGATGTTATGGGGCCTAAAAGAAACACACCAGAGTGTTTCTAAACTAGCCATGTGGGTTAATAACCCCTTAAAGTCCCTCAAAAAACGTTAGGTTTTCAATAAAGAAACGTTTTTTCCAATCAGTGTCACCAGTAACCAATGAGCCCTTTATGCAAGCTAGGATTCCTACAAAGTGCCTGAATACAGCTTACCCTTCCCTCATGGGGACATTGCCAGCCTTTTCTAGAATTATCACAGTCTGTCTAGAAAAAAATAGACTGAACATACCTCAATGCAGCTTAGCATGCAAACCCCCAACTGAAGTTTTCCTGTACTCTTCAGCCCTTGTGAAAACAGCAGTGGATCTTAGTTACAAAGTGCTAAGATCATCATCCTCTTTGCAGAAATCTTCATCCTTTTCTGCCAGAGAGTGAATAGTACACACCGGTACCATTTAAAATAAACTTTTGCTTGAGAAAATAAAAACTAACATTTTTGTCACCACACTCACTTTACCCTTCCTAGTACTTAGAGTAGGTAGAGAGAATGACTGGGGCGTGGAGCTAAGGGAGGAGCTATATAGACAGCTCTGCTGTGGGTGCTCTCTTTGCCACTTCCTGTAAGGAAGGAGAATATCCCACAAGTATGGATGAATCCGTGGACTCGATACATCTTACAAGAGAAATAACATTTAAACAAAAGATCCAATTTCCTCATATAGCAGTTTCAGGAATGGGAAAAAATGCATATGCTAAATAAGCAAAAAGCATAGCCCTCTAGAATATAAAGAGAGCAGGGAGCTGAAATGAAGTGGGGTAATATAACCAAAAAATATTTGGCGGCAAGTATGACGCACAACGCAAAGTGAACATTTTTTGGCGTCAAACATCCGGAAATCACGCAACTTGCGTCATAACAAGCGCAACTTCGCGCCAAACAAACTAACGTCAAAGACACAGGAAATGACTAAACTTGCAACACTAAAAAAATTTGCGCCAAAAAGTATGCAATAAATAACAGCATTTTGCACTCTCGCGAGCCTAGATTTGCCCGCGAAATTTAAAGAAAATACAAGTCAAATTGTAAAAAAAGACTAAACCCCAGGTAAGAAAATTAAAAAAAAATACCTTCCTAAAACATGATTCTCATAATGAAACTGATAGACTGCAAAGGGAAATACACATAGACCTGATTCATGGCAAATATAAGTAAATACATATATTTAAAACTTTATATTAATACATAAAGTGCCTAACATAGCTGAGAATGTCTTAAATGATACATACTTACCGAAAGACACCCATCCAAATATAGCAGACAGCCAAACCAGTACTGAAAACTATCAGCAGAGGTATAAGAGTATATCGTCGATCTGAAAAGGGAGGTAGGAGATGAATCCCTACGACTGATAACAGAGAACCCTTGAAAAGATTTTCCATGAGTGAAACCATAAAAATCAACAGGCAATACTCTCTTCACGTCCCTCTGACAAACACTGTATTCTGAGAGGAATTGGGCTTCAGAATGCTTAAAAGCGCTTATCATAGAAGAAAACATAAAAATCAAGCACAAACTTACTTCACCACCTCCATAGGAGGCAAAGTTTGTAAAACTGAAGTATGTGTGCGGTGGGAGGTGTATTTATAGGCATTTTGAGGTTTGGAAACTTTACCCCTCCCTGGTAGGAATAAATATTTCAAAATGCTGCATGTAAATATTAAATTCTAGCTGCATTTCACACTTCAAAACACATTAGAACCTTAATTAAATCGTCTGATAACCTTACTTGCATTGTGTAAACGCTGGCCACCCAATGCTGGTTATGTGTAATCATATTTTTCTAAAGCTTCACCTGCCTAACCAATACTCTATGAAACGATTGCGCAGTTCCTTGAGTATGAGGGGCACGTGTTCCTTGATTGACAGGGATTGTTGGAGACATAATGGAACTGTAGTGTTTCTACGCATCGGAATTCAGCGTTTATGACACGCCAATCCAGTGTTTATCATTACGCTCCAGTGTAGTTAATGCGCACGTGCAGTTTGAGTACACGGCTAGAAACGCTTGCCTGAAAATAGATTGTGAACGAGCAGTAAAGGGAGTTACTGGGGGCTTTAATAGCTCCTCTCATGGGACGAACTGTTAGCTGAGATAACACTCCAATTGCAGGATCGGCTAGATGGGCGGCGAGATAGGACTTGGATAACTATCTTTTTGGTAAATTTGGAAAAGCTATTACTTAATTTTTAAATCTGTTATTTAAAAAAATATAAATTGGTTAGTGCTCAGAACATTACAGTTTAACTATATGTGATATATGGGAGGTGGAAGTCTTGGTGAGTTCCCACACTTTTTTTTTTGGACTTGACTCCTGGGCAACAGTGACGGCGGCGCTCCGCTTAGAGAACTAAAAGCGGAAGAGCGGGTCACGTGACATAAATTGCGCGTTACTGAAACACCATCTGCAAATATTGTCTGCAGGACCGCAAAAACCGTCTTAACGTTTAGCCCAAACACTTAAAAATGCATACAAGCCTGAATAAATAAATAATACAAGTAAGACATAATTATGTGATTCATTCTACCACAAGCAGCTTATACATACTGTCAGGCCACAATAAAGTAAAAAGGAATATACTTTAAATCCCAGATATAAAGTAATAACCCCTTAGTCTCTAGTCACATATAAGTGCCTGCTCTCTGCCTGTAAATACCCTGAATAACGGATATTCATGTTCCAAATTAAAATTGCAGCTCAATCTTCTTAAGTGCCAATCTCCAATACCTAGAAGACAAAAGACACTTACCTGCAATATAGCTGTCAGGCAGAATGACAGCTTACAAGGTGTAAAAGGACACATACTCCTCACAGAGACCTGTAGAAAAAGAAAGAACAGAGTCACCAACTCTGGCTTTCTATAACTAGGGTAGCAATATGTTAGGAAACAAAGTAAGTACCACCTCACAACTTCCTAACAGCTTAAAAGCCACCACTACTTTAATGAAGAGATTAACATGGGCTCAGCTATACCCAAATCCTTGCTTGCAGGGAAAAGTACACCAAACTTCACCTCCTCCATTGACAGAGGCAAAGAGAATGACTGTGGATTATGGGTAGGGGAGTGACACTTAATAGCTTTGCTGTGGTGCTCTTTGACTCCTGCTGGCCAGGAGTGATATTCCAACTAGTAATTGGAATTACATCGTTGGACTCTCCATATCTTAGGAAAGAAAAGGTTGTTTTTTTTTTTTTAAATTGTTAATATTTTAATACCAGTTGAATGCTAGGCTGTAAGATAAACATGCTTTCTGTATTATGATGTATGAGTTGTAGTAGTATGACGTTAACGATTGCTAGCCCGCAATGAAATTGGGTGGGACAGTACAAGTGAGAAAAATGTTGCTGAAGACAAATTAATGTGCAGGAAAAATTTAAATTCACTTAATGTGATCTTGCTCCCTCTTGAGTAATGCTACTAATAGTTTGAAATAGCAGAATGTGATTGAGTTGCATGAGCAAAGGATTTACGTTACAGAAAAAGTGTGTATGTAATACAGAGGAGGCTCACAATTTCAGACTGAGAGGAGTACAGTAGGTTCTTGAAGGAGCGGTTGCCAGCACGAAGTAGAGACCAGACAGAGCATGTGCGTTCCTGGATGTGCTTTTCACTTCGTTCCTTGGCATTGTTACACAAGAAAGTCCCAAACAAGCAGGAATAAGTGTGCTGCACTAGTTTAACCTGCAGAAAGAAAAACAGTCACTATACTTCAAAATCCTACCAAACTCCCAGAGAGACACGTGACAAATATAGTGATATTACAGTGAACCTATTATCTTACTACTGCACATACACTTTGCCAAAGCAACATTTTAATCTGCCTAACTTTTTCTGAAGATAATGAAGACAAATTTCTTTACTCACTAAGAAAGCCTCATTAAATTCAAAGGAACAAGGGAACTGTCTCTGGAGCTGGTGCACACAGTCCAGCCACTGAAGAAAAACTGGGCAGCGCTCATTCAGGTCTTCAGAGTTCTCTCCATGCCCACAACGGTCAGCAAATTTGTGGCCAAAGTCTAACCACTCTGTCTCTACCAGCACCTGAAATCCCTGCAAAAAAAAGTCCATCAGTTTCAGTATCTGAATTTCTCTTTCTAACTTTGTATCAAGTTAAATTAATTACAATATAGCTAAGCAACAGTGATATTGAACTAATGAAAGTGAATGTAAATTTTCAACAATGAGTGCCCGGTTTTTAAAAAACAGAATTTATGTTTACCTGATAAATTACTTTCTCCAACGGTGTGTCCGGTCCACGGCGTCATCCTTACTTGTGGGATATTCTCTTCCCCAACAGGAAATGGCAAAGAGCCCAGCAAAGCTGGTCACATGATCCCTCCTAGGCTCCGCCTACCCCAGTCATTCGACCGACGTTAAGGAGGAATATTTGCATAGGAGAAACCATATGATACCGTGGTGACTGTAGTTAAAGAAAATAAATTATCAGACCTGATTAAAAAACCAGGGCGGGCCGTGGACCGGACACACCGTTGGAGAAAGTAATTTATCAGGTAAACATAAATTCTGTTTTCTCCAACATAGGTGTGTCCGGTCCACGGCGTCATCCTTACTTGTGGGAACCAATACCAAAGCTTTAGGACACGGATGAAGGGAGGGAGCAAATCAGGTCACCTAAATGGAAGGCACCACGGCTTGCAAAACCTTTCTCCCAAAAATAGCCTCAGAAGAAGCAAAAGTATCAAACTTGTAAAATTTGGTAAAAGTGTGCAGTGAAGACCAAGTCGCTGCCCTACATATCTGATCAACAGAAGCCTCGTTCTTGAAGGCCCATGTGGAAGCCACAGCCCTAGTGGAATGAGCTGTGATTCTTTCAGGAGGCTGCCGTCCGGCAGTCTCGTAAGCCAATCTGATGATGCTTTTAATCCAAAAAGAGAGAGAGGTAGAAGTTGCTTTTTGACCTCTCCTTTTACCAGAATAAACAACAAACAAGGAAGATGTTTGTCTAAAATCCTTTGTAGCATCTAAATAGAATTTTAGAGCGCGAACAACATCCAAATTGTGCAACAAACGTTCCTTCTTCGAAACTGGTTTCGGACACAAAGAAGGCACGACTATCTCCTGGTTAATGTTTTTGTTAGAAACAACTTTTGGAAGAAAACCAGGTTTAGTACGTAAAACCACCTTATCTGCATGGAACACCAGATAAGGAGGAGAACACTGCAGAGCAGATAATTCTGAAACTCTTCTAGCAGAAGAAATTGCAACCAAAAACAAAACTTTCCAAGATAATAACTTAATATCAACGGAATGTAAGGGTTCAAACGGAACCCCCTGAAGAACTGAAAGAACTAAGTTGAGACTCCAAGGAGGAGTCAAAGGTTTGTAAACAGGCTTGATTCTAACCAGAGCCTGAACAAAGGCTTGAACATCTGGCACAGCTGCCAGCTTTTTGTGAAGTAACACAGACAAGGCAGAAATCTGTCCCTTCAAGGAACTTGCAGATAATCCTTTCTCCAATCCTTCTTGAAGAAAGGATAGAATCTTAGGAATCTTTACCTTGTCCCAAGGGAATCCTTTAGATTCACACCAACAGATATATTTTTTCCATATTTTGTGGTAAATTTTTCTAGTTACAGGCTTTCTGGCCTGAACAAGAGTATCAATAACAGAATCTGAGAACCCTCGTTTTGATAAGATCAGGCGTTCAATCTCCAAGCAGTCAGCTGGAGTGAGACCAGATTCGGATGTTCGAACGGACCTTGAACAAGAAGGTCTCGTCTCAAAGGTAGCTTCCATGGTGGAGCCGATGACATATTCACCAGATCTGCATACCAAGTCCTGCGTGGCCACGCAGGAGCTATCAAGATCACCGACGCCCTCTCCTGATTGATCCTGGCTACCAGCCTGGGGATGAGAGGAAACGGCGGGAATACATAAGCTAGTTTGAAGGTCCAAGGTGCTACTAGTGCATCTACTAGAGTCGCCTTGGGATCCCTGGATCTGGACCCGTAGCAAGGAACCTTGAAGTTCTGACGAGAGGCCATCAGATCCATGTCTGGAATGCCCCACAGTTGAGTAATTTGGGCAAAGATTTCCGGATGGAGTTCCCACTCCCCCGGATGTAATGTCTGACGACTCAGAAAATCCGCTTCCCAATTTTCCACTCCTGGGATGTGGATTGCAGACAGGTGGCAGGAGTGAGTCTCCGCCCATTGAATGATTTTGGTCACTTCTTCCATCGCCAGGGAACTCCTTGTTCCCCCCTGATGGTTGATGTACGCAACAGTCGTCATGTTGTCTGATTGAAACCGTATGAACTTGGCCTTTGCTAGCTGAGGCCAAGCCTTGAGAGCATTGAATATCGCTCTCAGTTCCAGAATATTTATCGGTAGAAGAGATTCTTCCCGAGACCAAAGACCCTGAGCTTTCAGGGATCCCCAGACCGCGCCCCAGCCCATCAGACTGGCGTCGGTCGTGACAATGACCCACTCTGGTCTGCGGAAGGTCATCCCTTGTGACAGGTTGTCCAGGGACAGCCACCAACGGAGTGAGTCTCTGGTCCTCTGATTTACTTGTATCTTCGGAGACAAGTCTGTATAGTCCCCATTCCACTGACTGAGCATGCACAGTTGTAATGGTCTTAGATGAATGCGCGCAAAAGGAACTATGTCCATTGCCGCTACCATCAAACCTATTACTTCCATGCACTGCGCTATGGAAGGAAGAGGAACGGAATGAAGTGTTTGACAAGAGTTTAGAAGTTTTGTTTTTCTGGCCTCTGTCAGAAAAATCCTCATTTCTAAGGAGTCTATTATTGTTCCCAAGAAGGGAACCCTTGTCGACGGAGATAGAGAACTCTTTTCCACGTTCACTTTCCATCCGTGAGATCTGAGAAAGGCCAGGACTATGTCCGTGTGAGCCTTTGCTTGAGGAAGGGACGACGCTTGAATCAGAATGTCGTCCAAGTAAGGTACTACTGCAATGCCCCTTGGTCTTAGCACCGCTAGAAGGGACCCTAGAACCTTTGTGAAAATCCTTGGAGCAGTGGCTAATCCGAAAGGAAGCGCCACGAACTGGTAATGCTTGTCCAGGAATGCGAACCTTAGGAACCGATGATGTTCCTTGTGGATAGGAATATGTAGATACGCATCCTTTAAATCCACCGTGGTCATGAATTGACCTTCCTGGATGGAAGGAAGAATTGTTCGAATGGTTTCCATTTTGAACGATGGAACCTTGAGAAACTTGTTTAAGATCTTGAGATCTAAGATTGGTCTGAACGTTCCCTCTTTTTTGGGAACTATGAACAGATTGGAGTAGAACCCCATCCCTTGTTCTCCTAATGGAACAGGATGAATCACTCCCATTTTTAACAGGTCTTCTACACAATGTAAGAATGCCTGTCTCTTTATGTGGTCTGAAGACAATTGAGACCTGTGGAACCTCCCCCTTGGGGGAAGCCCCTTGAATTCCAGAAGATAACCTTGGGAGACTATTTCTAGTGCCCAAGGATCCAGAACATCTCTTGCCCAAGCCTGAGCGAAGAGAGAGAGTCTGCCCCCCACCAGATCCGGTCCCGGATCGGGGGCCAACATTTCATGCTGTCTTGGTAGCAGTGGCAGGTTTCTTGGCCTGCTTTCCCTTGTTCCAGCCTTGCATTGGTCTCCAGGCTGGCTTGGCTTGAGAAGTATTACCCTCCTGCTTAGAGGACGTAGCACTTGGGGCTGGTCCGTTTCTACGAAGGGGACGAAAATTAGGTTTATTTTTGGCCTTGAAAGACCTATCCTGAGGAAGGGCGTGGCCCTTACCCCCAGTGATATCAGAGATAATCTCTTTCAAGTCAGGGCCAAACAGCGTTTTCCCCTTGAAAGGAATGTTAAGGAGTTTGTTCTTGGAAGACGCATCCGCTGACCAAGATTTCAACCAAAGCGCTCTACGCGCCACAATAGCAAACCCAGAATTCTTCGCCGCTAACCTAGCCAATTGCAAAGTGGCGTCTAGGGTGAAAGAATTAGCCAATTTGAGAGCACGGATTCTGTCCATAATCTCCTCATAAGGAGGAGAATCACTATCGATCGCCTTTACTAGCTCATCGAACCAGAAACACGCGGCTGTAGTGACAGGGACAATGCATGAAATTGGTTGTAGAAGGTAACCTTGCTGAACAAACATCTTTTTAAGCAAACCTTCTAATTTTTTATCCATAGGATCTTTGAAAGCACAACTATCTTCTATGGGTATAGTGGTGCGTTTGTTTAAAGTAGAAACCGCTCCCTCGACCTTGGGGACAGTCTGCCATAAGTCCTTTCTGGGGTCGACCATAGGAAACAATTTTTTAAATATGGGGGGAGGGACGAAAGGTATACCGGGCCTTTCCCATTCTTTATTTACAATGTCCGCCACCCGCTTGGGTATAGGAAAAGCTTCTGGGAGCCCCGGGACCTCTAGGAACTTGTCCATTTTACATAGTTTCTCTGGGATGATCAAATTCTCACAATCATCCAGAGTGGATAATACCTCCTTAAGCAGAGCGCGGAGATGTTCCAACTTAAATTTAAATGTAATCACATCGGGTTCAGCTTGTTGAGAAATTTTCCCTGAATCTGAAATTTCTCCCTCAGACAAAACCTCCCTGGCCCCCTCAGACTGGTGTAGGGGCATTTCAGAACCATTATCATCAGCGTCCTCATGCTCTTCAGTATCTAAAACAGAGCAGTCGCGCTTACGCTGATAAGTGGGCATTTTGGCTAAAATGTTTTTGATAGAATTATCCATTACAGCCGTTAATTGTTGCATAGTAAGGAGTATTGGCGCGCTAGATGTACTAGGGGCCTCCTGAGTGGGCAAGACTCGTGTAGACGAAGGAGGGAATGATGCAGTACCATGCTTACTCCCCTCACTTGAGGAATCATCTTGGGCATCATTTTCAGTGTCACATAAATCACATTTATTTAAATGAGAAGGAACCTTGGCTTCCCCACATTCAGAACACAGTCTATCTGGTAGTTCAGACATGTTAAACAGGCATAAACTTGATAACAAAGTACAAAAAACGTTTTAAAATAAAACCGTTACTGTCACTTTAAATTTTAAACTGAACACACTTTATTACTGCAATTGCGAAAAAGTATGAAGGAATTGTTCAAAATTCACCAAAATTTCACCACAGTGTCTTAAAGCCTTAAAAGTATTGCACACCAAATTTGGAAGCTTTAACCCTTAAAATAACGGAACCGGAGCCGTTTTTAACTTTAACCCCTTTACAGTCCCTGGTATCTGCTTTGCTGAGACCCAACCAAGCCCAAAGGGGAATACGATACCAAATGACGCCTTCAGAAAGTCTTTTCTATGTATCAGAGCTCCTCACACATGCGACTGCATGTCATGCTTCTCAAAAACAAGTGCGCAATACCGGCGCGAAAATGAGGCTCTGCCTATGATTAGGGAAAGCCCCTAGAGAATAAGGTGTCTAAAACAGTGCCTGCCGATATTATTTAACAAAAATACCCAGATTAAATGATTCCTCAAGGCTAAATATGTGTAATATATGAATCGATTTAGCCCAGAAAATGTCTACAGTCTTAATAAGCCCTTGTGAAGCCCTTATTTACTGTCTGAATAAAAATGGCTTACCGGATCCCATAGGGAAAATGACAGCTTCCAGCATTACATCGTCTTGTTAGAATGTGTCATACCTCAAGCAGCAAAAGACTGCTCACTGTTCCCCCAACTGAAGTTAATTCCTCTCAACAGTCCTGTGTGGAACAGCCATGGATTTTAGTAACGGTTGCTAAAATCATTTTCCTCTTACAAACAGAAATCTTCATCTCTTTTCTGTTTCAGAGTAAATAGTACATACCAGCACTATTTTAAAATAACAAACTCTTGATTGAATAATAAAAACTACAGTTAAACACTAAAAAACTCTAAGCCATCTCCGTGGAGATGTTGCCTGTACAACGGCAAAGAGAATGACTGGGGTAGGCGGAGCCTAGGAGGGATCATGTGACCAGCTTTGCTGGGCTCTTTGCCATTTCCTGTTGGGGAAGAGAATATCCCACAAGTAAGGATGACGCCGTGGACCGGACACACCTATGTTGGAGAAATACTTTTAAAAACAGGGGCACTTTCATTGATCCGGATTTGTAGAAATACTTACCTTTTACTTCTCCAAAACCGGATTGCCGATCCCAGCCTCAGTTCCTCTGTACTGATGTCAGAAATGACAAAACTGGCTCTCTCCAAGCATGGTTCTCTCCCCCCCCCCCCCCCACTCCCACTAGAGCATCCATCTCGTGATGCCCGGCTGTGATTGGAGGAAGCCGGCTTTGCCATTGCTGTGTTTGTACAGCAGGAAGAAGAATGCGGGTGATCGGCCATCCGGTTTTGGAGAAGTAAAAGGTAAGTATTTCTACAAATCCGATGCAATGTAAACGTTCATAAATGAAAATGTCCCTGTTTATAAAAGTATTTTTAAAAACAGGGCACTCATTGTTGAAAATTTACATTCACTTGAATGTATGAATTATTGGTGCACCCGACCATAAACCCCAAATTCAAAGCACTGTCGTATTTTTGTAAAGTTCCTGTTCTCAATAAAAAAAAAATTTTAATCAGGCTTCTAGAGGTGTCTCAACAACTGAACATACACTGACCCATCAGATGCAAGACAATACTCTAGGAATTATCAAGTCTTTCTAGTGGATGAAATTATGCAAAAGACAAGTTAAGAAATTTGTAACTATGTCACACACCCCCCTTCTCTGCTTCCTCCATCCCCTTCCACACTCATAATGGTCTTAAAATACAAAATGAAGGAAATTGTAGTTCCTCAAGTAGAAGCCATTTTATTTAAACATCTATTATTATAATTATTTTTATAGCACTGCAAAATTATTTAGCACTAAGGGAGCAACAGAAGCCAGAGCTAAGACCATAAAAAAAAAGAAAAAGAAAAAAGGGGAAACAATGAATGTATGAGCCCAAATTAGGATTATTCCCAATCCTTTGAAGTTTAAGGGATACATTGTAAACAAAGTAGGCAGGATAATACTACCTCTTACATACTATACTTTCTACAGTTAATCTAAAACTTGCAAAAATAAGAAAACTGCTTCATCTGAGACGACTAAGTACACTGATGCATTGTTTCCTATGCAAAGTAAAGAAACAAAATCCCAGTATTTTAACAAAATCCTAACATTTTTAAGATTAATGCAATTACAGTATCTGCTACAGTGACAACGCTAAGTGATAGCCCAAGTAGAATACAGAATTTCACCTACAAAATATAAAATCCTATTGTATTGTAGGTTGATTATTGCACCAAGAGAAATATTGTTACATAGAATGAAACCCTTACAACCACCATCAATAAGGAACAAATATCTGAAGATGTGTCAAGGATGTAACTGGGAAACAACTGGACCTTCAGCAAACAGCAAGGCACACATTTCAGGAAAAGTTGTTTGTACTGAACCACTAGTCTACACGAAAATACTTTAATTATGGAAGTATACAAATGGAAATCAAAATGCATATCTGAAGTAGTTACATACTATAAGTGTCATAAATTTATGCCAGTGAGGAATCATGATATCAAAAGAATATTTCTATCACATGTAAACATAGGGCTAGGCAGTAATTACTGTGCATGAAAAGGAAGAACTATAATATGCCTATTGTTAAAAAAAACAAAAAAAAAAACATAAATAAATACCTCTATACTTCTATAGTAGGGGTCCAGCAGCAGTTTGGACAGAGCAACAATCTGAGGAGTGCGGTCCCAGCCATCAGAGCAGTGCACAAGAACAGGGCGCTGATCCCGATCAATAGTATGAACAACCAGCAAAGTGGACTTAAGCAGCATGGAGAGATGTTGTAACCACTTGGTACTTTCTAGAGCAGACAGCCAGCTGATGATAGAGAACCAAACACACAAAACAAATTAAAGCAAATGCAAATTTAAACTTCACACCACAACATTCTGCATATTTCTAAGCCATCCAGTATCTGAATATAATAAAATAAGGGTGGGGTTAAAAGGACCCCAATGCAAAATTGACATGGTCTAATTGATAAAAACACGTAATATATGCATTGGTAACTCAAGCTTACTATGTGTTTAACCCCTGTAAACTGGCATAACCGTAAAAGTCCTGCTTGGAAGACACAAGCACTGCAGCTCTCAAGCAGAACACAGGCAATCAGTGCGGCCATGCAACTGACGCTCCTGATTGGTTGACCATCTATGTTCTGCTAGGAAGCTGCAATGTTTGTGGCATCCAAGTGGCAATTTACCTATGCGTTTAATCACTTTGCAGGGGTTCAACACCTTGTAAAGTTGAGTCACTGTCACAAAAAGAGACACTAACAAATTAAAGCATGTATTTTATGCATTAGAATGTATCTTTAATCAACAATGGAGAAAGCAGGATTTTACTTCTTGATAAGCCCATATCTTCCCATTCAGAGTGACGATATATAAGAATAAAAATAGTTTCTATTCACCGAGGATAAGGCAATTAAAGTCCAAACATACTTTTCAACCCTCACTTCTTCTGCTGCACCCTTCATTTAATAAATGAGAAGGAAAATAATACAGAAGAGAAAGGAAAGGAGGCCATGTAAAAAGGCAAGACTAAAAGGAATGTGACATGGAAAAAGTCTCTGGGTAGGTTTTCTAGCTATATTATTCTGAATGTAGAGAAACTCACCGGTAGGAAAACAAAATTGATGCTTACCTGACAAATTCATTTTTTTCATGATTGTGAGAGTCCACATCATCACATGTGGGAATTCCTCTCTGACCACTAAGTGGAGGCAAAATATAACCCAAGACACCAGAGCTTTAAATCCCTCCCACTTCCAATAATCCTCAGTCATATTTATAGTCAAGTAGATGGAGAAAACAGAAAAGCAGGAAAGAAAGCAGGGCAAAGAAAGTGCAAAACAAGCACTGCTGACACCTGAACAAAAAAAAAAAGGGCCGTGGCTTGTGCACTCTCATCATCATGAAAGAAATTAATTTATCAGACAAACATAAATTTTGTTAGCTTTCATCAGATGGTGAGAGCCCACAAGTGTGGGAATCCATACCCAAGCAGTCAAGTCCACAAGATTACCATGAAATAAGGGCGGCAAACTATGGACGTTTTTTTCTTTTTTCACTTTTGAGGTTTTAAAGAACAAGACTATTAATTTGTGAATACACATATACAGAGGACTCTCTCCCAGAATTGTTTACATATAGGTTCACTTGTCAATATATGTGTGCACAGTGTACTTTTGACACTTTTAATTTTTTTGTTCATACAAATAGGCAGTGGGCTCTGAAGGTACATGTCAGCACCTTTGTCCACTGTGCTTACCTCAGCTGCAGCAACTTGATTCCAGTAGACTAGCCCATCCTAGGCAGTGCAAGCGCGATGCCAAGGCTCTTTAACATGTAACTGCATCTACAACCTAGGGTATTGGTGGATTAATCCACATTTTCCCTGGGAAGGACTGTGTATCCAACAAGAAGCAGTTTACTGTAAGATTAGGGGCCAGGTGGATGAATCAACATTTCTCCTTGGTGGTCTGTGAGACTTCCCAGTAACCAAACTGAACAGCTCTGATGAAGTGCTGTTAAGACAGGAAATGTGTGAGCTGTGCCCTTAATGCAATTTAATAGGTAAACAAATAAATGTGAGGTTTTTAAAAACATTTGTCCTCTCCTCATCTGAGCTAAAGATGCAGCACTGTATGTGAAACACTTCCCACTAAGAAAACATCTTTCCCTGTCAGGCTGATAATGGTCTACCCCTCTGACTGACAGGAGAGCAAAAAGAAAAACGTCTCAAATTTTACCTTTCTAAACACTGAAACTCACTCCATCATAGAGGCAAAAGAAAAATAAGTGAGGATCAGGGGAAGTGGGAGGGTTTTAAAGCTCTGGTGTGTTGGAGTATCTTTTGCCTCCTCCTAATGGTCAGGAGGAAATTCCTATCAATCACAACACAATGGTATGTATAAAAGCTAAAAAAGACCAACATTCATGCAAAAACAAAAGATATTAAAAAAAAAACAATAGAAAAGCTTTCTGCCAATGTTTTTTTCAAAGACAAAAAACAATTTATGCTTACTTATAATTTGTATTCTTTTATGGTGGTGAGATTCCACAATCCATTACTCCTGGGAATTACTCATCTCTACCATTATGAGGAGGCAAAGATTCCCAAACCCCAAGAGCCCTATAAACCCCCACCCACCTCACACATACCTCAGTCTAATGTACAGCCAAGCAAAGTGAAGAAAAAGGAAAGAAAGCCAAAAAAGGAGCAGGGGAAAAAAGAGTAACCCTAAAAAACAGAAGGGTGGTGTCTTGTGGACTCTCACCAACATGAAAAAATAATTAGGTAAGCATAAATTGTGTTTTCTTTCATACAGGTGGTGAGAGTCCACTATCCATTACTCCTGGGAACTGAGCCGGTCAAGACTTTTGTTTTTACTCCACGTAACTAATACCCAATCTGTGTAGCCCACGAATAATAATAAAGTAGGGATTTAAAAACAAATTTTTTCACTGAGAAATTAAATACACAACCCCAATATTTATTTTTTCATTTCTTGCATTTAAAATAAATTTAACAGGCAAAAAAAAATCAAACTGCCTGAAGAACCTTCCTACCAAAGGCTGCTACAGAAGAAGCAAAAACTTTAAAATGGTAGAAATTTGTAAAAGTAGGCAAAAAAGACCAAGCGGCTGCCTTGTAAATCTGGTCAACTGAAGCCCCATTCTTGAAGGCCCAAGAAGTGGCAACTGACCTAGTAGAATGAGCTGACCTGCCTCCAAGTAAGCCTGAATCCAAAGTTTTAAACAAGAGGCCAAAGAAAAAGCTGAAACTTTCTAACCTTTCCTAGGACCAGAAAAGTGAATGAACAAACTAAAAGTTTGTCGAAAATCCTTAGTAGCATCAATGTAATATTTCAATACTCTCTCTGAAGCATTCTTGGGATTAGGACATAAAGCAGAAAAACAATCTCTGCTAATGTTATCTGAAAAAACAGTAACATTAGATATTATAGAATCTAAATCAGAACCAAACTTCTTTCCCTGAAAGGAAAGAGATAATCTGGATTTTGACACCAACAGACAAAACCCAATTTTTTTTTCTTTCTTGATTCAGATAGAGCATGCAATTTTAAGCAACTTTCTAATTTACTTCTATTATCAATTTTTCTTCATTTTCTTGTATCTTTATTTGAAAAGCAGGAATGGACGCGTAGGAGCCGGCCCATTTTTGATTCAGCACCTGGGTAGCACTTCCTGACTGGTGGATAATTATAATCAACAATCCGTAAGCGCTATCCACGGAGCTGAACCAAAAATGGGCCAGCTCCTATGTTTACAATCCCTCTTTTTCAAATAAGATACCAAGAGAATGACAAATTGATAATAGAAGTAAATTAGAAAGTTGCTTAAAAGTGCATGCTCTATCTGTATCATGAAAGAAAGAAAAAATGGGTTTAGTATCCCTTTAAGCCATAAGGCTCTCCTGGCAAGGATTGCCAAAAACATTCTTTTAACTAATCTTTACATATCAAATACAGCATCACAAATAAAAGAATTGGCACTTTTGAGCAAACCAAAAAGATTAGAATAGTCATCAGAACACTGTTCTGAAAGAGTAGATAAACCAGTAAGTTGACGCAGCAGACACATCAGCAATAGAAATAGCTGGCCTGAGCAAATACCCTGCTTGTAAAAATCAGTATGAAATGTGTGCAAAAAAACTAACCGCAATAAGGGATTTAGCGTGCTAAAACCAAAAGTGCGCTTACCCGACCTGCATAACCAGCCGAAGTGTTAAAGTAACTATAATAAAACTAAAGGGAGGTGCGCTAACCCTTTCGTTTTATTTTAAACTAAAGCGTTAACTTGACGCCTAAACACAAAGGCCGACACACAAAATTCAAACTAAGTGCGCCAAAAAAGCCAATGCACGCAAAACAGAAAGGGGAATAATGTAAAGGATTCTGTCCCAGGGATATATATATATATATATATATATATATATTTAAACACATACACACATATATACATATATATATTTCCATCTAAAGGGGAGGTGAGTCCACTGCTTCATTCATCACTTGTGGGAAATAAGAACCTGTCCACCAGCAGGAGGCAAAGGCACCCCAGCCAAAGGCTTAAATACCTCCCCCACTTCCCTCATCCCCCAGTCATTCTTTGCCTTTCGTCACAGGAGGTTGGCAGAGAAGTGTCGGAATATACAAAGTAGTCTCTTATGGAGGATAGTATTCTTCGCAATGTGACTGGAGTTTTAAGTAGTCCTGTCAGCCTCTCAGTGAGAGCATAGTTGAAAGTTAGAGTCCGGGGATGCAGGGGGAGTTCTTCTGCAAAACCATCCCGACTCATATTAACAGCTCCTTAAGCAATCAGCGTTGACGAGTTTAGCGGACTACTTTTATTCTCTCAAGTCGATGTCAATAGCGACGCTACTAACCTGTCACACTTGAAGGGCCGTGTTCCTGTTCCACAGCGTTGATTCTGGTAAGATCGTTCTTATATTTATATATATATATATATATATATATATATATATATATATATATATATATATATACACACATACATACATACATATATACACACAGTGGATATAAAAAGTCTACACACCCATGTTAAAATGTCAGGTTTCTGTGATGTAAAAAAATGAGACAAAACATAATTTATGTAAGAACTTACCTGATAAATTAATTTCTTTCATATTAGCAAGACCCCATGAGCTAGTGACGTATGGGATATACATTCCTACCAGGAGCGGCAAAGTTTCCCAAACCTTAAAATGCCTATAAATACACCCCTCACCACACCCACAATTCAGTTTAACGAATAGCCAAGAAGTGGGGTGATAAGAAAAGAGCGAAAGCATCAAAAATAAGGAATTGGAATAATTGTGCTTTATACAAAAAAATCATAACCACCACAAAAAAAGGGTGGGCCTCATGGACTCTTGCCAATATGAAAGAAATGAATTTATCAGGTAAGTTCTTACATAAATTATGTTTTCTTTCATGTAATTTTTTTTTTTTTTTTAAATATCTATTAGTCTTAGCCAATGTAATTAGCAAGTCTTAGTCTTTCATGTAATTAGCAAGAGTCCATAAGCTAGTGACGTATGGGATAGCAGATACCCAAGATGTGGAGCTTCCACTCAAGAGTCACTAGAGAGGGAGGGATAAAATAAAGACAGCCAATTCCGCTGAAAAAAAATAATCCACAACCCAAATCAAAAGTTTTGATCTTTATAATGAAAAAAACTGAAATTATAAGCAGACGAATCAAACAGAAACAGCTGCCTGAAGTACTTTTCTACCAAAAACTGCTTCAGAAGAAGAAAACACATCAAAATGCTAGAATTTAGTAAAAGTATGCAAAGAAGACCAAGTTGCTGCTTTGCAAATCTGATCAACAGAAGCTTCATTCCTAAAAGCCCAGGAAGTAGAAACTGACCTAGTAGAATGAGCCGTAATCCTTTGAGGTGGGGATTTACCTGACTCCACATAAGCATGATAAATCAAAGACTTTAACCAAGACGCCAAAGAAATGGCAGAAGCCTTCTGACCTTTCTTGGAACCAGAAAAGATAACAAATAGACTGGAAGTCTTCCTAAAATCTTTAGTAGCTTCAACATAGTATTTCAAAGCTCTAACTACATCCAAAGAATGTAATGATCTTTCCTTAGAATTCTTAGGATTAGGACACAATGAAGGAACAACAATTTCTCTACTAATGTTTTTAGAATTCACAACCTTAGGTAAAAATTGAAATGAAGTCCGCAACACCGCCTTATCCTGATGAAAAATCATAAAATGAGATTCACAAGAAAGAGCAGATAACTCAGAAACTCTTCTAGCAGAAGAGATAGCCAAAAGGAACAACACTTTCCAGGAAAGTAATTTAATATCCAGAGAATGCATAGGCTCAAACGGAGGAGCCTGCAAAGCTTTCAAAACCAAATTAAGACTCCAAGGAGGAGAGATTGACTTAATGACAGGTTTGATACAGACCAAAGCCTGTACAAAACAATGAATATCAGGAAGATTAGCAATCTTTCTGTGAAAAAGAACAGAAAGAGCAGAGATTTGTCCTTTCAAAGAACTTGCAGACAAACCCTTATCCAAACCATCCTGAAGAAATTGTAAAATTCTAGGAATTCTAAAAGAATGCCAAGAGAATTTATGATAAGAACACCAAGAAATGTAAGTCTTCCAAACTCGAAAATAAATCTTTCTAGATACAGATTTACGAGCCTGTAACATAGTATTAATCACTGAGTCAGAGAAACCTCTATGACTAAGTATTAAGCGTTCAATCTCCATACCTTCACATTTAATGATTTGAGATCCTGATGGAAAAATGGACCTTGAGATAGAAGGTCTGGCCTTAATGGAAGTGTCCAAGGTTGGCAACTGGCCATCCGAACGAGATCCGCAAACCAAAACCTGTGTGGCCATGCTGGAGCCACCAACAGTACAAATGAACGCTCCATTAGAATTTTGGAAATTACTTTTGGAAGAAGAACTAGAGGCGGAAAGATATAAGCAGGATGGTAATTCCAAGGAAGCGACAACGCATCCACTGCTTCCGCCTGAGGATCCCTGGATCTGGACAGATACCTGGGAAGTTTCTTGTTTAGATGAGAGGCCATCAGATCTATTTCTGGAAGACCCCAGATTTGAACAATCTGAAGAAAAACCTCTGGATGAAGAGACCATTCGCCCGGATGTAACGTCTGGCGACTGAGATAATCCGCTTCCCAATTGTCTACACCTGGGATGTGAACCGCAGAAATTAGACAGGGGCTGGATTCCGCCCATACAAGTATCCGAGATACTTCTTTCATTGCTTGAGGACTGAGTCCCACCTTGATGATTGACATATGCCATGGTTGTGACATTGTCTGTCTGAAAACAAATAAACGATTCTCTCTTCAGAAGAGGCCAGAACTGAAGAGCTCTGAAAATCACACGGAGTTCCAAAATGTTGATTGGTAATCTCGCCTCCTGAGATTCCCAAACCCCCTGCGCTGTCAGAGATCCCCATACAGCTCCCCAACCTGATAGACTCGCATCTGTTGAGATCACAGTCCAGGTTGGACGAACAAAAGAGGCCCCTTGAAATAAACTATGGTGATCCATCCACCAAGTTAGAGATGATCTAACATTGGGATTTAAGTATATTATTTGTGATATCCTTGTATAAACCCTGCACCACTGGTTCAGCATACAAAGCTGGAGTGGTCTCATGTGAAAACGAGCAAAAGGGATCGTGTCCGATGCAGCAGTCATGAGACTGAGAATTTCCATGCATAATGCTACCGAAGGGAACAATTGAGACTGAAGGTTTCGACAGGCTGAAACCAATTTCAGACGTCTCTTTTCTGTCAGAGACAAAGTCATGGACACTGAATCCATTTGGAAACCTAAAAAGGTTACTCTTGTCTGAGGAATCAAGGAACTCTTTGGTAAATTGATCCTCCAACCATGTCTTTGAAGAAACAACACAAGTTGATTCGTATGAGATTCTGCAGAATGTAAAGACTGAGCAAGTACCAAGATATCGTCCAAATAAGGAAATACCGCAATACCCTGTTCTCTAATTACAGAGAGAATGGCACCGAGAACCTTCGAAAAGATCCTTGGCGCTGTTGCTAGACCAAATGGAAGAGCAATAAACTGGTAATGCTTGTCTAGAAAAGAGAATCTCAGAAACTGATAGTGATCTGGATGAATTGGAATATGAAGATATGCATCCTGTAAGTCTATTGTAGACATATAATGCCCTTGCTGAACAAAAGGCAGAATAGTTCTTATAGTCACCATTTTGAATGTTGGTATCCTTACATAACAATTAAATATTTTTAGGTCCAGAACTGGTCTGAAAGAATTCTCTTTCTTTGGAACAATGAATAGATTTGAATAAAACCCCAGACCCTGTTCCAGAACTGGAACTGGTATAATTACCCCAGCTAACTCTAGGTCTGAAACATTTCAGAAATACCTGAGCCTTCACTGGATTTACTGGAATGCGTGAGAGGAAAAATCTTCTCACAGGCGGTCTTACCTTGAAACCTATTCTGTACCCTTGTGAAACAATGTTCTGAATCCAAAGATTGTGAATCGAATTGATCCAAACATCTTTGAAAAATCGTAACCTGCCCCTACCAGCTGCGCTGGAATGAGGGCCGCATCTTCATGCGGATTTAGGAGCTGGTTTTGACTTTCTAAAAGGCTTGGATTTATTCCAGACCGGAGAAGGTTTCCAACCGGAAACCGTTCCTTTAGGGGAAGGGTCAGGCTTCTGCTCCTTACTCTGACGAAAGGAACGAAAACAATTAGCAGCCCTATATTTACCTTTAGATTTTTTGCCCTGGGGAAAAAAGGCTCCCTTCCCCCCAGTAAGAGTTGAAATTATTGAATCCAACTGAGAACCAAACAACTTATTACCTTGGAAAGAGAGAGAAAGCAAAGTTGACTTAGAAGTCATGTCTACATTCCAAGATTTAAGCCATAAAGCTCTTCTAGCTAAAATAGCTTAAGACATATACCGGACATCAACTCTAATGATATCAAAAATGGCATCACAGACAAAGTTATTAGCATGTTGAAGAAGTTTAACAATGCTATAAGCATTATGGTCTGTCACTTGTTGCGCTAAAGCCTCCAACCAGAAAGTTGAAGCTGCAGCCACATCAGCCAAAGAGATAGCAGGTCTAAGATGATTACCTGAACATAAATAAGCTTTTCTTAAAAAAAGATTAAATTTTCCTATCTAAAGGGTCTTTAAACAAAGTGCTATCTGCCGTTGGAATAGCAGTAGGTTTAGCAAGAGTAGAGATAGCCCCATCGACTTTAGGGATTTTATCCCAAAACTCCAATCTATCAGATGGCACAGGGTACAATTTCTTAAACCTTGGAGAAGGAGTAAATGAAGTACCCAGACTATCCCATTCCCTAGCATTCACATCTGAGATAGCATCAGGAACTGGAAAAACTTCCGGAATTAACACATGAGGTTTATAAACCGAATTTAAACGTTTAGCAGTTTTAGTATCAAGAGGACTGGATTCCTCCATATCTAATGCAATCAAAACTTCTTTAAGTAATGAACGAATAAACTCCATTTTAAATAAATATGAAGATTTATCAGTATCAATATCTGGGGAAGAATCCTCTGAACCAGAAAAATCCTCATCAGAAACAGATAAGTCAGAATGATGGCGGTCACCTAAAAATTAATCCGAAATGTGAGAAGTTTTAAAAGACCTTTTACGTTTACTGGAAGGAGGAATAACAGACAGAGCCTTCCTAATAGAATTAGAAACAAATTCTTTAACATTAACAGGAACATCCTGAACACTAGATGTTGAAGGAACAACAACAGGTAAAGGATTATTACTAATGGAGACACAATCTGCATTGGAAAGTTTATCATGACAACTTGCACAAACTACAGCTGGAGGAACAGTTACCACAAGTTTACAACATATGCACTTAACTTTGGTAGAACCAGCATCAGGCAGCGTCTGTCCATTAGTGGATTGAGATCCAGGGTCAGGATGAGACATCTTGCAATATGTAATAGAAAAAACAACATATAAAGCAAAATTATCAAATTCCTTAAATGACAGTTTCAGGAATGGGAAAGAATACCAAATAATAAGCTTCTAGAAACCAGAAGCAATGAAAGAGAGATGTTTAAATAATGTGAGTAAAAAAGTGAGACAAAAAAAGACGCCCACATTTTTTGGCAACCATATTTTTGGCGCCAAAAAGGTGACGCCACATCCTCTGACGACGAAAACAACGCCCACAGTTTTTGGCGCAAAAAAATGTCTGAATACGCATGTGTCAAAGAAAACGTTAGACAGAATACAACTTCCGGCGTCAATTACAGCGCCAGAAGTGACAAAGAAATTTTTTTGCGCCAAAAAAAGTTTGCGCCAAAAATGACTTAATAAAAATAAAAATTTTCTGCCCTCGCGAAGCCTAACAGCACGCAGGAAAAAATGGTCAAATAAATTTTTTTTCAAGGTAAGAAAAAATAAATTGAAAGCATTATCCCAATAATGAAACTGACAGTCTGTATTGAAAAGGAATACTGATTATCCTGAATCAAGGCAAATATAAGTTTATAGACATATATTTAGAACTTTATATATAAAGTGCCCAACCATAGCTTAGAGTGTCACAAAAAAATAAGACTTACTTACCCCAGGACACTCATCTACATATAGTAGATAGCCAAACCAGTACTGAAACGAGAATCAGTAGAGGTAATGGTATATATAAGAGTATATAGTCTATCTGAAAAGGGAGTTAGGAGAAGAAATCTCTACGACCGATAACAGAGAACCTATGAAATAGATCCCCTAGAGGTAGACCATTGTATTCAAATAGGCAATACTCTCTTCACATCCCTCTGACATTCGCTGCACTCTGAGAGGAAAACCGGGCTTCAACCTGTTGCGAAGCACATATCAACGTAGAATCTAGCACAAACTTACTTCACCACCTCCACGGGAGGCAAAGTTTGTAAAACTGAATTGTGGGTGTGGTGAGGGGTGTATTTATAGGCATTTTAAGGTTTGGGAAACTTTGCCCCTCCTGGTAGGAATCTATATCCCATACATCACTAGCTCATGGACTCTTGCTAATTACATGAAAGAAAGATAAATCGTTTCAGAACTTTTCCCCCTTTAATGTGACCTATAAACTGTACAACTCAATTGAAAAACAAACTAAAATCTTTTAGGTAAATAATATTGAAGCACCTTTTGATTTTATTACAGCACTCAGTATTTTTGGGTATGAGTTTTTCAGCATGGCACATCTTGACTAGGCAAGATTTGCCCACTCTTCTTTGCAAAAACACTCTAAATCTGTCAAAATGCGAAGGCATCTCCTGTGCACAGCCCTCTTCAGATCACCCCACAGATTTTGAATTGGATTCAGGTCTGGGCTCTGGCTGGGTCATCCCAAAACTTTAATCTTCTTCTGGTGAAGCCATTCATTTGTTGATTTGGATGTATGCTTTGGGTCGTTATGCTGAAAGATGAAGTTCCTCTTCATGTTCAGCTTTCTAGCAGAAGCCTGAAGGTTTTGTGCCAATATTGTCTTGTATTTGGAACTGTTCATTAATCCCTCTACCTTGACTAAGGCCCCAGTTCCAGCTGAAGAAAAACAGCCCCAAAGCATGATGCTGACACCACCATGCTTCACTGTGGGTATGGTGTTCTTTTGGTGATATGCAGTGTTGTTTTTGCGCCAAACATATCTTTTGGAATTATGGCCAAAAAGTTCAACTTTGGTTTCATCAGACCAGAACACCTTTTGAAACATGCTTTTGGGAAACTTCATGTGTTCATGTGTTCAATGTGTTTTTGCAAAATTTAGCTGGGCTTGAATGTTTATTTTTGTAAGAAAAGGCTTCTGTCTTGCCCCTCTACCCCATAGCCCAGACATATGAAGAATACGGGCAATTGCTGTCACATGTACCACACAGCCAGTACTTGCCAGATATTCCTGCAGCTCAATTAATGTTGCTGTAGGCCTCTTGGCAGCCTCCCAGACCAGTTTTCTTCTCATCAATTTTGGAGGGACATCCAGTTCTTGGTAATGTCACTGTTGCACCATATTTTCTTCACTTGATGATGACTGTCTTCACTGTGTTCCCTGTGTTCCATGGTATATCTAATGCCTTGGAAATTATTTTGTACCCTTTTTTGACTGATACCTTTTAACAATGAGATCCCTCTGATGCTTTAGAAGCTCTCTGCGGACCATGGCTTTTGCTGTAGGATGCGACTAACAAAATGTCAGGAAAGACCTACTATAAACAGCTGAACTTTATTTGGGGTTAATCAGAGGCACTTTAAATGATGACAGGTGTGTACTGACTCCTATTTAACATGATTTTGAACGTGATTGCTTAATTCTGAACACAGCTACATCCCGTTATAAATGGGTGTTCACACTTATGCAACCACTTTATTTTATTTTTTTATTTTTATTTCCCTTTACCTAAAATATTTCAGTTTGTTTTTCAATTGAGTTGTACAGTTTCTAGGTCACATTAAAGGTGGAAAAAGTTCTGAAATGATTTATCTTTGTCTCATTTTTTTACATCACAGAAACCTGACATTTTAACAGGGGTGTGTAGACTTTTTATATCCACTGCTGCTTCTGGTAGTCCAGGTCATAGGAGGTGGTGAGTGCCCCGGCCATTAAGAGAAAAAAATTCTATTTAGTCTATAATCAAGTCCATAATAAAGGTGCAAGCAATGGAGGACTCTGATATGTTGGAGGATACTCCTTTATCTAAACTATGTATACCTTGAGGAGGTTCTTGTGTAACCGCCGTTACAGCTCTATTCCACATGTTATGACAATATTACTACTTCTAAAAAGAATAAAGTATTTAGTACAACTGAGCCGTCCACCTCTGAGGGTTCTCCGTCCCGCGATGTGCGTTCCCTACAAGCATCTCCGATTATACAAGCAGTTCCCCAGGAAACTACTAATCCTCCCGCAGGAGGGGACCTTTGGCCTCCAGACTTCGCCGATCAGTTGCAGACGGTGGTTTCTGCGGCCATAAATGCGATGCCTCGTCCTACTAAGCGCAAGCGGAAGGTACGGCACTGCTATCCGTCTCAGGGGTCATTTTCAATTTAAGATGGAGCATTTGCGTTTCCTGTTGAAGGAAGTGCTTGCTACGCTGGAGGTTCCGGAACCGAAACTACCGGAGGAACCTTCGATCCCTAAACTGGGTAGGGTTTACGAGGACAGGGTAGTGCCCCAGGCCTTCCTGGTTCCTATCAAAATGGCAAACATTAAAAATGAATTGGAGAAACTGGGTTCGCCCTCTTCTCCCTCGTCTTTTTTTAAAGAAACTTTTTCCCGTCCGGATGCGCAACTTGAACTGTGGGAACCGTCCCTAAGGTAGATGGTGCTATCTCCATGCTCGCTAAGAGAATGACCATTCCGCTTGCGGATAGCTCCTCTTTTAATGAACCCATGGATAAAAAGATGGAGTCCATGTTGCGGAGGATGTTCTAACTGACAGGGTTCGTTTTCCAACCGGCGGCAGCAGTTGCTGCGGTGGCTGGTGCGGCTACCTATTGGTCTGACGCACTATCAGCAATGGTCAAGGTGGAGACCCCACTCAAGGAGATTTTGCATCGAATCAAAGGGTAGCGCATTCGTTCATTTGTGATGCTAACATGCAGATTATTCGCCTGAATGCTAAGACGTCAGGGTTTTCCATTTTAGCTCGATGGGTTCTGTGGTTAAAATCGTGGTCTGCTGACATGACGTCTAAGTCTCGCTTGCTTTCCCTACCATTCAAAGGCAAGGTTTTGTTTGGCCTGGGCCTGGATTCTATCATATCTACAGTCACGGGTGGCAAGGGCGCCTTTTTACCTCAGGATAAGAAAGCCAAACCTAAGCAGGGGGCCTGGAGGGGAGACGTTAAAGACCCTTTGGTCCTGAAGGTCATTGCCCTGGGGTACAGGATAGGTTTCAAATCGTATCCGCCCAGAGGCAGGTTACTCCTGTCAAACATCTCTCCAAAACCAGAAAAAAGAGAGACGCCTTCAGGGTTCTGGGGGTAATCGTCACAGTTCCTCCGGCAGAAAGAGGTCTGGGGTATTATTCAAACCTTTTCATGGTCACAAAGGAGGGCACGTTTCGTCCAATTCTTGACCTAAAAGCCCTAAACAAGTTTTTGTCAGTCCCATCGTTCAAGATGGAGACGATCAGGTCAATTTTTCCTCTGGTTCAAGAGGGGCAATTCATGACGACTATAGACATGAAGGATGCTTACCTTCATGTTCCAATCCAAAAGGATCACTTCAAGGTTCGCCTTCCTGGACCAGTACTTCCAGTTTGTGGCCCTTCCGTTTGGTCTGGCGACGTGTCTTTACAAAGGTTATGAGAGCTCTTCTAGCAGTAGCGAGAGCCAGAGAGATTGCAGTGGTTTTGTATCTGGACAATATCCTGGTCCAGGCTCCATCCTACAGTCGGGCGGAGGATCATTCGAGAGCTCTCCACCTATTTCGATCACACGGGTGGAAGAAAAATTAAGGAAAGAGGTCATTGGTCCCCAGCAACAGAGTGGAGTCCCTGGGTACGATACTAGATTCTTTTGCGATGAAGACATTTCTGACAAATCGGAGACGTTGCAAGCTTGAGTCCAACTGTCTAGCCCTGCAGACTTCCTCCAGGACATCTGTGGCCAGGTGTATGGAGGTAATCGGGCTTATGGTATCCAGCATAGATGTAATTCCATTTGCCAGGTTCCATCTCAGAACTCTGCAGCTGTGCATGTTGAGACAATGGAACGGCGATCATTCAGATTTGCCCCAACAGATATCTCTGGACAGACTGGTGAGGGAGTCCTTATCTTGGTGGACCCCACCGGGCCAGTTGTCCCAGGGTACTTCCTTCCTGAGACCATCCAGGGAGATTGTAACCACGGATGCGAGTCTATCAGGATGGGGAGCCGTTTAGGGTGCCAGAAAGGCACAAGGCAGATGGACTCGAGAGGAATCGAGTCTACCTATAAATATTATTCTGGAACTTCGAGCGATATTCAATGCTCTGAAGGCTTGGCCCCCTCTGGGATCGTCCCAATTCATCAGATTCCAATCGGACATCATCACCTCGGTGGCTTACATAAACCACCAGGAGGGGGGGAGACGAGACACTCCTTAGCAATGAGGGGAGTATCTCGGATTCTGGAATGGGCAGAGAATCACAATTGCTTGCTCTCAGCGATTTACATTCCGGGTGTGGACAACTGGGAGCAGATTTTCTGAGCAGACAGACGTTTTAACCAGAGGAAGGGTCTCTCCACCCGAGATGTTTGCGGAGATCTGCAGCAGATGAGGTACGCCGGAAATAGATCTCATGGCGTTACAGACTCAATTGCAAGCTACCCAGATACGGGTTGCGATCCAGGGATCCGCAGGCGGAAATGATAGACGCCTTGGCAGTATCCTGGGACTTCAACCTAATCTACATATTTCCACCGTTGCCTCTTCAACCTCGAGTAGCGGCCTGCATCAAGCAGGAGCAAGCTTCGTATATTCCGATTGCTCGGTCGTGGCCGTGGAGGACGTGGTTTGCGGATCTAGTGGCGATGGCATCATATCCGCCGTGGAAGTTACCTTGTCGCAAGGATCTGCTAGTTCAAGGTCCTTTTCTACATCAAAATCTCGATTCTCTGAGGTTGCGTGGAGATTGAACGCCTATAGTCTTAGCCAAAAGAGGTTTTTCAGAGAGAGTGATCGACACTCTGGTCCAGGCCAGGAAACCAGTCACTAGAGACATCTACCACAAGGTGTGGAGGACCTACTTGTCCTGGTGTAAGGAACGAGGATACCCATGGCACAAGGTCAAGGTATCCAGGATTTTGGCCCTTCTCCAGGATGGTCTGGGTAAGGGTCTTGCCGCCAGTTCCCTAAAGGGACAGATCTCTGCTTTATCGTTACTGTTGCACAAGAAGCTTGCTGAGCTTCCTGACATTCAGTCCTTTGTTCAGGCTCTGGTTAGCACGGGTCTTCAGGAATCTAGCTCCTCCCTGGTGCTTAAGGTTTTGCAGAGGGCTCAGTTTGAGGGCTCAGTTTGAGCCTATGCATGTCCTGGACATTAAGATTCTCTCATGGAAGGTCCTATTGTTATTGGCTATTGCATCGGCACGCAGAGTCTCTGAGTTGGCGGCCTTACAATTTGAGCCTCCAGTCTGTAAAAATACAGAGGGCCGTGTACTCAATGTGTCAAGAAAGATATACATTTATCAGGTAAGCATAAATTTTGTTTTCTTTCTAATGACACGGTGAGTCCACGGATCATCTCTAATTACTATTGGGAATCAATATCTAAGCTAGAGGACAGAGATGATAAGGGAGGGACAAGACAGGGAACCTAAACAGAAGGTACCACTGCTTGAAGAACCTCTCTCACAAAAGAAGCCTTAGCTGAGGCAAAAGTATCAAGTTTATAGAATTTTGAAAAAGTGTGTAGAGAGGACCAAGTTGCAGCCTTGCAAATCTGTTCCACAGAAGCTTCATTTTTGAATGCCCAGGAAGAAGAAACAGCCCTTGTGGAATGAGCTGTGACTCGCTCAGGAGGCTGCTGTCCAGCAGTTTCATAGGCCAAGCGAATTATACTCTTCAGCCACAAAGAAAGAGAAGCAGCTGTAGCTTTCTGACCCTTGTGTTTCCCAGAGAAAACAACAAACAAATCAGAAGACTGGCGAAAATCCTTAGTCGTCTGCAAATAGTATTTCAACGCACGCACCACATATAGGTTGAGCAGCAATCCCTTCTTCAGACCCTCCTGGAGAAAAGACAAAATTCTAGGAATACGAACTCTACTCCAAGAGTAGCCTCTTGATTCACACCAATACAGATATTTATGCCATATCTTATAATAAATCTTTCTGTTAACAGGCTTACGAGCCTGAATCATAGTCTCAATGACCGACTCAGAAACACCACGTTTAGATAAAATTAAGCATTCAATCTCCAAGCAGTCAGCTTCAGAGAAACGAGATTTGGATAAAGGAAGGGCCCTTGAAGTAGAAGGTCCTTCCTCAGTGAAAGTCTCCAAGGTGGAAGAGATGACATCTCCATTAGATCTGCATACCAGATCCTGCAAGGCCACGCCGGTGCAATGAGGATCACCAACGCCCTCTCCTGCTTGATTCGAGCAATGACCCGTGGAAGCAGAGAGAACAGAGGAAATAGGTATGCTAGACTGAAGTTCCAAGGAACCGCCAGAGCATCTATCAGTACAGCCTGAGGATCCCTTGACCTCGACCCGTACCTCGGGAGCTTGCCATGAGATCCAGCTCCGGCTGCCCCATTTGAGAATCCAGTTGGAAGACGCATCCAGAGGGAGTTCCCACTCCCCCAGGTGAAAGGTCTGTCTGCTCAGAAAATCCGATTCCCAATTGTCCACTCCTGGATGGTGGATCGCAGATAGACAGCAGTTGTGGGTCTCCGCCCACTGAATAATTTTGGCTACCTCTGTCATGGCCAAGGAACGCCGAGTTCCTCCCTGATGGTTGATGTAAGCCACTGAAGTTATGTTGTGCGACTGGAACCTGATAAACTGGGCTAAAGCTAACTGAGGACAGGCCAGAAGAGCATTGAACATTGTCCTCAGTTCTAGGATGTTTATGAGGAGAACAGATTCCTCCCGAAACCACGTCCCCTGAGCATTTAGTGAGCCCCAGACTGCTCCCCATCCCACACAGGCTGGCATCCGCGGTCACAATCACCCAGGAAGGTCTGCGGAAGCAGGTTCCCTGGGAGAGATTTTCTCTAGATAACCACCAAGGAAGAGAATCTCTTGTCGCCTGATCCAGATGTAAACGCGGAGACAGATCTGCATAATCCCCGTTCCATTGTTTAAACATGCATAACTGCAGAGGTCTGAGATGAAATCGGGCAAACGGAATGATGTCCATGGCAGCTACCTTCAGACCCACTACCTCCATAAATTGGGACACTGACGGCCGAGGAGAGGACTGAAGGGCAAGGCAAGAGTCGAAAATCTTTGTCTTTCATTCATAAGAAATCTATTATGGTTCCTAAGAACACTACCCTTGTAGCTGGTATCAAGAAACTCTTTCCCAAATTCACCTTCCATCCATGGGAACGCAGAAAAGATAACATCTCCGTGTGGGAGCTTGCTTGATGAAATGATGGCGCCTGGACCAGAATATCGTCTAGATAAGGCGACACTGCAATGCCCCGCAACCGAAGCACTGCTAACAGGGTTCCCAGGACTTTTGAGAAAATTTTGGGAGCTGTGGCAAGGCTGAATGGAAGAGCCACAAACTGGAAGTGTTTGTCTAGAAAGGCAAACCTCAGAAACTGGTGATGATCCCTGTGGATGGGAACATGTATCTACACATCCTTCAAATCTACCGTTGTCATGAATTGACCCTCTTGTATCAAGGGAAGAATGCAACGAACAGTTTCCATCTTGAAGGACGGTACCCTGAGGAACTTGTTTAGACTTTTGAGATCTAAAATTGGCCTGAAAGTTCCCATTTTTTTTTGGGAACCACAAACAGATTGGAGTAGAATCCCAGACCCTCTTCCTACATTGGGACAGGACCTATCACTCCTAGGTCGGAAAGGTCCCAGACACAGTGTAAGAACGCCTCTCTTTATCTGGTCTACAGATAATCTGGAGAGCAGAAACCTGCACCTGGGAGGAAAGGTTTTGAACTCTAGTTTGTATCCCCAGGACACAATGTCCACCACCCAGGGATCCGGTACATCCCGAACCCAAGCCTGAGCGAAGAAAGACAGTCTGCCCCCCACAAGATCCGGTCCCGGATCGGGGGCAGACCCTTCATGCTGACTTTGAGTCACTAACGGGCTTCTTAGATTGCTTCCCCTTGTTCCAAGACTGGTTGGACCTCCAGGAAGGCTTGGACTGTTCTTGCTTGGCAGAGGGAGAGAAATTTTTACCCTTGAAGTTTGGAAAGGAACGAAAATTACTCTGACGTCCCTTCTGCTTATTCCTCTTATCCTGAGGGAAGAAATGACCCTTATCTCTCGTAAAGTCTGAAATAATTTCAACCAAGCCTGGCCCAAACAAGGTCTTACCCTTGTAGGGAATCGCCAAAAGCTTAGACTTAGACGACACATCCGCAGACCATGATTTCAACCATAAAGCTCTGCTGGCCAGTACTGCAAAACCAGAAATCTTTGCTCCCAACGTAATAACTTAAAGGAACAGCTATCCTCTATGGGAATAGTGGTTCTCTTAGCCAACGTGGAAATTGCCCTTTGCACCTTGGGGACCGTATGTCAAGACTCCTTGATAGAGTCAGCTATAGCCTATTGGAAACATCTTCTTAAAAATTGGGGATAGAGAAAAAGGGATACCCGGTCTCTCCCATTCCCGGGCAATAATCTCTGTAGCCCGGTCAAGAAAAAAAAACCTCCACCGAGAAAGGAACGTCAAAGTATTTGTTTAACATACTAGACTTCTTAGGATTGACTACGACAGTCATGTTAGAGACGTCCAAGGTGGCCAAAACCTCCTTAAGTAACAACCTGAGGTGTTCTTACTTACAACTGAAGGATACAACTTCAGCATCAGCAGAAGGAATTACACTGAGTCTGAGACTTCACCCTCAGATGCTACCAAAGTATCTTCCTCCTCAGATTTCTGGGAAGGAACAATCGAAATGTCCACAACTGCGTCAGAAAACGTACTCACTGAATCCTTAGATTTCCTCCTGCGCTTTCCCTGCAGCATGGAAAAGGCAGAGAGCGCATTAGTTACCGCAGAGGATATGTGGGTAGCAATGTCTTGTAACGTATCGCCAACCGGAGTGTGAGAGGAAGCGCAGGGCACTGCATGTGTGGACGATAAAGTTTAGGACACTTGAGGGGAAAGTTGTGGCATGTCTTGAGCAGGAGAATCCTGAACAACATCCGCCTTAGATAATGAAGGCTCAGTATCAAAAATTCTATCCCTGTAATGCAATGTTCTCTCAATACATGAGGAACAAAAAGGGATTGGTGGTTCTACATTAGCATCAAAGCACAAGTAACATATTGCAGGGCCTCTTGGTCCATCTTTACTTAAAATTTAATTTTGACAAAAACGTTACTGTCCCTTTAAATTCAATTTATTTCTTTAAAAGCAGAGCAGCGGCTCTACAGAAAAAACAGGCAACCTCCACACCTCAGCAAACTCTGCTGAGGTGCCTACCTGTCCTGCTGGCTGTCAGAATCAATAGTATATAGCAATCCGGACTCCCACCACAGCTGCACCAGCCGGCTCTAGAGATCGCTGAACCGTCCTCTGAGGAGCTCCGCAACGGATATTCAGCATCCGGACCCACAGGAAGCAGAAAAAAGGCGCGCAAAGAAACGTCTTTGCCACTTCAGAGAAACCGGCCCATTGTGGGTGTGGCTAACAACCTCCCGGTCGCCATTAACATCCCTTTAGGGGAAAAAACGCTGGGAGAGAGAAGTAAAGCCGCACTACAGTACCCTCATCATAGCACATAAGACAAGTTATAAAACAGATCTTACACAACAGTGCTGCATAATATCCCAAACACAGATACTTCAATTAAACTGATCCTCCATATATCATCCCCAGTGCCTGCATAACTGTCATACAATGACCCATTAACCTCTAATAGGCTGATTGTATAAAATCCCAAACAGAATTAACTGTCAAAATGCCAGGATTTCCCTTTTCCTTTTAGAGAATAAAAATTGGCACTTACCTCAATGTAAATCTGCCCAGCAGCAGGACAGCTCACCTGGTTTGAAAGGGCTTCCTCCCTCACATGGACCTGTGGAAAGAAGAAAGACTGAATAATCTTACTCAGGCTTTCAAATTAGGGCAGCAATAACTGATTGAGGGGCACAGTGGGGATTATACCCCACAAGTTCCCAATTGCTTAAAAGCCACCACTGCTCTACTGAAGAGACTGACATGGGCTACGGCTAAACCCCAGGAGGAAGCCGGACAATCTTGCTCTGTTTCAAAATAATAAAATCTTGATTGATGATTCTTCTTTCAGACACCTAAACTTTACCACTTCCTTGCTTTTCATATAGGCAAAGAGAATGACTGGGGTTGGAGGGAAGGGAGGTGGTGCTGTGGTGCTCTTTGCCTCCTCCTGCTGGCCAGGAGTGATATTCCCAATAGTAATTAGAGATGATCCGTTGACTCACTGTGTCATTAGAAAGAAATAGTGGTTCCTTCCTTGTGTCCTAACCCTTCCTCTTCGAAGGAGAGGTTACTTCATAATCTGGATGTGATTCGGGCCTTGAAGTTTTATCTTCAAGCCACGAAGAAGTTGTGTACTCTGGAAGGCGCAGGGCCCAGATGGCCTCTGCAACTTCTCTATCTTTTTGGTTGAGGAGTATGATTTGTCTGGCTTACGAGACAGCAGGACACAAGTCTCCTCAGAGGTTTACGGTGTACTTGACTAGAGCTGTGGCCTCTTCTTGGGCCTTTAAAGGGACATTATACACTCATTTTTTCTTTGCATAAATGTTTTGTAGATCTATTTATACAGCCCATAAAGTTTTTAAAAAAAAATTAAATGTATAGTTTTGCTTATTTTTAAATAACATTGCTCTGATTTTCAGACTCCTAACCAAGCCCCAAAGTTTTATGTGAATACCGACCGCTACCTTCTCCAGCTTGCTCCTGTTTGTGTAAAGGGTCTTTTCATATGCAAAAGAAGGGGGAGAGGGGAGTGTCTTATTTGCCACTTGCAGTGGGCTTTCCTGCTGCCTTTTCAACAGAGCCAAACTGACAGCTTCTAAGTAAGTTTTTAAACAGTTTTATACTGGATTTTTATATCAGTATCTGTGCATCTAATTCTTTATAGTAGTGTCTATTACATGCAGTTATATGAAAATGAGTGTATACTGTCCCTTTAAGAATGAGGCTTCTACGGAGCAGATTTGTAAGGCAGCCACCTGGTCATCCTTACATACTTTG